>NC_138142.1:7001231-7401944 GCF_964188305.1 Podarcis bocagei | reverse complement strand
GGAAGAGACCCCAAGGGTCATCTAGTCCAGGCACACCCAAACTCGGCTCTCCAGTTGTTTTGGGACTACAGTTCCCATCATCCCTGACCACTGGTCCTGTTAGCTAGGGATGATGGGAGTTGTAGTCCCAAAACAGCTGGAGAGCCAAGTTTGGGGGTGCCTGATCTAGTCCAAGCCCTTCAATGCATGACACCTGTCTCCCAAATAACTGTGGGATTTGCTCTTTAAAGAGGTAGCGATGGCCACCAACGTGGATCGCATTAAATGAGGATTAGACAAAATTCAGAGGGGACAGGGCTATCAATGGCTACCAGCCAGGGTTGCTATGTTCTACCTCTGTTGTCCGAAGTGCCTCTGCATCACAGTTGCTAGGAACAAGTGGGGAGAGTGCTGTTGCACTCATGTCCTGCTTGCAGGCTTCCCAGAGGCATTTAGCTGGCCATTATTGTCAGGGTCCCCATCCCAAATGCTGCAACAAGAGGCTCTTGTGTGCAAGTCAAAAAAGAAAGATTTATTCAAGTCTTACAATGGTACCAGGATGCGGGTAGCGTTGTGGGTTAAACCACAGATCCTAGGGCTGGCCAGTCAGAAGGTCGGCAGTTCGAATCCCCGCAACGGGGTGAGCTCCTGTTGTTCGGTCCCTGCTCCTGCCAACCTAGCAGTTTGAAAGCACATCAAAGTGCAAGTAGATAAATAGGCACCACACAGGCAGGAAGGTAAATGGCATTTCTGTGTGCTGCTCTGGGTCGGCATGCTGGCCACATGACCCGGAAGCTGTCTGCGGACAAACGCTGGCTCCCTTGGCCAGTAAAACGAGATGAGTGCCACAACCCCAGAGTTGTCTGCGACTGGACCTAATGGGCAGGGGTCCCTTTACCTTTACAATGGTACCAGCCAGCCTACAAGTGCAGATCACTGCAGGCACAGCCAGACAGTTTGAGAACAGCTTCCAGGGCCAGAGACCAGCTGAGAACTGCAAAAGAGGTCTCAGCAGACAGCCATACCTTTCCCTCCAGCTTTTCAAGGTGAAATGTGGCACTCGCAAGACTCTCCCTGTGAGACTGGTGCACTTGGAAGTGTGCGCTTCTCCAAGAGTGTTTGGCAACAGCAGAGCCTGCACCAAGTGACTGGTGATGGGACCCCTGTCTCCCCACTCCTCTATGGCTGGTGGTTCATGCCCTCACCTGGTGCTAGAGAATCTATCCACTGAAAGGATGGGGAGAGGAATTGCCTCCCTTTCTCCAGCCAAGAACCACAAAGGAGCAATAGCCTCTTCCTTGCTCTCAGGTGTGGATCCCTGCCACTGGCATTCTCCAGGCCTTCTCCCCTTTCTCTGAAAGCAACTGCCACTCAGCCTCAAGCAAGTCTGGATTGCAGATCACCCCAACTATGGGAACAGGAAGCTGGACAGCTTGGTCTGATGAACCAAAGCACTTCATATGTTCTTAAATATCTAAAGGACTGCTACACATAATATATTTCTGGTGTGTATCAGCAGAAAACCAGAGAGGGTTTTGCTGGAGATGTTGTGGGGTTTTGTTGTTGTTGTTTTTTAATGATCTCTCATTAAGTCCCATCTACCCATGGAGATAACATAGTGGTTGATCCAGAACTTCCATTCCAGAGGCATCAATGCTGGCAGCTCAAACTGGATGTTTGCCTAGAATGAGTCCTTTTAATATGTGCCATTTCCTACTCCATCCAGGTATTACCTTTCAATGAGGCAAAATGTATGGATGCTTGCCACACAAAAATACAGGGGGGGGGGATTTAAAGCAAAGGCTCCTCCAGAATTTAGTGGGAGGCAGGGCTGAGTGGCTTTTCCTTCTCTCTTGTCACCTTTCTCTCCCCCCCCCCAATTAATTCCCAGCTGATTTCCACAGGAGGAAGGGAAATGACCAGAACCACCATTCAAAGTCCTGCCTGCCACAGTGAATCAACCTTGCCTTGTTCACCCATGCAAGGCATCACGTGGTGGTTGGGTAATCAGGCATGTGTGAATCCACACTTCTTCTTTTCATGCCTCGTAACCGACTTGGGGACCCGAATGACTATAGGAACTAAATTCACTGTATCAGCCTGAACCTGCTCTTAGATCTGGAAGGGAGGTTCCTCTCATTGTTCCACCACCAGGAGAGGTGGTGGTGGTGGTGATGGGTAGGGCCTTCTCAGTGGTGGTGCCCCACCTATGGAATACTCTCCCCATAGAGCAGAGTTGGCTAACCTTTTGTGGGTCAAAATTTGGACATATTTTCCACGGAGAGCATGCAAGTGGTGGGCGACCAAAAGTGAATGTGGCTAACCCTCCTCTCTCTCTCTCTCTCTCTCTCTCTCTCTCTCTCTCTCTCTCACACACACACACACACACACACACACACACGGCACACAAACACCCCTCCTCAGCTGATCCATACTTAGCATCTGAGGAAATGAGATTATCTCTTCTTCCTGTTCATTCAACGACCACTCTGATGCCTGAGGAGGCTGCAATTTGCCTCCCCACCAAGACATTGATCAGCGTGGTTTAAATCTTTCTATCCACCCCAGTGCCACATCTACTTTAATTGGATTCTTCTTTTTGCTACTGCTGACAAAACTGGAGGATGTTGCAGGGATCTGGGAAATAAATACCGTGGTACCTCGGGTTATGTACTTAATTCGTTCAGAAGGTCCCTTCTTAACCTGAAACTGTTCTTAACCTGAAGCACCACTTTAGCTAATGGAGCCTCCCGCTGCCGCCGCGCCACCGGAGCACAATTTCTGTTCTCATCCTGAAGCAAAGTTCTTAACCTATTCTGGGTTAGCGGAGTCTGTAACCTGAAGCGTATGTAACCTGAAGTGTATGTAACCTGAAGCGTATGTAATCTGAGGTACCACTGTACTTCCTTGGCAGGTGAGAACAAGACAGGCGTTCGCCCCTACCCCATGCCCTAGATTTACAACTGGCACTAATACTTTTGACATTTCAGCACCCAAAACATAGGAAGCTGCCCTATATTCAGTCAGATCATTGGTCCATCTAGTTCAGTACTGTCTACACTGACAGACAGTGGCTCTTCCAGGGTTTCAGGCAGGCTCCCACTTGCAATTTTATCAACTTTTCCCACGTCTGCCTTTGGTCATCTTTATTTTCCTAAATGAAAACGCCCCAAATGCAATAACTTCTCCTCAAAGTGTGACGCGGCAGCTAAAAAAGCCAATGCAATTCTGGGCTGCATCAATAGGAGTATAGCATCTAGATCAAGGGAAGTAATAGTGCCACTGTATTCTGCTCTGGTCAGACCTCACCTGGAGTACTGTGTCCAGTTCTGGGCACCACAATTCAAGAAGGACACTGACAAACTGGAACGTGTCCAGAGGAGGGCAACCAAAATGGTCAAAGGCCTGGAAACGATGCCTTATGAGGAACGGCTAAGGGAGCTGGGCATGTTTAGCCTGGAGAAGAGGAGGTTAAGGGGTGATATGATAGCCATGTTCAAATATATAAAAGGATGTCACATAGAGGAGGGAGAAAGGTTGTTTTCTGCTGCTCCAGAGAAGTGGACATGGAGCAATGGATCCAAACTACAAGAAAGAAGATTCCACCTCAACATTAGGAAGAACTTCCTGACAGTAAGAGCTGTTTGACAGTGGAATTTGCTGCCAAGGAGTGTGGTGGAGTCTCCTACTTTGGAGGTCTTTAAGCAGAGGCTTGACAACCATATGCCAGGAGTGCTCTGATGGTGTTTCCTGCTTGGCAGGGGGTTGGACTCGATGGCCCTTGTGGTCTCTTCCAACTCTATGATTCTATGATTCTATGAAAGGCCAAGCAAGTAACTTGGATGCACTTGTCTTTGGGTGTTCTCCCACTTCCTTCTTGAAGTTCCCTGCCCAGCTAGTGACAGCGCCGACTTCCCATTAACATAACTCACCTGGGCTAAATGCTGTGACTTCTACTTATGGGCTCTGAGCACTTAATGCCCTGCTAAATCAGTCTCTCTCTCTCTCTCTTGTAAGCCTGCCAAAGGGGAAGAGCTGTTGTTGAAGTGTACATTATGAATGCCGAGAGAGCTTCTGCACTGCCGGGAAAAAGGATTACCTCAGGAACCAGGCATTGAGATTAAAATCCCCAAGCACAAGAAGCACTTCTGAAATGCAGGGTATCGGGTGGAAGCAGCAGCAGCAGCAGCGTAATCAGCAATAACTCAAGAAGCCCATAATATGAAGCCTCCATGAATGATATGTTTACACAATGGTTTGCTAAAGGCAGCGGTGCGGAGAAGCAATACATGCACGGATTTGGAAAGGCATTAGATAATTTCACGGAAGATAGGTCCATACCAGGGCAGTCAAGATACTGCACTCTAGTTGTTGTGGGACGGCACCTCCCATCTGCCCCAGGCAGCATGGCCAGTAGTCAGGAATGGGAGTTGTAGTCCACAAGCAAATGGAGGCCACCACTTTGACTACCCCTGGTCTATGCTCTTGTTGCTCGCCGCCCCAATCTCCAAGGCATGTGAGATTGCTCAGGGTTTGTGTTTCCTTTTGGAAATAAGGCACAGCGGAGACTATGGTGTCTTTAGGATATATGGTTTATTTCCACATATATACCACCTGGACCATAAAGAAGGCTGGTCGCCGAAGAATTGATGCTTTTGAATTATGGTGCTGGAGGAGACTCTTGAGAGTCCCTGGACTGCAAGAAGATCAAACCTCTCCATTCTTAAGGAAATCAGCCCTGAGTGCTCACTGGAAGGACAGATCGTGATGCTGAGGCTCCAATACTTTGGCCACCTCATGAGAAGAGAAGACTCCCTGGAAAAGACCCTGATGTTGGGAAAGATGGAGGGCACAAGGAGAAGGGGACGACAGAGGATGAGGTGGTTGGATACTGTTCGCGAAGCTACCAGTATGAGTTTGACCAAACTGCGGGAGGCAGTGGAAGACAGAAGTGCCTGGCGTGCTCTGGTCCATGGAGTCACGAAGAGTCGGACATGACTAAATGACTAAACAACAACAACCACCTGAAGCTACGATGGAGGGGTTCACAGCATTAACACGCCAAAAAAGGTCTTGTTTCTTCCAGGGCAGCAGCCTTGGATTCAAACGTTGCTCTCAAACGTTGCTCTGATACTGCTGCTTGCTACTTTACTTCTAGGTCACGTGATACATACCAAACCTGTCCTCAAAAACTCAGGCTTTGTCCTTCTGAGAAATGGAGGAGTGGCCCCACCCATTTGCCATCTGGCCCAGAGCCCCCTCTTTCTTGCTTTGGTAACAGCCCATCAAGTCAAGTGATTAGCTGAGCACAGGAAACTGGCCTGGCTTATTTAGTTTTTAACACTTTCTGAGTCCAGGGATTAGAATTTTCTGGCACCCAGTTAGACATCTCAAGCCTTGATGAAATTCTAACACTTACTGGAGCCAGGAATTTATAGTGATCTGGAAACCATAAACTAAAAATACTATATTAGCCATTGTCCCCCACTTTTCCAGAGTTCAGAGGTGAGTGACAATCCTTATCTCCCTTTTGTACATGGCTCTTGATGTCATGACTAGATATCAGCAGGCTTGGTGGAGTCCCAAGATACTTTGAATGTGTTAGGTCACCACTGCTCTGGCCAAGTCTCTGCCCAAACAGGAAAATATTCCAGTCTGTGAGGGCCCAATGGCAAGCCCAGATAGACAGGGACTGTCTAAAGTCTCAAGGTCCTTCACTGCTCAGGAAAATACTGCAGTTCTCATGGTTTACCACATGGGGCAGCTGCAAGGAGAATTAAATGTTCCTAGGTAGTTCCTGCCCGGAGGAAATTTTTCATTAGAAAAACAGTGGTGGGGAGCAGGGTTGAGAGTTAATATGCACAACCACACCATGGTCTCAATCATAATTGCTTCTCTCCTTGGGCAGTTTTTACAAAAATGTAAAGAGATGGGCAATCTGGTCACAAATCTCCAGCATTTTATTTCATTTGGCCATCGGTTTCAGCCAATACAAGAAGCGGAAAGTGTGCAATAATGAAATAACATCCGGCTGAAGTCAAAGACCTGAAAGAGGCTGGGGGACACCACACACTTTTCACCAACCTCATTGTCTTTTGATTGACTGCTGAAAGACCAGAGGTCAAGTGCCCAATGATATCATACACACTCAATTTAATAGGATTTTTCTTCGTAACAATGCATGAGATCAAAGATAATGTAAAAAATTAATTTCCCGCATGCAGCTGAGCACTGCACACACATTTTTTAAAAAGGGGAAAAAAGCAAAACCATAGAAAGAACAGTGTTCTCTCAGTGCTGGTTGATATGGAATGGCCCGTTCACGAAAAGATGCTGTCACAAAACCAACCCCTACCATGTCCACTTCAGAGGAACAGGAAAAGACCTCTGTTTGAGACATCAGAGAGCTGCTGCCCATTAGAGTGGACAGTCCTGAGCTAGACGAACAATTAGGCTGACTTGGTATGAAGCAGCTTCCTCTATTCCAGTGGTGAATGCATAAGTGTTGCGCCAAGTTTCAAGGTATTTCCACACAAGGGCAAGATTTTGGAGTGGGATTCAGCCACATACTGGCAAATTCAGGTTGTGCAATTCCAACTGAATGGGAAGTCTTGGGGAACAGACTTCCCCAAAGACCAGACCTTCTTGCAATAAGAAAAGTGATGTGGAATTGCACCGGAAAAGTGTGTGGTAAACACTTCCTTCGATGAACATCCACTAAACTCCCCAGAAACAAATGGGAACAAATGCTCATTGAATAAGTGGCATTTGTCTAATCTCCCTGCAAAGAAATCAGGAGGAATGCTCAATGAACAAGTCATGTAGAAGCACCTCTCCGTCTTCCACAAAGAGATTTCAGTGGCTTGCAAGGCCATTCCGCTGCCACCGCCACCCAACATCTTGTCTCTCGCCTCCATTTGCCCTCTGTGTGACCAGATGCATGATCTCTGAAGCTCCCACAACTGTCTTCTGTAAAGCCGCACCTGACATAAATCAGAATTTTGATCCCTGTTCATAGCAGACAGTTATTTTTGCTTCATTCAGGCATGCGGCAACAGCAAAGTTCATCCATCCATCCATAATTCATAACTGCACCCCGTAACTGTGGGTTCCCCCCTCCCCTTTTGCTGGGAATTTGATAGGCAGCTCCTAACCTCTTTCTGCCCTGCTTTCTCCAGATTAGATTTAGATGAACAAGCATGTGTGAGAGATAGAGATTCTCTTATAAACCTTCCTGAGAAGTTCATCAGTTTTAAGAGACAAGGGTCAGAACAGGGAGAATAAAATCCACTATACTAACAATGCATAATGAGCCTTATGTTACTTGTTACCAGAGGGGAACTTATGAGTCATCTAGTCAACCGCTCTGCTGAGTAGAAGAGATCCAAGCTCAGAGCATCCCACACACATGGCTATCCAACCTGTCCCTCCCAAACTCACGTGGGAACTAGAACACAATTCCAGTCATATTATATACTTCTCCAGATCTTGTAATGCATTTTCAGTGTGCAGGAACTACACTCAAAAATGCATATTTTATGTTAAAGGTGAGCTGATGAGAGGTGTGGAGTCCAGGGAGATTCTCCACCCCTCCTCCACATGCAAAGAATATAGCAGTGGCCCATTGCCTATGATTTTGTCCTGTCGATGAAGTGAGGGACATGAGGCAGGATTTGGTAATGCAGGTGAGCTGTGCACAGGTGAGCTGCAAGCAAGCTGCCGGCCAGCTCTGTGGAGGCTCCTTTTATTGACACAATATGCAAACCTAGCCAGATATATTTTGGGCTGTGACCTTTACACATCTTCCAGTCCCAAGATCGTGGGGTGGTACAAAGTTATTTTGGCACCTGTTTCCACCGCGTCATTTTCCCCTTGCACAGTGTATGACGAAGGAGACAAAAGTCTCAAAGACAAAGGTCACATACAGGACACGGCAGACGACTGAGACCGCAAAAGGTTAGACAGAGGGCAAGATGTTCAGACAGCTGTGGCTTTATCTGTGAGGGGGAGTGTGCCCCGCACCCCAAGGTCACACGTGCAGGCAGCTGAGGCTGTCTGTGGGCGGGGAGTGTGCTCCGCACCCAGCAATCATCCCTACACAAAGGAAAACATACTGCTTGAAAGGTAACTCTCTGCCCCCACCCCACCCCACCCTCTACTCCCCTTCCAGAACGTTCCTATCTGAAATGCCTTTGGGAGCCCAGAGATGCCCTCTATAGATGTCAGCATATTTGTTTGAAAGACAATTACAGGATAGTGGTCTGTGAAACATCTAGCAAAGGAACAGCATCCTAATGATTTCAGTGGCATTGCTGTGGTTTTGCATTCTCTTTGTCCAGAAATCAAATGAGGATCTTGGAGAAGCACATTTGCTGCTAAAGGACTTTCCTGAGGACCCGCAGCCCAAGGAGGACAGAAGATGTCTGGTGGTGAAATGAGGGGCTGGAGCAGAGATATTATATATATTTACACATAGTGGACCCAATGAAATGGAAGAAGGTCCATTATTTCAATAGGTCTACGTTGTTAAAGCCTACTGCCTTCAGAATCCAGCAGTTCCCTTACTTTAGGGTACAGATGTTGGGTTTCTAAAACTTTTAATTACCCCTACATTTGTCCCATTTGGATCGAAAGGGATGGTGGACAGTGTTTGGAATGATCTAGTTAAATAGCTCATCCAACTCTCCAATACTATGATTCTAGATTGAATGAAAAGCACTGCATTTATTCAAAAATATCTGAACGGTACCTGAAAGTAGTTCCAGTGCCTCGTAAGCTGAATGGGAATTATGTTCAATTTGTGATATAACTCTGCATGATTTCTAGTCGATCATCAGGTTCATTTTCTTACTTGTGGTATTTCTTTTAACTCTTTGGACTCTTTGTCCCTCAAGACCTTAAAACCATGTGGGTGTGCTGTCACCACCAAAGGCTCCAAGTGGGCCTCAATCCTTGACAGGGCCTTTTCAGTGGTGGTACCCTGTAGCTGGAGGGACGCAGGTGGCGCTGTGGGTTAAACCACAGAGCGTAGGGCTTGCCAATCTGAAGGTCAGCAGTTCAAATCCCTGCAATGGGGTGAGCTCCCATTGCTCAGTCCCTGCTCCTGCCAACCTAGCAGTTTGAAAGCACATCAAAGTGCAAGTAGATAAATAGGTACCGCTCCGACGGGAAGGTAAATGGCATTTCCGTGCACAGCTCTGGTTCACCAGAAGCAGCTTAGTTATGCAGGCCACATGACCCAGAAGCTGTACGCCAGCTCCCTGGCCAATAAAGCGAGATGAGCGCCGCAACCCCAGAGTCGGCCATGACTGGACCTAATGGTCAGGGGTCCCTTTACCTTTACCTTTACCCTGTAGCTGGAATGCCTTCCCTGGTGAGGTGCACCTGTTTCCATTATTATTAACTTTCGGGAGGAATTTGAAAACATTCCCATTTACCCAGGCATTTTGGTGGCAGAAGAATGCTGTTACAGGCAACACTTGGAGAAGAGGATGATACTGCTTTTAATGTTTTTCAATACAACAACTTAAGGAACATTTTTAACTGTAACTGCTTTTAGACATTATTTATCATAATTGCTTTTAGAATGATTAACTGCTTAGCTGTTTTGTTTTGGAAATGTTGATGTACTTGCCTCCCTAGACTCCTTTGGGAGGAAGGGTGAGATATAAATTCAATAGATTATGACGATGATTGATGGGGAAAATAAACAATTCAAATTCCACTGTATGTGGGTAGGAATGTTTCGTGATGTTCTCTTTGTCTACGTATGTATATTCTGTACTTCAGCTCAGCAGCTTGTAACATTCTGAATACTGGGGAAGAAATTGTAAATGGTGGTCCAACCCCCTGCTGTGCAGGAGTCACAGTTAAAGAATCCCTGACAGATGGCCACCCAACCTCTGCCTAAAAAACTCCAATA
Organism: Podarcis bocagei; assembly: GCF_964188305.1. Classification (NCBI taxonomy): domain Eukaryota; kingdom Metazoa; phylum Chordata; class Lepidosauria; order Squamata; family Lacertidae; genus Podarcis; species Podarcis bocagei. The sequence goes on along the minus strand of NC_138142.1, from coordinate 7,392,043 downwards.
AAGGAGCGTCCATCACCTGCCATGGGAGTCCGTTCCACTGTTGAACAGCTTTTACTTCCTAATGTTCAGTTGGACTCTCCTTTCTTTTAATCAGAATCCATTGGTTTGGCTCCAAACAAGCTTGCTCCATTTTCCATGTGACAATCATTCAGGTATTTGAAGATGGCTATCATATCTCCTCTCAGTCTCCTCTTTTCCAGCATAAACATACCCAACTCCCTCAACTGTTCCTCATCAGGCTTGGTTTCCAGACCCTTGATCATCTTGACCCCACTTTTCTGCATACGTTCCAGCTTGTCGATATCCTTCTTAAATTGTGGTGCCCAGAACTGGATACAAGACTCCAGGTGGAGTCTGAGTCAAGGCAGAATAGAGGATGTTTTTGCTGCAACAGGCTAACACGGTTCTCCCTCTGAGCTATATCAACCCTAATACTTTTCAAAAGCTCTAAGGATTCAATATACAACTCTGGCTCTGTGGTTAGCTGCAATCAAAGGCATCTGAACACTGATTTACTCTTCAGCATGCTGGGCAGGTCTTTCTCTTTGGGAGAGGCAGAAAAAATAATGCTTGAATGTAAATTATGCCACAGCAGTTTCTGATGTTTCGATAAGATTTAGATCCACTCTGCATTTAAACAGAAAAGTAGAAAATGGCATTAAATTCAGATAAGTGCAAGATCATGCATATTCGGGAGGCAGAAATATTAAATACACCATCATAATGGAACAGAAGGCCTGGCTGGTAATGGATTGTGAAAAAAAGAGTTCAGGGTTTTAATAGATCATTCCTTCAGATCATCACCACTCCAAAGTGGGAGTTAATAAATTATTTGAACGTGCATTTTGCGCCTATATTTTAACAACCTATAACAAACGGGTTTGTGTCATTTCACCGAGATGTGGGCGAAAAGCTTCAGGGGAAAGTGTGATTTATGAACCAGACTGACAGAAGCTCATAAAATCATGTGACGTCATGAATGGAATGGAAGGGTGGAAGCACCAAGAATACCAGGAAGAGGCACAGCATTGAACGGAGAAGATTCCAGGTTCAATCCTTAGCATCTCAAGACAGGGTTGAAAGAGGACCCTGGCAATCAGTGCAGACAATGCTGAGCTAGATAGACCACTTGTCTGATCTTCGGACGTGCAGCAACCAGAACCGTGAACAGCATACCTGTCATTTGTCCTGATTTATATTTAGGATGCAGGATGCAAGCTGGATGCAAGAAAAGGGGGAGGGGGTGATAGCAACTGGAATCTGGCTGTTTCTGCCCCATTCCCATGATGGACCGAAGGCACTGCATGAAACACTTAAGACCCATCCCTTCACTCTTAGCTTTCAACCAATGAGCAGTACTGGTGGGTGTGGTGGAGTGGAGCAATCCTTCCAATACCAGGATCCATGCACCTGGATGGAGCTGGAGTGGAGCAGGATGGTAGTCAGGTCAGTGCTGGGCAGATGCTGCAGCTCAGGCATGGAGATCACGGCAACTCTTCCCAGTAGGTCTTGCCCTAATGAAGCTGTTTTGAAGGCTGAAGGTCCCTGCTTACCCAATGGTCTTTCCCTAGTAGCCTAAGGCTTTGTCATCTTGTCTCTCTTCATTTCTCTTTGTCTTCTGGGAGACCAGGGGGTTGCAGAGCTGGTCGCAGCAGAAGGGGGAGGCTTCCTGGCTTTTTCAGCAGCCTGCCCCACTCCCTTCCTACCTTGATTCTAGACTGCCTTCTGCCACTGCCTCTTCCTGCTCACTAAAACCTGTTGCCCCTTCAGCTTCCGACACCTCCTCCTCCCAGTCTTCTCCCTCTTCTCCCTCTGACCACTCATCATTGTCCCACCTCTAATCCCCTTGTTCTTCTTCCTCTGGGGGTGCCCTGGGGGGTTCTCCAGCTGGTTCCTCCCTCCACTCCTCTGCATCCAGCCAGTCCATGACACTTATAGTTGTTTCGACAGATCTGAATACCACGCCCAACAGTCTAGTGTCCAGGCAGCTATTCCCATATCTGCATTCTATGAAGCAATTGCAACAACCACTGCCCCTCCTCTGCCTCCTCTGACAGGCTGTATGCACACAGCCGGTGAGTACACCTGTGTGGAAGCTTCCTCTGCTCATCCTCTTCCTGGTTCTGGGAGACAGTGGTGCGGGAGAGGGTGGGGAAGTACCTTTTCCTTAACTTGCCTGACCTGCTTCTTCCTCCTCTTCTTCTGACCCATCCTATGCTCCACCCTCCAGCTCTGAAGCTTCCCGCGCCTCTAATTCTTGCCTCCTGGTCAGTAGAAGTCCTGGCCCCCTCTCCCAAATCAGACTCCAGCCCCTCTCCCCCCGGTGTGCACTCATCAGCATCCTGCCAGTCCCAGATACCACCACACCCCCATCCAGAATAGCTGCAGGAGATATCAGGAGATCAGCTCCTTCCCCCTGCTCCTCTGACTACTGCCAGCGAGATACAGATTTGATGATTTCACCTAGGGACTTCATTGTTGTTGCTTTCCTTCACCCACCTCTCCTCTTGTTCCCAGGTCTCCGACAGATGCGACTACGTCTTTGTCAACGGGAAGGAAATGAAAGGGAAATCAAACGTCCGTGTCCATTTCATGTACCAGCATCTGAGTGCCCCCCTGGAGATGACCGTGTGGGTGCCCCGCCTCCCTCTGCAGATCGAGGTCTCTGACACAGAGTTAAATCAGATCAAGGGGTGGCGGATCCCCATCGTCTCAAATAAGAGGTGGGCTTTTGACTGAGGTTGTTCTATCGGGTCTAGATGCAGGCCATGCGCTCTATTCAGATGGTTGCCATTAGGGCTCTGCAGAACCTCCCTGGCCTGATCTGGGACCCTATCCGGGGATTTTTTTTTCCCAGCCCAAGTTGACCCAAAGAGTACCCAACCCAGATCCAGCAGATCCAGACCCAGGGGTTATAAACCCTAATTAAATATAGACTTGGGAGAAGGGCACTCTCTGACCACACTGAAGAGAGCAGGTTTAATCCTGCTGGGTGCTACATTGCCACTGCATTCTCTGCAGGGAACATGCTGGTAGAGCAGCCCCTTGCAGGATTGAATCCTCCACTCACCAGCTGCTGAGTAGAGGATCCAATCCTGCTGGGGTCCTCAGTGTGTTCCCCTGCTTGGGAACAGGCACTTGCAGCCAAAGACCCTTCTTTAAAGAGGATGGTGTCGGGCCAGTTAGGCGAATATCTTAGACCTGTTACAAGACAGCTTCCTATGTCCCTATCAATGGGAGGATTTTAAGACAACCTTAAGGCGCTCTTCTTTGCCCAACCCCTCTGCTTTTTTTTGCCTTGACAGGCCAGCTAGGGACAGCGATGACGAAGAAGAGGATGAGCGGAAGGGAAGAGGTTGCACCCTCCAGTACCAGCACGCCATGGTGCGGGTGCTCACACAGTTTGTAGCCGAACCCTCAGATCCTGGCGGACAGATGGCCTACCTGCTGGGTTCAGACTGGCAAGTCGACATCACTGAGCTGGTGAGCGATTTCATACAAGTGGAAGAGCCGAGGATCGCAAAGCTGCAAGACGGGCAGGTGCTGGTTGGACAAGAGCTGGGGATGACGACGATTCAGGTAGGAGGAAAGGAATGCTGGGAAAGAGCAGGAGAGCAGCCATTCTGGATCAGATCAAATATTCGCCTAGACCAGCTTGATGATGCAAAATGTCTTTCAAAAACTATTTGAAAATAATACATAAGGTATCAGCATCATGATCATTGTGCTGGGCCCGGGGGTAACCCTAGAACCACGGTCCAGGTCTGGTCCATAATCCAAAGGTTCTGCAACGAGTCAGTCTGACAGGGCCAAGTCAGGACACAAGGCAGGAAACCAGGCAAGGACAGGTACAGGATCTCAGGCAGGGTCTGGCATACAGCAATGTTGCTCCCACAACCTGGGGCGGGGTCCGACAGCCTTTTATCTTTGTTGGGGTAACGGCCGGTCCTGATCCCCCAGCGACTCACCTCCCTGTTTCGCCCAAAGGTGAGCACTCCTCCTGCGAGTACTCAGGTCCCTCCATCTCTCAGACCTTAGTCTCTGCAGCTCGGGAGACATTGGTGGGTTACTAGACCCAGGGGCCACCTCAGCCTCCCCTGACCCAACCAGTAGTGGAGCAGCTGTAAGTGATGGTCCAGCTGAAGGCAACGAGGTCATCCCCACATCTGGAGCCAGGGCAGGCTCAGGCCCCTGACTTGGCCCAGCTGGTGTTTGTTGCAGGGGAACCTGTGTAGACTGGGACTCTTCAGAATCAGGCCCCAGACTTGGTTCAGATGATGCCTGAGGCAAAGGATCCGGTGCAGACTGAGACTCCTCTGGTTCCCAGCCCGAGTCCCAGACCATCACAATTATCATCACTTATTGCATTTATATCACACCTTTTCTCCAAGGACTTTGAGGCATACATAGTTCTCTTCCCCTCCGTTTCATCCTCACAACATCCCACTGAGGTAGGTTAGGCTGGGAGGTGGTAACTGGCCCAAGATTACCCAGTGAGCTTCCATGCCTAAGTGGGAAATGGAACTCGGGTTTCCCAAATACTAGTCCTACGCTCTAACCACTATGCCACACTGGCTATCCTGGCATTTAACTTCTACAAAAATAGCTAAAATGGATAAACCCCACTCACCTACTTTCTGGAAGGGGTGTACAGCTCATGGTTGTTTCACACATATGTGGTAGGACTGTCCCAAAGTTTCCCAGTTCTAGGAAGAGATCTTTGTAGAAATAACAAAAATATTGAGAAAACTGGGGGGGGGACCTCCTGAAATAGTATTGTTGGGTATATTCAGTGGAGAAAGCCAAGGGTCATTATATACACATTTAATTGGTTATCGGTTTATGGGAGCAAGAATATATTGACAGCTGGAAACTGGAAAGAAACGAAGGGTTTAAAAGTACAAAAACTGTAGAAGGTAATTTAGGACATAGCGCTTTCTGAAAAACTGACCTAAAGCTGGTATTGTGTGGCTAGAGGGCAAAAGAGAAAGAGACTTTCATGGCAGACTGGTTTCCGTTCATCCAGTAAACGAACAAAGGCTCTACAGGACAAAGTGTACCTGCCACATTCCATAATATATGGTTGTGTTAACATTTCCCTTCATATTGATATTAGCAGCTTTCAGTCTCTCTTCGTTTCAGTGCTATAGATCGGGGAAAAGAGGTGGGGTACGCCCAGTTTGTATTTCCCCCCCAATATTTTCTTTTTTAATGAAAACTTTCTATATTATATTTTGAAAAAACCCACTTTTTATGACAGAGAACTTCCCAAGGTGCTTATTAGGCAATAGGCAACTGCCTTGGCCATATCCCAGTAGCCAGGACTGGCCCAAGACCTTTTGGCACTGGAGACAAGGTGGGCCACCAAGACTTCCTCCTCACTGATCTGGGCCCGTGCCCTGGTGGGGTGGGAGGAGACCAGCAGAAATGCAGACATTTTGCAGGAGTGTTCCCTCTTGATCCAGTGGTGTCCAAACTTTTTTCCAAAGAGGGCCAGATTTGATGGAGTCAAGGGACGACCAAAGGGCCAACTCTTTTTTTAGGATTGATGTTGTTGAGTTTTTTTTTAGGATTTTACCCCAGGATATCAACTGCCACAGGGGCTGGATTAAACCGACTGGTGGGCCGGATTAGGCCCCCGAAATGGACTTTGGACATGCCTGAGAGTCTTAGAAAAATAGGGGCATTCCATGAGCCAAAACTGCTGCTCTCCTTGGCTTTGGCTTTTGGCTGCATCTTCAGCTTACCCCAAGCGGAACTGGAAACCACCAAGCCCGCATCAGGATCTCTCCCCCCCCCCCCGAACATGCAGTGTGAGGCGGGTCACCTCAGATCACCTCATAGGTGTGCCAGCCATGCAAGGGCAGCCAGCTAGTTTAGGAGCGGCAGGGCAGACCACATGGCACACCTTTCCAGCCAATTTCCATCCCTCAGCATTTGCTGGCTATGGAAGCTGTCTCACTCTGCCTTGTGGTAGGGCTTGGCCCTTCCCATTGCAATGAGCAGGAAGCACAGGCCTTCCAAACACAGAGAGCCACTGCCAGTTCCTGAGAGGGGGAAAGGCAAGATGCAAGGAGCTCAGCGTGGTGTAAGCATGGTGGCAGGAGCGTCGGATTGGCTCTGCTGCTGCACCTGCACCACGCTGCCCTTCCTGCCCCTCTCCCTCTCAGGAACCAGCAGTGATGCTCAGTGCTCAGAAGACAGGTGAGTGATGCTGCCCTGCTCCACAGACCACTAGCCCCTTATCCTTACCAAATTGCTTTTCCTCAACAGGTAGCCTTTAGGAAGTGGGGAGACTGCAGCCCTTGGTAGCAATCTATATTTATATGTTGCAAAAGCTGAGAGTCTCATCTTGCCTTCTGTGACTGTCCATAAATATAGAGAATGTATATCTGGGAAGGGAACTGGAAGCGAGAGGGAGGGAGGCAGGCAGGGAAGGCTAGTTGGCCTGTCCACTTGAAAGAATATGTATAGCCTGTCACTCGAGAAATCGTCAAAGTCAGCTGCTTTTGAAATGCCAAGATCTTAGAGAGTGATAGCTCAGCTCACATCCATCTTGTTTAATTCACTTTTCATAAGCCTTGCTTGTCTTCTTTTCAGAGTCTTCTGTAACGCAAGCAAAAATAAAAAAATATAGATAGATAGGTCACTGCCCCGATGGGTTTGCAATCTAAGGTCAGACAGTAGGGATGGGTAACAGAGGGAGACAGGAGGGAAGGGAGAGGAAAACATAATGAGGGGTTCTGTTTAGCTGCCCATAATTTGTCCCCATTGTTTGTTTTCAATCACTAATTTTGATTGAAGGAAATGTAATTGAATAATTGTATGACGTTTTTAGTCAATTAATCAATGAATCTGTGGGTTAAATTAGCATATGGGGGAAACAATCTTTTTCAGCCAAGAAGGATGATGTAGATATATGTTGCGACAGGAACTATAATAGAAGAGTCATTCCACCCTACATAACAGGAAAGGGGGGGGGAGAATATTTTTTTAAAAATGATGCTTCACATTGGAATTAACAGAAATGTCTGTTCAGATAGATTAGATATAGATATAGATATAGATATAGATATAGATATAGATATAGATATAGATATAGATATAGATATAGATATAGATATAGATGATAGATAGATAGATAGAGATAGATGATAGATAGATGATAGATAGATAGATAGATAGATAGATAGATAGATAGATAGATAGATAGATAGAGATAGATAGATAGATAGATAGATAGATAGATATAGATAGATAGATAGATAGATAGATAGATAGATAGATAGATAGATAGATAGATGATAGATAGATAGATGATAGATAGATAGATAGATGATAGATAGATAGAACTATCTACTGCCATTTGAGCTGATAATTTTATTGATTGATCTGGGGAAAAGGCAGGATAACAACAAGAACAAGAACAAGAACAAGAACAAGAACAAGAACAACAACAACAACAACAACAACAACAACAACAACAACAACAACAACAGAATATTAAATAAGTCAGATTTGCTTGTGTTCATTCATAAGTCTGTTCCATCCTAGTTTTGTTTCAAACTGCAATTTTTTTAAAAAAAAATCTGTTTGTTTAAAAAGGCTTATTTATGTTACAAAGTTTATATCCTGCTTAAGGGGCAAAATCTTCTAAGCTGTCTACATAAAACAATGTAATATATGTATTAAAAATACCAATAACTATGCATTGAAATAGCACATGATCACAAAATCTGTATCCAAATAGGTATTTTACCTCATGCTACACATTTCTAAATTATATTATCCTAAAATAACGTCATTTTAAAGTGTGTTTTCAAACATATTTTGACCAAAAAAACATTACCATGAAATTCATAGAAGTGTGAAACTCAAGGGCTGATTGTTTTTTCAATACATGTACTATTAGCCTGGAAGGTACAAATTTTCAAGCAAATGTGAACTGAATTCAGTTCTCTTCTATCCCTAACTGCAGCCTTGCAGTTTCATTCCGTTTCAGGATACCCTCAAGAGTTGTCTTTGTCAGGGTTCCCATTCTCAGGAGGGCCTTTTTCACAGCTGGTCCCTAGAGGCAACATGATGCTCTCTAGGTGTCATTGTGCTACAACTCCCATCAACCCCTGCCCAGCATGGTGAATGGCTTGGAATTAGTCTCTGGAGGGTTGACTTCTACCCTACGGTCAACTCAACCATTTGATGGATGCCGTGTTACCTCTTGTGTGAAAGCTTCCTTCAAAGAAGGAAGGCCTTGCCCTTTACAATTATTGATTTCCATTCCTACTATTTAAGTTGTGGTTGTTGTGGTGGTGGTTGTTGTTGTTGTTGTTGCTGCTGCTGCTCTTCCATAATTGCTTAAAGGTAAAGGGACTCCTGACCACTAGGTCCAGTCGTGGCCAACTCTGGGGTTGCGGCGCTCATCTCGCTTTACTTGCCAAGGTAGCCAGCGTACAGCTTCCGGGTCATGTGGCCAGCATGACTAAGCCGCTTCTGGTGAACCAGAGCAGCGCACGGAAACACCGTTTACCTTCCCGCCAGAGCTGTACCTATTGATCTACTTGCACTTTGTGCTTTCAAACTCCTAGGTTGGCAGGAGCAGGGACCGAGCAATGGGAGCTCACCCCATCACGGGGATTCAAACCACCGACCTTCTGATCGGCAAGCCCTAGGCTCTGTTGTTTAACCCACAGTGCCACCCGCGTTCCCATAATTGCTTACTTGGTGCTTATTATTTGATAGATTTTGCTGCTACCTTTAATTTGTTTGTCCAGTCATTTTTCTACTTACTGTTGTTGTTAGCTGTACTAGGCATGCTTGTCATAAGCCGCCCAGGGAATATTTATTGATAGTGTGCTAATAAATAAATAAATCCATCAAGGAAAGTCGGGACTGAAATGTTTTATACTATGTGTGTGTGTGTGTGTGTGTGTGTGTGTGTGTGTGTGTGTGTGTATAAGGTTTTAAGAAGTATGACTCTCCTTGCGGGTTCTGACGGGGTTGCCTCGGTTTTCCTGAACAGATTCTGTCTCCGCTTTCTGATGCCATCTTGGCTGAAAAGACTGTGACTGTCCTCGACGAGAAGGTGACGATTACTGACCTGGGGGTCCAGCTGGTGACTGGACTTTCCCTCTCCTTACAACTGAGCCCAGGAAGCAACAAGGCCATCTTTGCCACAGCGGTAGCACAGGAAATCCTCCAGGTGCCAAAACAGGTAGGAAGCCTCGTTTGCCTAGCGACAAGCCGCCATTTCTGAGGCCTACTGTACTTGGGCAATTCCCAGCCAGCCAAGCATATACCCTCCAAGTAGAGAGTCCAAGAATTTGGAAAGCCACCCGGGCTTTCTGATATGATCTCAGAATGTCCCTGCTAGTGCCAACTGCTGCCAAGCTCAGGGAGGAGGATGAGCTGGCACCTGTTCCAAACAATGGCTCGTAGCAGCTGCTGGACAGTCATGAAGAAGGAGGAGAGGCTGCTACCGTTGAGGCCCAGACTCACTTGACATGGCCAGCTCTGAGAGACAGGCAGAGGACAGGCCTGCCCTGGGTAGGAAGAAAGGAGGAGCAGAGCTGAGCGCAAGGAGTTGTTGTTGTTGTTGTTGTTGTTGTTGTTGTTGTTGTTGTTGTTGTTGTTGTTGTTATTATTATTATTATTATTATTATTATTATTATTATTATTAATGCTTTGTGCATTCACATCTAATTTTGCCCCTTTCTAAAATTTATTTATCAGTGAGTGTTTTTCTTTTTGTATATCTACCCAATAATCTAATGAAATGAAATGGGGATTAAGCGGTTTTCTCCAAATGGGGGAGGGCATGTGTGGTGTGTCCTGTTGGTGAAGTGGTCAGACTTCAGGGGATCGGCTTCCTCCCCCCCCCCGGCAGTAGATAAGAGATCAAATGAAAGGAACGCCTTTATCTTTAATAGCAAGAGAACAAAGAACACATCTCATAGAAGTGGCGGTGCTCCCAATTAAGGGACGCTCCCCCCTCCATCCCTGTTAATCTACGTTACTCCTACGTCTTGTAATCTGAGCTTGTACCCTCTGTGCTTTCTGTTCTGACACTTTCTGAGCTCTCTGTGACTTTGGAGAAGGGGGGTGGATGCTATCCAGAGACTGTGAATCTGTTAAGCCTCTCTCTCTTCTAGTGTTTCTTCTGCTAACCGCTCACCATCCAGTATTTCCCAGCTTCTGCCTTCTGAACTGTGCCCCTCTGCAAACCACTGTTCCAAATCTATGCTGTCCTCCTGCTCCTGGGAAGATTCAGGAGCAGGAGCAGGTGGCTCCCACCATTCCTCCTCAGTGCAGCCCTCCTCAGCACGGTCCCTGACAGTGGTGGCGGTACTTGCTCTTCTTTTTATAGGAAATGCTCTGTGAGGGAGACCATGCAAAATGTGAAATCGAGGAGGGTCAGTTGCAGGGGAGTGAAAAATATCCTTGTTTTCATCTGAAGAACATTTGGAACGCATGGAGGCTGGAGGAACCATTCAGAGCCGACTTTCTCAACCTTGGGGCCGCAGATGTTGTTGGGCTATAACTTCCATCTTCTCTGGCTGCTGATCCTGCTAGCTAGGCATGATGGGAGTTGTAGTCCACCAACAAAAAAGACAAAGGAGAATGCAGATTTGCATACAATGGGCAAATATGCACATTAATAAATAAAAGCTTATAACTTAGATAGAACTATAATCCATTTCACCAAGACCACGCTGTGAAGCACCTGCTCCCCTTTAAAATGGGGGTAGGGCTTGGGGCAAGCTGGGGGGGGGAAGCAAGGACGTAGTTGAGGTGTAAAGGGGACTGATCAATTATGCAGGGTGGGGATTACCTGCCCCCCATATTTTATTCAAATTGGGCTCCCGGTAGGTGAGGTTGGCAGGCAGGGTGAGCAGGGGCAGCTGCCTCCATCATTAGCAAAAGTAACATAAAAAGTAGTTATATTTTTTCGGGGGGGGGTGTATGTTGGACAAAATTGCACACAAATTGTACATTAGGAGAAAATCACACTAAAATGCTGGTGAATTTTCATGAGGACTTAAAAAATAATAAACTCAAAGTGAGGCAGCAGTGTGCACAACTGAGCTGATGCATGGAAAAACAGGAGACTGGGGACAAACAAAGTTGAGAGGTTCTCCCATTCCTATTTACAGACTTCTTTTGTGTATGAGATTGGCTTTGTGTGCATTCATTCGGCCCAAGAACTGCCAGTTGCTGACCCTCAAGTTGTGTTCCACCCCCTGAAACCCTTTTATCAAAGCAAATACTGGGTAGAAGAATGAAGAATGAAACTTTATTTGCGTCAGCCGTTGGCCATAGCAACAAAAAACATTGTGATATGCAGAGAACAAAATTAAAAGTTGATTATATAAAACAGAGTTCAGGGTCCTGAATCAGCAGTCAAATAGTGGACCTTATTCTGATCGCCCCAGCTAGAAACCTTGCAACCATTGCAGTCATCTGCTTCTCTTGATCTGCCAGGAGAAAAGACACTGTGGCAGTGGTTGGGCGACCTGGAACAGACAATAAAAGAGGGGTGGTAATCTCGTTCCTCAAGTCTTTGTAGAGTGCTTGAGAGGAGGGCATGCACCACTGATTCGGTGCTGCCATCTCCGCATGGGCATAAGCGTTTTTCGTATGGAATCTGTTGGAATTGTCCCTCAAGTACAGCCGAGGGCAATACATTCAATCTTGCTAGGATAAAAGCACGTCTATATTTTGTTTTTGTTTTTTAAATAATTTTTATTAACTGGCCAATCACATCAAATTAAATCACATCATATAAATTCCAAATTACAAAGCCAAATTTTTAAATTTTGTTGGGGGAACCCATACTTCAAGATCCAAAGGGGGATTCAGATCATCTTCTTATTACTGTGTTAATGTCCAAATCAGTCCCAATCAGTCCAAACAAAGTTCATAATTCTATCCAGTCTTATCTTGGTGTTTCCACATCATATCTTATTCATATAATTTCTCTTTTTCCTTTACGATCTCTTCTGTTGGTCTCCTTAAGCCGATAGCAAGTATAATAATCCTATGTGGATTTCCCGTTCCTCCACTAAGTCCAGATGGTTTCCATATATCTCCTTCGTAGATAACATCACTCTTTCCATCATAAATTTTGGCATTTGTCGCTCTTAAGTCCCACCGAGGAGTTGATCCACGATATGTAAACAACTCTATTTCTCTCTTTCTCCTCCCAGACCCAAGAGCTCCAACAATGCCTCCCAAAATGGCGACGGCATTTTTAACTGCATCATTCCAAAACTCTTAGCTTTCCAGCTTCATCTTGAAACATTGCTTTGGATCAAAAGTTTATCTCCACACAGCCTTAAATCCACAGCTTAAGTCCTTAGTTTCTGACTCATTAGGGGAGGGGATTCTTGTTAAATCACATAAAAAAAGGAAGGCAGGTTTTCTCCCCCCTCCCCCATTTGTCATACCGTATCTTGACGTATCTTCTCATATTTTATTCTTGTCTTGTTATCAGAGATCTCTTCTGTCAGCAGTCTTTACTCCCCTTTTTCCTTGAAGCATGTGCAATTAATCTCGTCCAAATTGTTTCTTTTAAAGATCATTGCAACTAGCGGCGCGAATCAGGGACGGTGTCCAGGAGAGCCGGAAATCCCACAGGAAGGCTTTGTGCCTAGTGCCCCCACCCCCACAAATTCAGGGGTGGTATAGGGCACAGCAGGCAAGGGCCGTCCCCCCCACAATCCGGGGGGGGGGGGTTAGGGAGGCTATCATAGCCTCCAAATTACCTCGTGTGGGTCGGAGAGATGTTATTGTCAGCCATCTTCCGATGCGCCACCTAGTGGCCCCAAAAGCACGTCTATATTTTGGAGTTGCTAGGTTATACAGATAGGGTGCCAGAGAATCAAAGTGGGAGTATGGAAAATGGTCGTACCATGGGCAAAATTTCCTTATTGTGGCCATGTTGTTCTGACGCTCGATATCATTTAGCTGTTGGCAAATTAGACGTTGAATACTGGGAATATGATGCTCATTCATCTCTCTTTCAGATGGTTTTGGTGGGGTTGGGAAGAGGTAGGCTAAGGCTTAGGCCTTGGTAGAGCACTCAGAATGAAGTTCTCCCCCTTCCCCAATGCACATTCTCTCTCTTTCTCTTTGTAGCGTTCAGCAATCAAGCGACACACGGCTAGAAAGCCAGGACAAGCAGTTCATCCTTTGCTGACCAGCAGAGCTAAAATCGCTACCTTGAAATCAGCTCAAAAGGAGCAGGCTTGGGTGGCACTAAGCCCCCAGCCAGCTGTGCATTTCACTTCCTGAGGAAATTGAGTCATATCCGAATCCATCCTTTCAGTGCAGTGGGGGTCAGGGTAAGAAATAAAACCAGGTGGCTGACCAAAAACTAGAAAACAGCTCAGGGAGCTTGTAAATGATCCTTCTGCTGTGTCCAAGGTCAATATTGGGTTTGCAAAGCAGTTGGTGAGGGGAAAGCGGGAGGGATGTTGAGCATACAGTAAGAGCCTCCACACAGTGTCAGCATTGTCAGGAACTTGTCAAGGTTTATCTATTTATTATCTAGGAAGCTGCCTTATACTGAATCTGACCTTTGGCCCATCTAGCTCAGGGTTTCAGCCCTTCATGGTTTCAGGCAGAAAGCCTAACTGGAGATGCTGACCTGGGACTTTCTGCATGCCCAGGGGATGCTTTGCCCCTGAGCTCTGGTCCATCCCAATCTGGTCCACTGAGAGATTGGTTTTCTCCATAGATGGTCACAAAGTTGTATACACAGCAGGACCAGTCCTGCCATTGGGCTGAGTGAGGTGACTGCCTCAGGCAGAATCTGCTGGGAGGCAGTGGTGCTGTTCAACTCCTACTCCTCAGTTCCCTAACCATCCCCTTCTATTGGAGGAGAGAGCTGTGTGTCATGTACCTTGCCTTCCAGCTTTATAAGCACCCTGCTGATCTGCCCGTGCCATGCCCTGTGGCAAGATTTGCTCCTGTATATGGAATGGGTGCATACGTGCGCCATTTTGTCCTTTGCCTCAGGCAGCAAATTGTCTTGGGCATGGCCCAGACAATAAAACAGCTCATCAATCAAGATAATATGGAGCTTAAAGCAAACAAACAAACAAAATAAACTTAAGTTCAGTAAACAGACATAATACAACTTGTGTTATGTACTGAAGTACTCACCCTGGGCCAGCAGGGGGATACTGTAGATAGTTCAGGTCCACATATGCAAATAAGGGATCAAAGGTGACTTTCAGTGATTGGATAGTTACAGAAAATGGTTACTGTTGCGTTCTAGTGGAGCTCTATATAAGCAGGCTGGTTGAACCCTTCATTTCAGTTCTGTTCTGGCCTGTGAATAAAAAGAGCTGTTTGAAGAATCGCTGTGTCGTCTAATATGTCGCCCACAACTTAACAGCTTGCAAGTGCCCAAAGTTCAGCAGGGAGAGGGGCTTGTCTCATCTCAGCCAGGAGGGAGTTCCAGAAAATTGGGCTCACAGTCCTGAATGAACTGTTCCTGATTCAAATGGGGAGAAGAACCATGTGAAGAAAAAAGGTGGTAAATAAGTGAAATAAAGATAGATAAAACAAGAACCCTGAACTTGGGCCAAGAGCTTTTAGAAACCCACTTTCAATCCTGGGAGCCTCAGGACTCTGATGCTTTTCTTCCTGGCTACCACTAGGTCCAAGGCCTGCATTCCATCATGCCCTGTGTGCTTTGCAAGGAGACTTTATCTTTTATATAAAGTGGTTTTTAGAAATCATAAATATAATAAGTAATTACTTGTGCGCGCCCCCTCCCAGTTTGAATACAGAGCAGTAGTAAATGATCCAATCACCTGTGATGCTGTTTGACATGCAATTTATTAGTGTTTCAAAGCATGCGCCAGAGACCTCAGGGGGGATACAAGTCTCTTACCACTTCTGTGGAAAACAAATCTTATTACCTATGACTATTTAAAACGTAGCCCTTGTTTCTCATAGAATTGAAATAAAAACGAATGGCTCGGTGTGGAATTAAATTTCCTCCATAGCTGCGTCTCCAGGCTGGAGAGATTGCTTCTTTGATCTGCTACTGAAGCACCTTGGGGGGGAGGGGACGCTCAGCAATAGGGAAAGGGGTCTGCTCTATATTTCTCCACCGTGAACCAAAAAAGGAAAAAAAGGTTCAGTTTGCTCAGTGTGAGCTTTGTGATGACCATGTGTGGCATTTGTGGAGAACTTCTGGCCTGCAGGTCAATTTTGGCTTGCCGGTTGTGCCAGTTTGGGCCCGCCAGGTCAGTTTTCTGAAACCATACATACTTAGCAATCAGATGGTGTCACCCTGATGCTCAAGTGACGTCAGTGGTTGAGACCCTGCTTTACATGCAGAAGGACCCAGCTTCAATCCCTGGCATCTCCAGCTAAAAACATGGTTCTACTTCTTTCTGAGACCCTTAAGAGATTCTGCCAGTTGGAGTGGACAATACTGAACTAGATAGAAACACCTGGCATAAGGCACCTTCCTGTACTAAGTCCTAGATGGAAATCTATTTCTGTTTGAATTTCATTTCAAATGGTCTTTCTACAAATATATGTTGTCTTGATGTATGACCTCAGGAAAGCTTTCTGGTTCCTTCACAATAGCTTCTGCAGTAGCTACCTTTTGTTGGATTAAGTTCCATGGTTTAACTAAGTGTTGGGTGGAGAAGTACTTTCTCTTGCCTGTCCTGAATCTTCCAACATTCCGCTTCATTGGAGGTCCCCGAGTCCTAGTGTTATGAGATAGGAAGAAAAACTTTTCTCTATTCCCACCATGCATAACTTGAAACACCTCTTATGTTGTCTCCTTGTATCATAGCAACCCCTGTGGTTTTTAACTCTGATGGGTTACTCACAATGATGATGTTGTCATCATTTTCCTTACAGGAAGCCGCTATAAGTTGCTGGATCCAGTTCAGTGATGGGGCAGTCATGCCCTTGGACCTATATGATGTCAAGGACTTCTCTCTGGTGGCCACGTCTGTAGATGAGAAGGTGGTCTCCGTTCTCCAGAGCCCCAAATTCAAATGGCCCCTGGTTGTTGCTGAGTCAGAAGGCCAGGGGCTGTTGGTGAAAGTGGAGATGGTGATCAGCGAATCATGCCAGAAATCTAAACGGAAGAGCGTCATGGCTGTCGGGACTGGGAACATCAAGGTCAAGTTTGGTCAAAATGATGCCAACCCCAACACCAGTGACAGCAAGCCGGTTGGGGCCGGCGTGCACTTGGAAAACCACACCAGCGACAGGCGTCAGAAGACAACCCTTCAGGAGAGGTCTCGACAAGATGGGCCTTATTACAGCTCGTCGATGGGCCAGGAAGAAACCCGGGGGGCCAGCACACAAAAGTCAATTCTTAGTAAAAAGGAGGACCGCGAGAGCCTTCTAGATGATGACAGCCATATGCAAAACATCCCAATAGACTTCACCAGCTTGCCAGCACAGGTGGACTTGCCAATGAGCAATGGAGATCTGGAAGAGAGCGACCTTGTGGAGACACCCAGGGGCCTAAGTGACTTAGAGATTGGGATGTATGCTTTGCTAGGTGTCTTTTGCTTGGCCATTCTAGTCTTCCTTATCAACTGCATCACCTTTGCTTTGAAGTATAGGCACAAGCAGGCTCCCTTTGAAGAGCAAGAAGGCCTGAGCCACTCTCATGACTGGGTAGGACTAAGCAATAGGACAGAACTGCTGGAGAACCACCTCAATTTTTCCACCCAGCAAGAGGAGTGCATCACGGCCATTGACCAAGGCATAGACTTGGAGGAGAGCAAGTACCTCCTGGATGCCAACACCCAGAAGAATCTCAACGGCCAAGTCTTCCGGTCCTCGGACCCCACTGCCACCCCCGAAGGGAAGGAGCAGAAGAGCGAACAGACCGCCTCGCCAACCTCCAAGCGGAAGCGAGTCAAGTTCACCACTTTCACCACCATCTCCTCAGATGGCGGGTGCCCTACCGTCAACTCTATCTTGACCAGCAGTGAGGATGATATCAAGTGGGTTTGTCAGGACATGGACCTGGGGGGATGTAAAGAACTAAGGAACTATATGGAACGGCTACATGAAAATGCATAACAGTACACTAGAAACCCTTTTGCTTTCTTGCTTTCTTTTTGTTTTCCACTCACCTTTCTGCCTTTAATTTGGCAAACTGGGACAAAACAAAAGACCTACAACCATTTGTGAACAATTAAAATGGTGGATGATTTGGTTTCAATGGAACCCTGAGGAGCACTTTGAGTAAAGGTCCCAAGCAGCAACTGTTACCTGTGCTCAGTGGTTCTTAAAAAAAGATGTTTGGGAAATATTCTGATGGAAGGCAACTTACATGGGAAAATAAATTTTTTGGAAAAAAATAGCAAACAAGATTCCATTTTGTGGGGAGGTTGCGCAGGAAACCAATACTAATCTGCAAACTCCAATGCAAAAACAGGTATTTTATATCATGCAATCTCATCTGGCCTGTAGTACGAACCTGACCTGCCAGGGCTTCTAATTTACCCCATAAGACCTTTTTCCCCATATGTGGCATCAGATGTGGTTCAAGCAGGCTGCATTCAGACATGGGGTTTATTGCGAGAGTTTTACTTGTTATAATGTCAGCCCTTCTGTCCCGATTTTTCTAACATTCCTTTTACATTGCAGTATCTTGTTGTGTTTTGAAACTGTGGCTTTTTCATCAATATACCGCCATGCTGTGCTAAATTTTAAATGGTGGGAACTGAATGTTGGTATATTGCTCCAGATTCCATCAACACAAAATGCCCACAAGTCATCAGGGTTGCAAAAGGATTGTTTTTTTGGAAGCAATTAACATGGAGGTGAGTGCTAAACTTCTGCAACATCCCCCTAGATTTCCAGGACTGGCTTTCATGTTGTGCGAAAGAGCACATAAAAAGTGAAAAAAGAACAGGTAAGGAAACATCTGTGACGATGGAATAAAGAGCCAGCTGTAGGGATGCGGCTGTTGGGCGTTTTAAAGTACAGTGAAGGGTTCTTTGCAATGATGCTTTGAAGTCCTGACTCTGGGACTTAAAAGTGCCCAATTGCGTGGCGAGTTCCCGCCTCCCCCAGTAGAAATAAAGACACAGGACACCATAAATTAGGTTAATGGGCGAAATAGGCTACAACTTTATTGATTACAGGAATGAGCAGTATTGGCTTAGGCATTGGTCGTATCGACTATCCGGCTTCAGCCCGATTGCATGAAGACCGGAAAGGGTTAACCACCAGGAGGGGGAGTCCTGCTGATGCACGTCAACTAGGAGCTCCCCCGGGGTCACTGCTCGGGGGCATGCCTTAGGCCCACACCTCCATAGGCTTCGGACAGGGCTACGCCCCCCGGAGTCCTTTACCGGACTCCCCTAGACTGTGGGGGGAGGCGATGGCGCTCCCTCCCCCCCTCTCATCTACTTAACCCTACCCTTACCAATGCCTAACCGCCAATACTGAGAAGTTGTGACGAGTTGCTACGAGGTAGGTGAAAAACCAAATGGCTGGAGCCAATTGGCCAATTGGAAAAAATTCCTACCAGGCCCCTTAACGGCGACCAACTGAAGTCCATAGCAATCTCCAAGAAGCCTGCCTAAAGGGAGGGGGGATGGGAAACCGAGTCAGCTGAAGCAGTGAAAGAGGACGAGCCTCGGCCGTGCCGGCCTCAAATAGGGCAGGCCATGACGCAGATGACGCAGCCTAGGATTCCCTAGATCTTGCAGGGGTTGTGTCCAACCCCCGTGCACGTGGGGGTGGGCGTGAAGCCCGCAACCCCACCTCCTCCCCAGCTCGGAAGTGGCTTTTCTTGACATCACTGAGGTGCAGGTGTGCGGGACTCCCTGCTCCTGAACTAGGTAACTGTGCTCCTGAAGGATGAGTTGCGCAGCCTGGGAGTCATTTTGGACTCACTGCTGTCCATGGAGGCACAGGTTAATTCTATGTGCAGGGCGGCTGTCTACCAGCTCCACCTGAGACAGCTCCATTGCACTCTGCCAGCTCCACCACGCCAGCTGAGACCCTACCTGCCTGCGCACTCTCTTGCCAGACTAGTTTGAACACTGCAATGCACTCTACATGGGGCTACCTTTGAAGGTGACTTGGAAACTACACCTAATCCAGAATACGGCAGCTAGATTGGTGACTGGGAGCAGCCACTGGGACCACGTAACACCAGTTCTACTAAAAGAACTACATTGGTTCCCAGTACGTTTCCGAGCACAATTCAAAGTGTTGGTGCTGACCTTTAAAGCCCTAAACAGCCTCAGCTCTGTATAACTGAAGGAGCATCTCCACCCCCATTGTTCAGCTTGGACACTGAGGTCTATCTCTGAGGGCCTTCTGGCGGTTCCCTAGCTACAAGAAGTGGGCCTTTTCACGCAGAGGGCCTTTTCAGTAGTCGCGCCCGCCCTGTGGAACACCTTCCCATCAGAGTCAAGGAGATAAATAACTATACAACTTTTAGAAGACATCTGAAGGCAGCCCTGTTATAGGGAAGTTTTTAATGTTTGATGTTTTATTATATTTTTACATTTGTTGGAAGCCACCCAAAGTGGCTGTGGCAACCCAGCCAGATGGGTGGGGTACAAATAATAAAAAATATTTATTATTATTATTATTATTATTATTATTATTATTATTATTATTATTATTATTATTTCAGGAAGGAAAGTTACAACCTAGCCCTCTACTTGATTAGGAAGCTTCTAAGTTCAGAAATTTTTGTCTCATATACCTTTGCGAAAGTTGTCACCTGACGTTACAGTCATCAAATAATGAATATGCATGTCTAAATGAAGTCAGAATGAGGTGGAGTTAATTTTTAATGCTTTAGAAATGCAGCCCTAGAGAATTTATATAATACCGTCTGGGTGCACCTTCCTCTGCCAGTGATCTGCCTCTTCCTTGTAGAGATTATTTCTCTCTACCAAATGCAAAAATAATTGCCAGTTAATAATAATCTGCATTGATCCAGAAAACGAACATCGGGGCAGCCAAAAGATGCAATTTAAGAACAGGAGTTATTTTTCCCAGCTAGCTGACTATGAAGATGAATGAACTCTGCATGCTCACAGTGCTGTGGTAAGTAGCTGCAGAAGAGACTTTCACACTTCGTTTAGATAATGGATGGAACACAGATGAAGCAAAGCAGCGCGTGAGCATCCAAGCAATGGGTTTAAGCTACCAGGTGGACTTCAGATACAATCATCTTTGGGCGTGGAGGAGAGAGAACAAACTGACAAACCAGCTGTAGAATAAACTGCTTGACAAAATTGCTTGACTTATTCCGGTCCTACCATTGGGCAAAGATGAGATGCAATGGCAGGTGGCAGAATTGCGCATCATTTCTTTAAAAAGCAAAACTTTTTTGCAGCTAATTAATCAGTTGTTTTTAAACCAGGGTGGGGATCGCCATGTGAATTTGCCCACTTCAGGCTCTGAAATGTTCTGACTAGACATTATTTAGTTTTTAAGAAAAGGATGGATCAGCATTTTAAGTACTAGTGGGCGGTCATCTCCTAGCGTCCATCAACGGGTGAATCTATCAGCTTCAGTTTGTCTCGGATTCCCATTATTCCAATCTTAAATTCAGTTCATTTCCACACTGGTTTGCGATTTTTTCTTAATCCTCATGAAAATTCATCAGCAATTTAGTGCAAATGTCTCCCAATATATACAGTTTCCCAAGAATATTCCCCTAATATAATTTTTTTTAATGTTATCTTCGCCAAAATATGCCTTCTTAAGCACACTTTGCCAAATATACATGTAATTGTGTGCATTATTTGACTGGAGAAGTGTATTGCAAACTTCAGAGAAGTGCACATTTTGAAGGGCTGCTGCATTTCAGTTTGCGCACACACACACCTTTGAATGTGAGCTGAACCAAATTTCTCCCCCATCCCTCCCCGTGGATCACATGATGTTGGTACAGATGTGCATTGTCATCCAGTGAGGACTGCATTGCTCTATGACTTTGGCCGGCTCAACCATTAGGCAGAGTCAGGTAGCTGCTTCGGGCAGCAGATTCTGGGGGGCAGGCAACAAAGGCAAAGTATTGCAGGACAGAGCACCGTGCATGTGTCACATGGCCTCCCCTGCACACCCTAAGCTGGTATGCTGCTCTCAGAAAGTTGCTGTGCTGTTTCCACTGATGGCAGAAAGTTCGTTTGCCAGTCCAGATGGCTCCTTTGCATGAAGTGCAGGTTGGGTGCCATTTTGTCCTTAATTTCAGGCAGCAACGTGTCTTCAACTGATCCTGTGCACAAGGTCCCAGCTTCAATCCCTGGAATCACGAGTCAGAAAGATCTTGTGATGGGAAGTCATTGTCTCACTATGCTAGGCAGACCAGATGGTCTAGCCTGGTATATGGCAGCTTTCTATTAAAAAGTGAATGGTCAAACTCAACAACTAGGACATTCACACTGCCTCTAATGGAGGGGAATCTTTTTTAGCCTAAGGGCCACATTCCCGTTGGGCAACCTTTCAAGGGCCACATGCCAGTGGTTGGGCAAGGCCAGAGGCAAAAGTGGGTGGGGTAATGAATATAAATGTTACCTTTGTACAGTGGGCTCATTTCTACACACACACACACACACACACACACACACACTTCTGTCCTCTGTAGAGGGAAGCCAAAGGCATGATTCAAGACACATCCCAGCATGAGAAGAGACCTGCTGATATTGACCCAGGGGCCCATCTAGTCCACAATCCCACCCCATGCAGTCAGTGCAGGCAACAGGATTAAGCAGCAATGTCTGCAAACAAAGGGCAAGACAGACACTGGGGAAATGGCAAGTCAGAACAGCGTGGAAATGATGTGAAGGCCTTTACAGCAAGTGCCGAAACCAGGAGGGGATCTCTTTTCTCTTTTCATATGCACGACACAAACGCAAAGCAGGAAAAGTTGTTTTGGCTCAGCGTGGGCATTTTGCCCCTTGGTTATTGTACAAAGACACAATTAACGCATTTTTAAACTGCTGGATGACGTTTATGCAATGGCCGTCAATGCAGTGCTGTTTAAGTGGCCTGGAACATCTAAGGTAGGCTGTGTCTGGCCTCACCTACACATTTGCCTTTGCGGTGATGGGAGCTAGGAACCCCATTGACAAAGAACCCTTTCATCTAAGCAGGTTTTGGTTCATAGTGTTGTGTGCTGGGGAAACCAGTGGACTGTCTCAGGTGTGGAATATTAATGGACAGGGAAGAGGCACCAGTGCTTCCTAGGCCCCTGCTAATGCCTGTTTGGTTGCTTCCATCCCAGCCAAATTCCACACAACACAGGCTTCTTAAAGCAGCCTGAGAAAGGATAAGTGGTCATGGTGGACAGGGTCATGCCTTGCACCCCCTGCAAGACAGATCCACCCCCACTTGTGGAAGGGCCAAGGCTTGCATGCCTCACATGCAAAAGGTCCCGTGTTCAATTCCTGGCATCTCTTGGTAAGGACAATACTGAGAATGGAACAGTGATCCAACTCTGCATCACCAGCTTCCTACATTCCTATAAAGGTAAAGGGACCCCTGAGCGGTAGGTCCAGTCGTGACCGACTCTGGGGTTGCGGCGCTCATTTCGCTTTATTGGCCGAGGGAGCCGGCGTACAGCTTCTGGGTCATGTGGCCAGCATAACAAAGCCGCTTTTGGCGAACCAGAGCAGCGCACAGAAACACCGTTTACCTTCCCGCCGGAGCGGTACCTATTTATCTACTTGCACTTTGACATGCTTTCAAGCTGCTAGGTTGGCAGGAGCAGGGCCCAAGGAACGGGAGCTCACCCCATCGCAGGGATTTGAACCCCCAACCTTCTGATCAGCAAGCCCTAGGCTCAGTGGTTTAACGCAGAGCATCAAGCAGAAGGTCCCAGGTCCAATCTCCAACAGCATCTCTAGGTAGAGCTGAGACTGCCCCCTGCCTGAAACCCCAGAGAGCCACTGTCAGTCAGTGCAGACAATTCCGAGCTAGACTGACTCAACATGTTCCTACATCAGATTTTGATTTGGTATTTTGTGGGGGAAGGGCCCTCCTGACCTAGAGCACATGGAAATGCTAAAGGGCCTCTCCATGTAGGTCTGAGACTGTCCCCATCATGAAACCCTGGACACCAGTCAGTACTGAGCTAGGTAAAGGTAAAGGGACCCCTGACCATTAGGTCCAGTCGTGACTGACTCTGGAGTTGCAGCGCTCATCTTGCTTTATTGGTCATGGGGCCAGCATGACTAAGCTGCTTCTGGCGAACCAGAGCAGCGCACAGAAATGCCCTTTACCTTCCCACTGGAGCAGTACCTATTTATCTACTTGCACTTTGACATGCTTTTGAACTGCTAGGTTGGCTGGAGCAGGGACCGAGCAACGGGAGCTCACCCCATTGCAGGGATTTGAACCGCTGACCTTCTGATTGGCAAGTCCTAGGCTCTGTGGTTTAACCCACAGCGCCACCTGTGATGGACCAAATAAGGCATCTTTCCATGTCCCAGTGACTTTCTCTTCCCACGTGGACCGCCTCCATCATTCTTTCATTGTCTTCCGCCCACTTGCCAGCTTCCTCCAACCCTCCCCATGTGCTTCTCTTCTCCTTACCTATTAATTCCCCCTTGCAGCTGACAGTTATCCTTCATCCCATTCACGTCCAATCAATACCTTCCCTCTTAGCACTTGGCATTCCTTTCCTGCTGCCCATCAACATCCCAAGGTCGAACCAGCCCTCTTTTGTCTCCATTCTTTCATGCAGCTGCAATTCAACTCAAAGAGCAGGTGAGGATGTGTCATTCTTTATGGAGAACCTCTCTCTCTGCCTACACACTCGCTACACACTCAGTTAGATTTACCACTGAGCCTCTCTGCTCCCACAGCACAATGGGGCTTTGGAGAAGCAGTTGACTTCCTGTCATTGGCTAGAACCTCATCCAAGACCCAAATGGATGCCTTGGCCAATCACAAAGTTTTTTAAAATTTGTGAAAACTCAGATGTAGATACGACAAGCTCCAATACCTTCTGTATAATTAACATTTTTTCAATTGGTTGTGCTCTTGCAACTCTGCAGGGTCAGTGTTACTACTCATTTGCATATTTAATTTATATCCATGCTTCCTCCCAAATGAACCCAGGATTGCAAACACATCCATAATAAAAGAATTTATTTTAAAAACAACAAAACAAAACAAAACCGTTCCATAAACAGTCAAGACATTCTAAAACCAGTTACGGTTAAGAATATTCTATTTTTAAAATCTCAAACAGTGATCCCAGGGTTGCTAGGAACAGTATATTTCTGTCGTCAGATGCCTGGGTAAACAGCAATGTTTTCAAAAATCATCAACATCATCATTACAGTGGTACCTTGGTTCTCAAACTTAATCTGTTCCAGAAGTCCGTTCCAAAACCAAAGTGTTCCAAAACCAAAGCACGCTTCCCCACAGAAAGTAATGCAAAATGGATTAATCCTTTCAGACTTTTAAAAACAACCCCTAAAACAGCAATTTAACATGAATTTTACTATCTAACGAGACCACTGATCCATAAAAGGAAAGCAATAAACAATGAACTACAGTCACACAATCAATCAATCAATCAGTGGCTGAACTGGGCTCCACAGTCACACATACACACAAAAAGAGCCGCAGAAACAAAAACGCAAAATAAATAGCAAAAACAACAGACAGACCTCAGCGTAACACTCAAAACGGAAGTGTGGCACTCAAAAGGGAGCATGTTCGGCTTCCGAAAAAAGTTCATAAAGTGGAACACTTACTTCCGGGTTTGCAGTGTTTGGGTTTCAAGTTGCTTGAGTACTAAGGCGTTTGAGAACCAAGGTACCACTGTATATATTTATTCATGTCCCACTTTTTTCTGACAGGGACTCAAGGCGGATTACAGTTAAAATAAGAACAGCTAAAAATATAGGGGGGAAAACGTATATCATATATCATACAGATAGACAATCACGACTTCCGGAGGCGGCGCGCTCAGCAATGGCGGTCCTCTTCAGCTGCTGAAGAGGGGCTCCGCGGAAAAGGGTCGTGCGCTGCGGCACAGCGACGACCCATGAAGAAAAACCACTGGTAGAGTGAGCCAGTGGCCGTGGGATTCGGCGGGCACCAGGAGCGACCTCCGAAACGCAGAAGGGACCCCGTAAGGGGTTTCTGAACGTGGAGGGGGTAGCGGTGCTGTGGATCCATCGCTCTTTCCGCGGAAGTGAAGCCGCGCGGCTGCTGCTGATCAGCGCTGACCTTTCTTCCTTCAACAATCGAACTGAAACAACTTACTCGTGAGTAGGAAATTTGAAGCTTTCTACGAACTAAATTTGGAGAAATTTGGCTGAAAGCGGGAGACGCTAAAAAGGAAGTCAGTCTCCCGGCTCTGTTTAAAGTATTGAGCAAAGCCCCTTTAAAGCTGAAGCGCTGAAAGGAATCTTAAAAGAGTTGGAATTTATCTGCAAATTCGACCTTGATTGATTAAGAGTTAAAGAAAGGACATAACAGTTTTATAAGAGACAAATTTATGTTCCTCTTTCTTTTACCTTGTGGATTACAAATTTTTGAAACCCTGCTCTCGGTCTGACTGGATACAAGTAACATCGGTCTGCAGTAACTGTAGACAAAGTTAGAAGGAACATTGGGCTACTTTGTAAGCGGGAAAAGGAACTGTTGCAAGCACCTTGGTAAAGAACTTTTATTCTCTGCAGTTTAAACTTAAGGAGAGGGGTTCCCCCCCTCGTTTTGGATAATATTTTTTCTTTTGTGTGTAAGGGAACTTTTGGTGGAAATTTCCTATCCTTCTCCCTAACTTTCAGGGAGCTCCCCCTGCTGGATTGTGGATTTAATAGTCTCTGAGAACTGCTACTAGTCTTGGAATTTTCCTGCCTGGATGTTTACTTTTTCTGGAATTAATTTTCCCATGGGATTTACAATTTGACCTTGATACTGGGACAGCTGTGGAATGAGTGGCACAGCAAAAACAAGGGCTGCAGAAAGAAAAAAAGCAAAACAAACTGAACTTTTGCAATTAACTTTGCCTGTGCAGCCACGCAGATCATCTGTCCCAATTGTGACAGGTCTGCAGGAAGGACAAGCTATACAGCCTACTCTTGGAGAGATGGCTGCTGGGGGGATAGACTCTGTCTCTAAAGAAATATTGGAACAGCTGGCAGCACTGAACAAGAAAGCGGATGAACAAGCACTTAGGTTTGATGAACAAGCTGCTAAACTTGACCAGGTAACAGCCTCAATTAACAAATTGACAGACCAAGTTTCTAAAAACTCTCAGGCCATAGATAATATTGAAAAGACTGCAACAGAAAATCGGAAACTAGCACAGGAAGCAAATACAAAAGCAGACGAAAATAAAAAGAGGATAGAGGAATTAAGAGGCGAAGTCAGACCACTGAGTAGACAGGTGACTGAACAACAAGTGTACCTGTCCCTTGCAGAGCTGAAAAATAGGGAAAATAACCTCAGAATTAGAAACATCCCAGAATCAGAAAAGGAGGATTTGACTGGTTTTTTGACAATAGAATTATCCAAATTCTGGGGTGTGGCAGAGGAAAAAGACTTTAAAATTGTCACCGCTTTTAGACTAGGAAGAGTGGCTAAGAAGGATAAACCAAGAGATTGCCTGATCATTTTCAGATCTAGGCAAGAAAAAGAAACCATACTCGGCTTGCATTTTAAAAATCCATTGGTGATCCAGGGAAAAAAGGCAGAAATCTTTAGAGATATACCAAAACAACTTCTGGACTTAAGAGCTACATATAAAGACCTAGCAAGCTTACTAAGAAACAACACAATCCCATACAGGTGGGAATTCCCTCAAGGATTATCTTTTACTTTGAAAGGGGTGAGGGTAAGAATCAGAACAGCAGAGGAGCAAGAAAAGTTCCTAAACGACCACGGGGAAGACCTTCGGAAAGGAATAGCAGGTGCCTGGCCACCTCCTCCGCCTGGATTGAATCCGGTTCCACCTCCAGACAAAAACGAAAAAGGAGACACCCCAGCAGGTAAATAATTAGTCCAAGATGTCTCTACAGCTTCTTAGTTGGAACATTAATGGCGCAAATTCTCCCGAAAGAAGGAAAAAGATTTTTCATATTTTGAGAAAAGAACAATTAGATATTATTTGCCTTCAAGAAACACATGTGACTAGGCTCCATAGGAGAGTACTAATTAACAAGAGACTAGGCCAAGAATTTATCTCATCAGATAAAGTAAAAAAAAGAGGAGTAGTGATTTATGCAAAGGAGGCCCTAGCACCAAAATTGATCTTTAAAGATGAACAAGGAAGAATTTTGGCGATTGAAATTCAAGCACAAGGAGAGAAATTTTTGATTGTAGGAATTTATGCACCAAACGATGGAAAATCGGAATTTTATAAGAAGCTACATGAGACAATGTTGGACTATATTGATTATACTAATATCATCCTGATGGGTGATATGAATGGAGTTGTCTCCACATATATGGATAAGTCCCAAAATCAGAACTTGACTAAAGATGGCAGACTCCCAAAGACCTTTTTTGAACTTACAGACAATATGGACTTGATTGACATCTGGAGAACAAAGAACCCTCTAGGTAAAGAGGGAACTTTTTTCTCTGAGGCCCATCTTTCGTGGACAAGAATCGACCAGATTTGGACATCTAGAGGACTGGCACCTAAGATAAAAAAAGTCGAGATCTGCCCTAAAACTTGCTCCGACCACAACGCCTTGAAAATAGATTTAAGACTTACACCAGCTGGATCCTTCAGATGGAGAATGAATGACTATTTGTTTAGAGATCAGGAGATTGTGAAGAAGGCCCAAAAAACGTTGAAAGATTACTTCGAAATAAATTTGAATACTTTGGTGGAAAAGAAAACAATCTGGGACGCAAGTAAAGCTGTGATGAGAGGATTTCTGATACAGCAAAACTCTATCAAGAAAAAACTCTGGAATGGTAAAAAAGATAAGATCTTGGAGAAGATAAGAGATGGCGAGAAAAAGTTGAGACTAAACCCAAAATCAAAAGAAGTTTTAAGAGAAATAAAATTCCATCAAGCACAATATGCAAAATTGATAAATCAAGAAGTTGAATGGAAAATTAAACAAATGAAACAAAGATCATTCGAATCGGCAAATAAATGTGGGAAGCTGCTGGCATGGCAGCTGAAAAAGAGACAAAAGTTGAACTTTGTTACCAATCTAGAGGTTGAGGGAGAATGTATTCAGAAACCAGAAGATATTAGAAAGTGCTTCCAGAGATATTTTAGAAAATTGTTTACTCAAGGACCCCAAGTGGAGACTGAGATAGATAATTTTCTAGGAAGTTATGGCCTCCAAAAATTAACACAAGACAAGCAAACAGCCCTGAATTACAAAATAACACAACAGGAGATTGAAAGTGCCATTCAGAACATGCAATTAGGCAAATCTCCAGGTCCAGATGGGCTTACCTCCAAATACTACAAGACATTGAAGGAATATTTGGTTCAGCCATTAATGGAGGTATGTAACCAAATTATGGAAGGAAAGGGGGCACCCGAATCGTGGAAAGAGGCATTCATCACCTTGATTCCTAAATTAGAATCTGAAAAGACTCAACTCAGGAATTATCGCCCTATCTCACTCCTAAATGTGGATTACAAAATTTTTACTAACATTTTGGCAAACAGATTGAAAAAAGTCTTAAATGAAGTAATTCATAAAGATCAAGCAGGCTTTCTCCCTGGCAGGCATATGTCTGACAACACTAGGAATATCATTGATGTTTTGGAGTTATTACAGACAAATCTGAACACGAAGGCAGTTTTGATATTTATAGATGCCGAGAAAGCCTTTGATAACATATCTTGGAAATTTATGAAGAAAAATTTGGAAGGGATGGGAGTGGGAAGGGCATTTCAAAATGGTATTGAAGCAATCTATTCAGAGCAAAAAGCTAAACTGATAGTAAACAACGTGGTGACTGAAGAGTTTAAAATTGAAAAAGGGACACGACAGGGGTGCCCCTTATCACCCTTGTTATTTATTTCTGTCCTGGAGGTGTTGCTGAATATGATTAGGAAGGACCAGCGGGTGGAAGGAATACAGGTCGGGGAAAAACAATACAAATTGAAGGCCTTTGCAGATGACCTGGTTTTGACATTACAGGAGCCAGAAGCTAGTACAAAAAGAGCCTTAGAACTAATTTCTGAATTTGGTCGGGTGGCGGGATTTAAGCTGAACAAACAAAAAACCAAGGTTTTGGCTAAAAATCTGACACCTTCAGAAATAGATGGGTTTCAGAAGGAAACAGAATTAAATGTTGTTCCAAAAGTGAAATACCTGGGGGTTAACCTGACTGGGAGAAATTTGAATCTGTTTAAAGATAATTATGTAAAATGTTGGTCGGAAATTAAAAAGGATTTAGAAATATGGTCGAGACTGAGACTTACCTTGTCGGGCAGAATAGCTGCAGTCAAGATGAATGTATTGCCAAGAATGTTGTTTCTGTTTCAAACCCTTCAGATCGTGGACAGAGTGGAATGTTTTGGAAAGTGGCAGAGGGACATTGCGAAGTTTGTCTGGCAGGGCAAAAAGCCCCGAATAAAATTTAAAATATTAACAGATGCAAAGGAAAGAGGGGGGTTTGCCCTGCCGGACTTAAGACTGTACTATGAAGCTGCATCCCTCTGCTGGTTGAAAGATTGGTTCTTGTTAGAAAACACTGATGTCCTAGATCTGGAAGGGCATAGTAATGCTTTTGGATGGCATGCATATCTCTGGTACGACAAGGCAAAGTCTCATAAACTGTTTAAAAACCATATTGTCAGGAAAGCTCTACTCATTGTCTGGACTAAATACAAAGACTTATTCGAAAGTAAGACTCCGAGGTGGCTATCACCGGTGGAGGCTAAGGCTGTAAAATTTCGTAATATGGAGACTGGCTGGTTGAAATATTGTGAGATAATTGAAAGAGATGGTGACACTTGGAGGTTGCAGAGTTTTGAAAAACTGAAAGGAAAGGTGCGAGATTGGTTTCATTATGCCCAAATTTTAGAGATTTTTAAAAAAGACAAAAAAATTGGTTTCCAGGTGGAAAAATCAAAATTAGAGACAGAATTACTTGAACCTAAGACGAAAGTGCTTTCAAGAATGTATAATTTGCTGCTTAAGTGGAACACCCAAGATGAGATAGTTAAATCAGCTATGATAAAATGGGCACAAGACATCGGGTACAACATTATGTCTGAAGACTGGGAAAGGTTATGGACCACCGGTATGAAATTTACGGCATGTACTGCCTTAAAGGAAAACATTATGAAAATGGTATACAGGTGGTACATGACCCCAGTCAAACTTGCAAAGATATATCATTTGTCTGACAATAAATGTTGGAAATGTAAGGAAGCTGAGGGAACCTTTTTTCACCTCTGGTGGACATGCCCGAGGGTGAAGGCCTTCTGGGAAATGATCTATAACGAGTTGAAAAAGGTGTTTAAATACACCTTTCACAAGAAACCAGAGGCCTTCCTCCTGGGCATTGTGGGCCAGAGAGTGTTAAAAAAAGATAGAACTTTCTTTTTATATGCAACCACAGCAGCAAGAATTCTTATAGCTAAACACTGGAAGGCACAGGAGTTACCCACGCTGGAAGAATGGCATTTGCAGCTGATGGACTATATGGAATTAGCTGAAATGACAGGCAGAATCCGAGACATGGGAGAAGACGCCGTGGAAGAGGACTGGAAAAAATTTAAGGACTATTTACAAAAATATTATAAGCTATATGAATGTTGAGAATTTGCTAAATGTTCTGGAAAAACATGCTTCAGTATTGAATTTGGTAAACGTTGAAAATTAAGTTAAGATTTCGAAATGTATAAATTGTGGACTATATAACTAAATGAAAACACAAAAACATATGAAATAAGGTATTAATTTGCTGTTTATTTTTATTGTGAAGAAAACAGGGGATGGGGGACGTGGGGAAGTCTGATCGATCATGAAAATGGATGTGAAAAAGTGAATCTTTTCTTTTTCTTCTTTTATAACTTTTTTTCCTTTCTGTAAAACTGCTTTTGATGTGCTATGGATGATATACCTTTCTTTTACCCTGGAAAAAAGCAATAAAACTTTATATATAAAAAAAAAAAAAGACAATCACAACCAAAACAGAACACCATTAAAAGTCATTTCCCCAAAGCCTGATGGAACAAGGTCTTCACATGCCAGTAGAAGCACCAGTGGCAAGGCATGGGAGGTACCAGAGAACATCCTCTGTACCTGTCCGACATGCGAGCACCCACCTGGTGGCGGCGAGGGCCAGGTGACTGCGCTTATGCCCCTGCCTGGTGTGTGTCTTCACACACTCCCATGGTCACTGGTGAATGGCACCACGCCCCTGGGAAGGACGACAAAGAGGGCGCCTTCATGGGGCCGTGCTTGGCCTCATGTTGTTTCCGGCAGCTGCTAGGCGTTGCATGGCCTTCCCAGGGCCACTCAAACTCCCATCACCTGGAGATGCAGCGTCTCATGAGCAGGAGGCCAAATACAGTAAAGATAAGAGAGGGGAGGGAGGGAGGCGGAGAGCAGGCGGGCGAGGAAGGCATCAGTGAGGGGGCAAGCGACAGAGATGTGGGATGGTGGGGTGTGTCCCCCAAATGTGTCTGGGTTTTTGCTCTTCAGAATATGGCCAACCTAGCTATCTCCCCCATTCTTCTCCCCACCCCCACATCTTTGGACCATGTTGTTTTATGACTTTGCCTTGGCCTAGTTCTGTTGACTTCCCTTCTGAACAGGCCCTGAAAGATTCACGGATTCGGCGCTTTGCTGTGAGATGTTATTGACCAAGCCCCAGCCTTCGCTCCCAGTCTGCTCACCCAGAGGGTTTTTGACTTTCTTTTCTCTAATACAGCCACAGAGCATTGATCTCTGAAGGTGCTACCTACCACTGTGTGGGCAGTGGGGAGCGATTAGACCTCAGCCCCACGGAAGCCCAGGGACGAGGGTTTCTGATCTTAATTCCTCATTTTTTGCTTATTACACTTTTCTTCCTCTGATCCCCCCACAACCCTCCCTGGTCAACAATTTCACTCACTGTACTTTGGGGAAGCTCAAAATAGCTTGCCAGATTGAGGCAGCTCTTGAGAAGTTTAATTTTCCTAATGCTTGTCGGAAAATCCCCTTTTCTGAATTTTCAGGAATGCTCTGCTAAGGTTCTTAGTGTGATCGCTTCAGAGGGGAAATTGGGGGGGGGGTGAGCTGACAGCAAAGTGGAACAGGGTTAGGCTAAAGAAAACTCAGCCGAGGGTGGAACATGTTTTTCTCTCTTTTTTAGGGGAGGAGAACCTCTTCTGGCTAGTCCAGGGATCAACATTCCCTGAAATAAAACAATCTGGCCCAAATTACTGCCCTCCAACTTTGCCCTACAGCAACATCTTGGTCAGTCCCTGGACTGGGATAGCTGTGCCAAAGTCTGGGTTACTGTGATGCATTCTACGTGGGGAACTTGTTAGCATTTGGTCTGGAAACTGCAGTTAATGCAGAATACTGCAGTACAATTGCTGACAGGGGCAAGATCCTGTCAGCAAATCACACCCCTGCTCAAATATCTGTTACTGGACCAAATTCAGTAGAAGAGGAGGAGGGAAAGGAGCCAGCGGTCACTGCCACAATACAAATATGTGACGACACACACACACCTGAGGGCAAGATGGCACCCCTGCGCTGTGACCTCCAGCAGATTGACTTCATCCCCATAGGCACAGTCCCACATTGTCTCCTGAGACAGACAGGTGCCAACTGGTCAACAGGCAGAATGAAAGCAAGGGCAGGGAATGCTTTTTCAGCCCACGGGCCACATTTGCTCATGGGCAACCTCTCGGGGACACATGCCAATGACAGATGGGGCCAGAGGCCAAAGCAGGTGGAACAACAATGCGACTCTTGCCGCTGTATGAAAAAGCCAGACTGTTATGTACTGAGTTGAATAGGATCCAAAATACAGCAGTCTGATTGGCCCTAAAGCAATAGGATTCAGAACGCAGCAGTCTGATTGGTCCACAGGAGCCACCCAATCCAGCCCCAGGTGGAAGTGAATCCGCAACCTGATTGGCCTACAGGTGAATCCCGGAATTAGCCAATCACGTGGGGCCCATTGTGTAAATAATGTATATAAAGCAGACATTCTGGGGGAACTTCCATTCCTTCTCACCACTATGAGCTGAATAAAGAGCAGACGTTTCTACGAACACCTCCATCGCCCATGCCAGCAAGCATGCTCACATCTCAATGACTGATCCTAGCCAGGCAAAAGCATTCAAGGAGGCCCAGAGACCAAAACCAGGGAGGTCTGTGGCTTAGCATGGAGCATATTTTGGAAAGAGAACCCCCTTCTCTGCTGGTGACAATAGAAGTGGGGCAGCTGTGGTGCCTGCGGGGGCAGCACTTTTGGGGCCCAAGGTGGCTGCTTCACTCTGCCTCATGGGTGGACTAGCCCTGACACCAACAAGGAAGGCTTCCCCTAACTCATCTTTCTATTGGCTTCATATTCCAGATTGCCTGTGGTGATGAAAAAAGGCTAAGGTCATCATTCCCAACTGCCATCTCCTCCTCCTCCATCATTTTCTGCCCAGACATGAAGAAAGACTGGTCTGAAATACATCATCATTCAATGCTGCCTATTGTTCCCCATTCTACAATGTGCCACAGTGGCGCCTTCAAATTCACCCATCCATCTCTCCCATCTCCGAGAGCTCGCACAATGGTTATTTGTCGTCAAAGGGACCTGGGACGGGCGCTTTCATTATTCACTTCATTTATTTTGATACAATATTTGGAACCACTTCATTAAATTCCCTTTGGAACGTCCCCCTCGCTTTCCCCTCCCCCCCTTGCCGCCACCCGCCTGACTGCTGCAGATAATGTAATAACCGTCATAAACAACCGGGTTGACTTTCCTCCTGAAAGGGAGGCAAGACGAGGGCTTTATTTGATTTATTGATTGTAGGTGGTTTCCCACCTTCTGCAATAGGGGGTGGGGAGCAGAGGGAGGGAGGAAGAGGGAGGCAGGCAACAGAAAACCGGCAGTTTTCAAACCTATCCATCAATGACAAGATTTAAATATCCCCAGTAATTTAATTGTTAGACCAGGTGGCAATTTAAGAAGAGAAGTAGCTCATTTTGTGTGCATGCAGAAAGAAGCACAGCATATGGCTGGAGTTGGGTTGTGTAGCTGGAAGGGACTTGGAGGGGCATCTAGTCCAGCCCCCCCCCCGCAATCTTTTTGCCCCATTTGTGAGACTCAAACCCACAAACGTGACATTAAGAGTCTCAAGCTGTACCGACTGAGCTGTCACATTCCCTTCTGGGGTATCCTTTGGGGGCTCACATGCACTGGTAAAGGTAAAGGGACCCCTGACCGTTAGGTCCAGTCACAGACGACTCTGGGGTTGCGGCGCTCATCTCGCTTTATTGGCCGAGGGAGCCAACGTACAGCTTCCAGGTCATGTGGCCAGCATGACTAAGCCACTTCTGGCAAACCAGAGCAGCACACGGAAACACCGTTTACCTTCCCACTGGAGAGGTACCTATTTATCTACTTGCACTTGGACGTGCTTTTGAACTGCTAGGTTGGCAGGAGCAGGGACCAAGCAATGGGAGCTCACCCCGTCGCGGGGATTCAAACCGCTGACCTTCTGATCGGCAAGCTCTAGGCTCTGTGGTTTAACCCACAGCGCCACCCACATCCCTCACATGCAGTGGTGGGTGGGGCTAAATGCAAAAGTCGGCAGAGCAATGAATGCAAAGTCTTACCTTTCCACCTCTTTGTTCTCCAGCCAGGCAAGAGCGAGCAAGGTGCAGTGGTTAGAGTGCTCAGACTAGGATCTGGGAGATCATAGCCTCAGAGAAACTCCAAATTCCTCCAAAACACCCTGTTTTGGCTTGAGATTTAGAATTCATGCACAGCCCTAATAAATAGTATCCTGTCCACACTCCTGCAAAGTCTAGAGTTGGGCAGGGTCCCTTGTAAAGAAAGACATTTACATGTTCTTGTATGTCCTTATCTGTGTGGTTTTCTTGGTTATGATGTCCACTTTGCAGAACTCCTTACCCCAGGAGAGTCCAGGAGAGATTTTGTTCAGGTACGTTTCTGGCATGGAAATATTTTGTTCTTTGTGGGCTGGGAAGGGGAAATCTGTCTTCAAAACAAAACAGCCAAGCTGTTGGGCTGTTTTGCAAGGTTCCCCCATTAGACTCCCTCCCTAAGTTGTTTTTTTTCTCTGTGAGTGCGTGTCTATGCTTCCACAAACTTTGCAGAAGCTCCTGCAAGTCTGCTGTCCTTGCCTCGTGTGGTGTGTGTGTGTGTGTGTGTGTGTGTGTGTGTGTGTGTGTATCATGGCTACTTAAGCACCCGTACATGAACGTCAGAATTAGAGAGCAAGGTATAAATTGAGCAAATCCACATCATTCCTCTTGCTCTAAAGCATTTATTTTGCAAGTTATCGATTCTGTGTTTGGCAGACAGTGGGAGGGGAAAGGATCTATACGAGGCGGAAAGCCTCACTCACTGCCGACCTTATTCTATTCCCTCATTGGCTTCTGAGATTTCAGCAGGCGTTTCACACAATTTCATGAACGTGATTTAAAAAATTAAACCTTAGGAAGCTAAACCTGCATCCGGCACCCCACTGCTCCTGAACTTTTTTGGCATCTTGGCACATGACATGCATAACTCTACAACTGGTCTTCCTTTCCCTCTCTATTTTGCCTTGTTGCACTAGATGGCAGAGCGGCGTCGCAGCTGTCACTGTGCAGGTCTCTGGAGGGGGGAGCAGAGAGTGGACAGAGCTCACAGGAGGGGGAGGGAAGGCGGAAGGGTGAAATAACAGCCATTCAGGGCCCGGCTGTGATGCAAATGTATGTTCTCGGATCACATCAGAGCACAAGTCCATGGGGTCGCAACTCCTGCCAGGCTATTTCCAGCTGTTAATCACTTCCGCGATCAGAGAGCGGTGTTCGGACAGGGTCAAGAGAGGACTGCCATTAGCAGTTTACTGTCTGTGGAGCCTGCAGGACAGCAATGCCTGCGTAGGCCCCTGTGAGAAGACTGGAAACTTAAAAAATAAATAAATACGGATACTTGGGGCAACAGATCACTGTAGCAGAACCCAGGGATAGTCTGAAGGCACATGTTAGAGCTCTGCTGCAGAAGTCACACTGTAACTGTAGTTCAGCCTTAAAGTATAAATCGGGTCCTCCCTTAAAGAGGGCATGTGTTGTTGTGAGACCTGGCAACCAAACCCTGTGTTGTGGGTGGGTTCGATTGAGTAGCCACAACACCCGATTGGTGGGTCCCTTGATTTAATCAGGCCAATGGGACACAGACTAAACGGACCATTTGGATCCCTTCCAATCGTGATTCAGGCCTCACCATGGGACTGAAACTGCCTTGGTCGCACTGGTTGATGATCTCCGGCGGGCTAGGGACAAAGGTGAGAGCTGTTTCCTAGTTCTGCTGGATCTCTCAGCGGCCTTTGACACCATCAACCATAACATTCTTCTGGACCGTCTAGAGGGGCTGGGAGCTGGGGGCACTGTCATACAGTGGTTCCGCTCCTTCATCCTGGGCCGTGTCCAGAAAGTATTGGTGGGGGATGAGTGTTCAGACCCCTGGGCTCTCACTTGTGCGGTGCCTCAGGGTTCTGTCCTCTCCCCCATGTTTTTTAATATCTATATGAAGCCGCTGGGAGAGATCATCAGGGGGTTTGGACTGGGTGTTCATCAGTATGCAGATGACACCCAGCTCTACCTCTCCTTTAAATCAGAACCAGTGAAGGCGGTGAAGGTCCTGTGTGAGTGCCTGGAGGTGGTTGGAGGATGGATGGCGGCTAACAGATTGAGGTTGAATCCTGACAAGACAGAAGTACTGTTTTTGGGGGACAGGGAGCGGGTTGGTGTGGGGGATTCCCTGGTCTTGAATGGGGTAACTGTGCCCCTGAAGGACCAGGTGCGCAGCCTGGGAGTCATTTTGGACTCACAGCTGTCCATGGAGGCACAGGTTAACTCTGTGTCCAGGGCAGCTGTCTACCAGCTCCACCTGGTACGCAGGCTAAGACCCTACCTGCCCGCGAACTGTCTCGCCAGAGTGGTGCATGCTCTAGTTATCTCCTGCTTGGACTACTGCAACACGCTCTACGTGGGGCTACCTTTGAAGGTGACCCGAAAACTGCAATTAATCCAAAATGCGGCAGCTAGACTGGTGACTGGGAGTGGCCGCCAGGACCACATAACACCGGTTCTGAGAGATCTGCATTGGCTCCCAGTACGTTTCCGAGCACAATTCAAAGTGTTGGTGCTGACCTTTAAAGCCCTAAACGGCCTCGGTCCTGTATACCTGAAGGAGCATCTCCACCCCCATCATTCAGCCCGGACACTGAGATCCAGCGCCGAGGGCCTTCTGGTGGTTCCCTCATTGCGAGAAGTGAGGCTACAGGGAACCAGGCAGAGGGCCTTCTCGGTAGTGGCGCCCGCCCTGTGGAACGGCCTCCCATCAGATGTCAAAGAGATAAATAATTACCTGACATTCAGAAGACATCTTAAGCCAGCCCTGTTCAGGGAAGTTTTTAATATAGATGGGCGGGGTATAAATAATAAATAATTATTATTATTATTATTATTATTATTATTATTATTATTATTATTATTATCAAGGGACCTATATACCTATGCACGTGACCCAGAGCTTCCTCTTTCGGTGCGTGCATCGGAACACCCGCCCACCTCTCCCTATATTTAGGGCTGTGCACTTGACCTTGCTATGCTGTCATGTGTTGTCTGTCGTTGGGACAGGGGCACGGCAGGGTTTTTCTCCACTTGGCTGATTGGCTGGTGCCATTTGGGTTTCGCCTGCCGCATAGCAACTCGTCACAACTTGTAAGGTTGCAGATAGGCTCTGGTTCAGGTGATAGGGGTAGGAGAATGCTCTCACCATCCCTATGTGATGGGTATTCCATTAAAGGAATCCAGGGACTCGATGGTTTGGTCAACCCTTGTGAGGGGGTTGTGCCCGTGCCTGAGTCCAGGGGGGCATTCGGGTGGCGGAAATAGCCTGTTCCTGGCTTTCCGCTTAATTTGTCTCGTTTTTTTTTCCATCAATACTTACTTTATCATTTACTTAAATAAATTGCAGAAGCATAACGTTTCTTGATCGTGCACAATCTTAACATTCAAACAACTTATAATATTTTTGCAAATAGTCCTTAAATTTTTTCCAGTCCTCCTCCATTGTTTCTTCGCTCAGATCTCGAATTCTGCCAGTCATTTCTGCCAACTCCATGTAGTCCATCAGCTGCGTCTGCCAGTCCTCCAGTGTGGGTAAATCTGGTGTCTTCCAGAACTTTGCAATAAGAATCCTAGCTGCTGTGGTTGCATACATAAACAAGGTTCTGTCCTTCTTTGGCACCTTCCGGTCCACCATGCCCAGAAGAAAGGCCTCTGGTTTCTTAGAAAAGGTATATCTGAATACCTTTTTCAGCTCATTATGTATCATTTCCCAGAAGGCCTTTACTTTCGGGTTTATGAACCTTCGCCTTGTCATACCACAAGTATGCATGCCAACCATAAACATTGTCAAACCCTTCCAGATCTAGGACATCGGTGTTTTCCAACAGAAACCAATCCTTCAACCAGCAGAAGGCTGCAGCCTCATAGTACAACCTTAAATCCGGCAGGGCAAACCCCCCTCTTTCTTTTGAGTCAGTTAGTATTTTGAATTTAATTCGGGGCTTTTTGCCCTGCCAGACAAACTTAGAGATATCCTTCTGCCATTTTCCAAAACATTCCATTCTGTCCACGACCTGGAGGGTTTGAAATAAAAATAACATTTTTGGCAAAACACACATCTTTATAGCTGCGATTCGGCCTGACAAGGTAAGTTTCAATCTTGACCAAATATCCAAGTCTTTTTTAATTTCCGACCAACATTTTTCATAATTATCTTTAAATAGATTTAAGTTTTTGGTGGACAAAGATACCCCCAGGTATTTCACTTTTTTAACCACACTTAGCTCTGTCTCTTTCTGGTACCCCTCTATCTCTGTAGGCGTCAAATTTTTGGCCAAAACCTTAGTTTTTTGTTTGTTTAGCTTGAATCCCGCCACCCGACCAAACTCCAAAATAAGTTCAAGAACTCTTTTTGTGCTAGACTCTGGCTCCTGTACTGTGATGACTAGGTCATCTGCAAAAGCTTTCAGTTTGTATTCTTTCGCTCCGACCACTATACCCTGCACCAACTGGTCCTCCCTGATCATATTCAGCAATACCTCCAGAACAGAAATAAATAGCAGAGGGGATAAAGGGCACCCCTGTCGTGTCCCTTTTTCAATTTGGAGTTCCTCCGATACCACATTGTTCACTATCAGTTTAGCTTTTTGTTCTGAGTAGATTGCTTCTAATCCATTTTCAAACCCCCGTCCCACTCCCATCCCTTTCAAGTTTTTCTTCATAAACATCCAAGAAATGTTGTCAAATGCTTTCTCCGCATCAATAAAGATTAAAGCAGCCCTTGTGTTTCTAATTCGCAACAACTCCAATATATCAATAATGTTCCTGGTGTTGTCAGACATATGTCTACCAGGGAGAAAGCCTGCTTGGTCCTTGTGAATTACTTCATTTAGTACATTTTTAAGTCTATTTGCTAAAATGTCTGCAAATATTTTGTAATCCACATTCAGGAGTGAGATGGGACGGTAGTTCTTAAGCTGAGTCTTTTCCCTTTCTGACTTGGGAATCAATGTGATGAATGCTTCTTTCCACGTTTCCGGTGCCTTTCTCCCCTCCATGATCTGGTTGCAAACCTCCAACAACGGTTGTATCAAGAAGTCTTTCAAAGTCTTATAATATTTGGAGGTAAGTCCATCCGGGCCTGGAGATTTGCCCGGCTGCATGTTCTGGATGGCTCCTTCAATTTCCTGTTGAGTTATTTTGCTGTTAAGAATTGATCTTTTATCTTGGCTTATTTTAGGTAGTCCATTTATCCTCAAAAATTGATCTATTTCCGGTTCTTTCTGAGGCCCCTGTGCGTAAAGCTCTTTGAAGTATCTGTGGAAGCACTTTCTTATTTCTTCTGGTTTCTGAACTATTTTTCCTTGAATCTCCAAGTTTGTAACCGTATTTAACTTTTGTCTTTTTTTCAGCTGCCAAGCTAGCAACTTTCCACATTTATTTGCTGATTCAAACGATCTCTGCTTCATTTGTTTAATTTTCCACTCAATCTCTTGATTGATCAGTTTCGAATATTGTGCTTGATGGAATTTGATCTCTCTTAGCACCTCTTTTGACTTCGGTTTGGTTCTCAACTTTTTCTCTCCT
Source organism: Podarcis bocagei (assembly GCF_964188305.1). NCBI lineage: Eukaryota > Metazoa > Chordata > Lepidosauria > Squamata > Lacertidae > Podarcis > Podarcis bocagei. The sequence continues at coordinate 7,351,730 of NC_138142.1, read as the reverse complement.
TCACTTATTTTCTCTAAAATTTTTTCCTTTTTTCCATTCCAAAATTTTCTCTTTATTGTATTCTGTTGTATCAGAAACCCTCTCATTACAGCTTTACTTGCATCCCAGATTGTTCTTTTCTCCACCGTAGTGTTCAGATTTATTTCAAAGTAGTCCTTTAGCGTTTTTTGGGCCTTCTTAACAATCTCTTGATCTCTTAGCAAGGTGTCATTCATTCTCCATCTGAAGGATCCAGTTGGGAAAAGTCTCAATTCCATTTTTAAGGCATTATGGTCGGAGCAGGTTTTTGGGCAGATTTCCACTTTTCTTGTTTTCGGGGCCAGCCCTCTAGATATCCAAATTTGGTCAATTCGTGTCCATGACAAGTGGGCCTCAGAGAAGAAGGTTCCTTCTTTACCCAAGGGGTTCCTTGTCCTCCAAATGTCAATCAAGTCCATATTGTCTGTCATTTCAAAAAAAGTTTTAGGGAGTCTGCCGTCTGTTGTTAAGTTTTGATTTTGGGATTTGTCCATATTTGTAGACACCACCCCATTCATATCTCCCATCACAATAATGTTAGAATAGTCCAAATAGTCCATCATTGTCTCATGCAGCTTCTTACAGAATTCTGATTTTCCATCATTTGGCGCATAAACTCCTAATATCAAAATCTTTCCCCCTTGTGTTTGGATTTCAATTGCGAGAATTCTTCCATGATCATCTTTGAATAGAAATTTTGGTGACAGGTTCTCCTTTGCATAAATTACAACGCCTCTTTTTTTAACTTTGTCTGATGAGATAAATTCTTGGCCAAGTCTTTTATTGATTAATACTTTCCTATGGAGCCTAGTCACATGTGTTTCTTGAAGGCATATTACATCCAATTGTTCTTTTTTTAGGATATGAAATATCCTCCTTCTTTTTTCCGGAGAATTCCCGCCATTTATGTTCCAACTAAGTAGCTGCAGAGACATCCTGTTCGTATAGTTAAAGCTATGGTTTTCCCAGTAGTGATGTATGGAACCATAAAGAAGGCTGATCGCCGAAGAATTGATGCTTTTGAATTATGGTGCTGGAGGAGACTCTTGAGAGTCCCATGGACTGCAAGAAGATCAAACCTCTCCATTCTGAAGGAAATCAGCCCTGAGTGCTCACTGGAAGGACAGATCCTGAGGCTCCAATACTTTGGCCACCTCATGAGAAGAGAAGACTCCCTGGAAAAGACCCTGATGTTGGGAAAGATGGAGGGCACAAGGAGAAGGGCACGACAGAGGGCGAGATGGTTGGACAGTGTTCTCGAAGCCACCAGCATGAGTTTTGACCAAACTGCGGGAGGCAGTGGAAGACAGAAGTGCCTGGCGTGCTCTGGTCCAGGGGGTCACGAAGAGTCGGACACGACTAAACGACTAAACAACAACAAAAAGAACAGGACAGGACAACATAAATTCAGAAGAAGTGGGTCTCACAATAAAATGAAATAAAATAGATGGCTGAAGCAATAGGACTTATTAAACATTTAAAAAAGAGAAAATGAGGGGGGAGGACCCCCCAATTCGACTGGAGAGCTATTGCATAAATCTCCCCCACTCATTTGATGGGATTCCCAAATTTGCTACCTGAACGTAGCAAACCCGTGCTGTTTTTCTCTCTTCCCCTCCCATGTCCCCTCACCCCACCCAAGTGAAAAGCATCCAGGCCAAATGGATCTGATTTGCATGTGTCAAACGAAGCAAAATGTTCTCAAGCCGTACAGTCTCTTGATGTATCTGATTGGGATAATTACAACGCCATGGGGGACTTTTGGCCTTGCTAAAAATAGTCAGGAGGATGGGAGCTAGTGGACTGGCAAGCAACCTGGAACAATGTTTTTGCAGCAAACAGAATATGTTTTAAGCATGGCAGAGGCAGGGAAAAGCGGACTCCGACGTTAGGCTCGTTTCCTAATCAAAATTTATGGAAAATACTTTTTTTAAAAAAAGAAATGAATCAAAATGCACCAGGATGTGTGTAGAATGCCTTTTTACAGGGAAATACAGAATACAGTGGTACCTCGAGTTACGAATGCCTCAGTTTACAAATGCCTCAGGTTACAAACTCTGCTAACCTGGAAGAGTTACCTCGAGTTGAGAACTTTGCCCCAGGATGAGAACGGAAATTGTGTGCCGGCAGCGCAGCGGCAGCAAGAGGCCCCATTAGCAAAAGCATACCTCTAGTTAAGAACAGTTTCAGGTTATGAATTGACCTCCAGAACGAATTAAGTTCGTAACTAGAGGTACCACTGTACAGTGGTACCTCAGGTTACAAACGCTTCGCGTTACAAACACTTCAGGCTACAAACTCTGCTAATCCAGAAGTAGTACCTCGGGTTAAGAACTTTGCCCCAGGATAAGAATGGAAATTGTGTGGCGGCAATGGGAGGCCCCATTAGCTAAAGTAGTACCTCAGGTTAAGAACAGTTTCAGGTTATGAATGGACCTCCGGAACGAATTAAGTTCGTAACTAGAGGTACCACTGCATGACATTATAACCAGAGTTTTCAAGAAGCCTCTCCGTTTTCATCTAGAAAAGCAAGTTGCTAGACCTCATGACTAGAAAGAAATGTTTCAAAACTCCTGCTTAAATTTCACAGACCAGAGAGGTGGGTCATGATGCTCTGAGACAGTATGCCACTTGTCACATAAGAAAAGTATTTCTGGATCAGGCCGGTGGAGCAGCTAGTCCAGAATCTTGTTGTCATAGTGGCCCACCAGGCACCTATGGGAAGTCCACAGCAGGAATCCCTGTTCCCTGTGCAGCTTTCGTCTTCATGCCCGGCTTGAGGGCTTTTTGGAGACATCTGACTGGTCACTGAGAAGAAAAGGCTGCTTGGCTGGATTGGCCTTTAGCCTGGTCAAGACCAGAAGGGCTCATCCGATGTTCTTAATGCTTTCCAGTTTTTGGGCATGTGGACCAACACACCTTTGACCACAACTCAGTGATGCAGATTTTGAGAAATGCTGCCAAGCTGCTCTATTTCAGCAACCGCTCCAATTGCACCACTTATTCAGGTTGCAGGGATCAGGCGCCTGGGCACATGAGACTTCTAAACCCCCTGCCCATTTGCTACCCCATCAGCAGGGCTCGGTTTGCGCTTGCCTCCTTGCTGACCCCTGCCACAAAAACTTTTCATTATTAGCTTTTGAAGTCATACGAGGCCAGCGACTTCTCCCCCCGCCCCCCTTGGTTGTGGCTGCTGATGAAATGTGATGGAATCAGACTAATGAAAGAGGTGACCTCTATCAAGTGAGGTTAGAATTATTGCTGGACTTGTGTTGAAGAATATGTGTGCTGATGTACCCACACACAAATGAAAATGGGCAAGAGTCGATGCTTGTGTGTGTGTGTGTGTGTGTGTGTGTGTGTGTGTGTGTGTGAGAGAGAGAGAGAGAGAGAGAGAGAGAGAGAGAGAGAGAGAGAGAAAGACCATATAAAAGGAAAAGGTTTGGTGTCAGAAAGAGTACATGGTTGGCATCCGTCAGCTTCAAAAGACAATGGAGTGTGCCTCCAAGGGTGAAGTCAAACTGCTGCGTTAGCAGCACTGAAGTGACCTGCTTAGGGCGCAAGCCTGGGCAGCATAGATGGAGGTCCTGGGCTGCCCAGACAACTATACTCCCCCATTCAGCCTCACTGATGTGGCCCAAAGGAAAGCAGAGCAATATGTTAGGAACCAGCTTGGCTGCAGGAGTTGCTACAAGGCGCCAACCAACCATCTTAGGGACTCCATTCTGGATTCGTGTAGGGTTTACTCCTTAGCCCAGGGGTCAGCAAACTTTTTCAGCTGTGGGCCGTCCCTCAGACTATGTGGGGGGGCTGGACTATATTTTGGGAAAAAAATATGAACGAATTCCTATGCCCCACAAATAACCCCGAGATGTCTTTTAAATAAAAGCACACATTCTCCTCATGTAAAAACACACTGATTGCGTGGCGAGTCCCCCCCCCCCCGTGGAAATAAAGACACATGGCACAATTATTAAGGTTAATGGGCTAAATAAGCCCACAACTTTATTGGTTACAGGTGATGAGCGGTATTGGCTTAGGCATTGGTCCTAACAGACTATATCCGACTTCAGCCCATCTGCTTGAAGTCCAGGAAGAGTTAACCACCAATAGGGGGAGGCCTGCTGATGCACATCAACTAGGAACTCCCCGGGGTCACCGCTAGGGGGTGTGCCTTAGGCCCTGACCTCCCTAGGCTTCGGACAGGGCCACGCCCCTGGAATCCTTTATCGGACTACCCTTCAATTTGCGGGGCAGGTGATGGCGCTTCCTCCCCTCTTCCATCTACAGAACTATACCAATACCTAACTGTCAATACCCAGAAAGCTGTGATGATTTGCTACGAGGTAGGTGAAAAACCAAGTGGCTGGTGCCAGTTTGCCAAGTGAAAAAAATTCCTACCAGGCCCCTCAATGGCGACCAACCAAGGTTCATAACAAGGTCAAGGGACGAAAATCTTATAGGGTAGGAGGGTGGGAAAAACAGGAACAGCTGGCAGGCGGGGAAAGAGGGAGATCCCTGGCCGTGTCCTGCCTTAAATAGGGCAGGCCACGCCCCCAGAGCCAGCCGATTGGCCAGCCAGGATGTGACACGGCCGGGAATCCCCCCAATCGCACGGGGCTGGGCGTGGTGGGGCCATGAAGCCCGCAATCCCACCTCCTCTGCAGGGTGGAAGTGGTTTTCCCGGACCGTCCACGGGCTGGATTGAGAAGGTAATTGGGCCGCATCCAGCCCCCGGGCCTTAGGTTGCCTACCCCTGCCTTAGCCTTTTCTTCTACCCAAGATATCCTGCAAGGCAGCAGAGTTTTAGGACCTGAGTTTTCCTTCTCCTAGATGGGCTAGCTTCCCAGGTGGACAAGCCCCACCTGCTCCTTAGAAAGAATACATAATCCTAATCATTTAGACTAAATTCCAGTGACACTGAGGGTAGGGAAGTTTTTTCAGACTGAGAGCCGCATTCCTTCCACATGCCAGTAGGGTTGTGTACTTAGCCAGGGCTCAGTTTCCTTGGAAGGAAGGTCAGTGGAAACTACAGTGCCTTTTAAGACACTGCGGCTCCAAACTGGTGGAATGCTCTGTCACAAGAGACTAGGGCCCTGCGGGACCTGACATCTTTCCGCAGGGCCTGCAAGACAGAGTTGTTCCGCCAGGCTTTTGGTCAGGCCGCAGCCTGACTCCCTCCTCTGGCAACCTGCTCAGAATTTTGCTTAATTGGTTGCCATCAATTTGATTTAATTAATTTTTATAATGAAATATTTTCAGATTGTGTGATTATTTGACTGATTATTTGATTGTTGTTAGCCGCCCTGAGCCCGGCTTTGGCTGGGGAGGGCGGGATATAAATAAAATTTATTATTATTATTTATTATTATTATATGAATTTATTTAGAAATATATTTTGGGATGCGGATGGCGCTGCGGGTTAAACCACAGAGCCTAGAACTTGCCGATCAGAAGGTTGGCGGTATGAATCCCCACAACGGGGTGAGTTCCCGTTGCTCGGTCCCTGCTCCTGCCAACCTAGCAGTTTGAAAGCACATCAAAGTACAAGTAGATAAATAGGTACGGCTCTGGCGGGAAGGTAAATGGCGTTTCCATGCGCTGCTCTGGTTCTCCAGAAGTGGCTTAGTCCTGCTGGCCATATGACCCAGAAGCTGTACGCTGGCTCCTTTGGACAATAAAGCGAGATGAGCGCCACAACCCCAGAGTCGGCCACGACTGGGCCTAATGGTCAGGGGTTCCTTTACCTTTATTTACAACTTGAGAACAGGATGGAGGGGCTCACAGCATTAATGCCCCAATCTGTCACTGCTGTGGCTGAAGCACAGAGGGAGGCATGTCTCTGTCCCTGCCGGGTCTCCCAACATCTCCCCTCCAGCCTCCAGCCCACTCACAAAGCAACTTTCTAGGCCAGCTCCTCTTTTTGCCCTTTTGGTCATTCCTCTCTTAGATGCAGCTACTGCAAAGCAGCAGCTCATGCCTTGGAAGTGCTCATTGGAACAAGATTGTTTCAGGTAATGTGAATTACTGCAAACCAAATGCAAACCAAGCCAAATTTCTCTCCCTTGCCAACACAATGTCTTCCAGACATTTCTGGATTTGAACTTCGATCAGTCCTAGCCAACATGTCTTTGTGTGAGGGGTGATAGAATCTGCTGGCCAATAACAGCTGGATGACCACACAGGTTCCCTGCTGCTGACATCAGGAGCAGTGGCAGATAGCAGACGGGGGTGTGGCTGGTGCGTGTCCTAGGGGGCATGGTATGCGTCACGGGGGCATGGCATGCGTTCTGGGGGTGTGGCGCACCGCCCATGGGGCGTGGTGCACATGCTGGGGGTGTGATGTGCTGCCTGCAGGGGCGTGGCATCCAGCGTGGGCAGGAGGGCAGCCGTAATGGCACCCCACCGGGATCGCGCTGCCAGGGGCGGTGCGCTCCCTCTGCCCCCCTCTTCCTCCGCCAAAGATCACGAGCGCCTACTCCCATAGATCTGCACTGATGGAAAAAGCTCTATTGCTGAACCTAGCCACCATTTTGATTTCCCAGCATGCCTCTGATGGAAGGTCACTTTGGGGCATTGTGGGAAATGGAAACCTTGAGAGCTGGGCCCAGGCCTTCCTGCCCTCCCCTGCAAAAAACAAAGCTCATGGGGGTTGGCAGGGCAGGCACATGGGGCAGGCCCTATGGCAATGCTGGAGGATGCCAAGTGCTGGCTCTGAGCCCCTATCCCACTGCAAAGGAATGCTCGCAATCTTCCTTGAATCTCACCTCCTCCCTGCCATAAATTAAGCTGCAATTTAAACTCCTCACAATTAGCATCTTCCTTTTACATCACCTTCGAACCCAGAGTGCTTGTCAATTGATCCAGGGTGCCAGATACCTGCCAGAGCCTGGCTTGTTACATACTGACTTTTGTGTATGTGCGCACGACTGTCTGGATGGCTTGGCGGATTAAGCACCACTCCTCAGGGATGCCACTTCCAATCCAAAATTGACTGGAGTGATTTAAAGTCTTAATGGATGGCTCAGCGATCCCAAATTAACAATGAGCTGCCACAAGGGGAAAAAAAGGTAGTTACTGCCCAGTCTTAAGGAGACAAGCTCTTTTTTCTTGTTATTAAGCTTCTGCAATTGTCAGTAGTTAGAAACAGAAGACGATAATCAACTCCGTAAATCAGTGGCTTTCAAACTCCCTGTCCCCAGGGAACCTTTCCAACCTTGGTATTGTTCATTCAAGAGGCCCTGAGTGTTGCAGGGAATTATGGGTAGGGCTCGCTGTCTGTTCCCACTTGTGAGAGGCAATCTCTACCCACTCTGCTAGCCTCGTAATTAAATCTGGTTTCTGCTTAGCTTTCCTGGGAAATTATTATTATTATTTATGAATCGCTTCCTGTGAAGCGTCTTGGAGCAATTTATGGTGCAACGAAAACAGATACAGAACAACTGTTGTGTATTGAGTCAAAGGTTTTTATATCTGTATTATTATTGTCTGTATTTGCATTAGGGTAAAGTAACTGCCTTTTGGTTTCAAAGGGTACAGCTACTATTGGTTCATTTAAGCTGCTGTATTTGGATCCTCTGTCTTATTGGTTTCCTCCAAAAGGCAGGACTGTGATTGCCTGATATTGTTCCCTCCAAAATGTATCCTTCCTAATTAGTCCCCTGTCCCTATAAATGTAGCTTTCCCCTCCTCAGGCTTCAGTCTTGTTTGCCTTAATAAAGAAGTGTTACTAGAGAACTGTCTCCAGCATATTATGTCAAGAGAGCTGAAATCACAAAACCCACGTCACAACAACTACATAGATCAAAGCAGTTAAAACAACTTTATCTCTAAAAATAATTTCAAAACAAAACAAAATCTGCACGATTACATGTAAAACAATGAAAAGCAACAATTACACACAGAGACACACACACACACAAATATAAAATCAATTTCAATAGAGATATGAACTGGGAGAACAAAGGCCTTCCTTGGTCTGGCTTTTGAGATTTTCATTTCCCACGATGCCCCAGGGTGATTAGTGGCATTCTGGGAAATTCAAAAGGTTCCCTGGTCCAACAACCTGGTGTGACATGGAGCCTGTGGACAGTGGCGTAGCGTGGGGGGTGCAGGGGGGGCCGGCCGCACCGGGCGCAACATCTGGGGGTTAGGGTTAGGGGGCGCAAATCCACGGGTTAGGGGGCGCAAATTACTTGCCTTGCCCCGGGTGCTGACAACCCACGCTACGCCACTGCCTGTGGACGCAGGCCAGCAATCAGGGCAAGGAACCAGCAACCAGCATTGGTTGCGGAAAGTCTTACTGAAAGAATCATGTCCTCAACAAGCATCTAAAATAGAACAAATATCACAACTGGAGAGAGATCTGTTGGAATGTAATGTCAAAGTGCTGTCTTAAAAGTATTAGATATCATTGGAATGGGAGACAAAAGGATGAGCAAGTAAAATCTTCAATGACACATTGGGCATTAGATATTGGTTATATTACAGATATGGAAGAAGAAGAGGAGGAGTTTGGATTTGATATCCTGCTTTATCACTACCCGAAGGAGTCTCAAAGCGGCTAACATTCTCCTTTCCCTTCCTCCCCCACAACAAACACTCTGTGAGGTGAGTGGGGCTGAGAGACTTCAAAGAAGTGTGACTAGCCCAAGGTCACCCAGCAGCTGCATGTGGAGGAGCGGAGATGCGAACCCGGTTCACCAGATTACGAGACTACCGCTCTTAACCACTACACCACACTGGCTCTCATCGTAACGACCGTGGAATATGGATATAAAATTTACACCATGCTATGGTTTAAGAGAAAATTATATGAAAATGTTATATAGATGGTATCTAACGCCAAGTAAATTGGAAAAAAATGTATAAATCAAGTAAGTGTTCGAAATGCAAAAACAAAGGTTTTTTTTATCATATGTGGTGGTCTTGCAGTAAGGCTTGAGCTTACTGGGAAATGATATATATTGAATTGAAAAAGATGTTTAAAATAACATTTAATGTTAATGTTTAAAATAACATTTGTAAAAAAACCCAGCAGCCTTCCTTTTGGGAATTATAGGGACAGAACTACCCAAACTGTATAGACATCAAGAATCACAAAACAGAGAAACCAGTAGGAGAACACTTCAATCTCCCAGGACATTCTATACAAGATCTCAAAGTAGCTGTTTTACTACAAAGGAATTTCAGAAATAGACTGGAAAGAGAAGCTGCTGAATTGCAACTCATTACCAAACTTAAAACCATGGAGAGACCTGGTCTGAACAAAGACATTGGATTCTTATCTCATTATACATGACTTAGCCATTTTTCACCTTCTCACCCCTTGCCTTTTCCTGTAAGACCTATTGCAGTCGTTAAGAGTCGTCAACAGGCTCATCTCAGCTATCTGCCAATCTCCCATTCCCACCACCCTTCTGAGTAATACCCCTCCCCACCTTCTCTCTATATAGAAGGATCTGGCAACTTCTGTTTCAGTGTATCTGAAGAAGTGTGCATGCACACAAAAGCTCATACCAAGAACTAACTTAGTTGGTCTTTAAGGTGCTACTGGAAGGAATTTTTTTATTTTGTATAGAAATTTATTCATGTATGCGACTATGTTATTTGCCCAAAAATGGAAAGAAGAATGGATACAAAAATGTATGGAATATGCAGAAATGGTGAAACTTACCAGAAAAATAAGAAATGAAGATAATAAACGATTTATAAAAGAATGGAAATAGTTTATTGAATATTTACAAACATACTGCAAACAGATAAGGACATTGGCTGGACTATTGTAATAACCTACAGTTTCATAAGAGCATATATTTAAAGTAGATGAATAAAAGAATAAGTTAATTTAGAATATGCAGGAAATGTAAAAAAATAAATTTAAGGAACCACAGAAAAAAGAGGAAGTCAAGTTTTGAAATGTTAGAATGATTGAAATGCCTATACTGTAACTGAAAATCATAAATAAAAGACAATAGAGACTGTGCTCTGATTAGGCCAGAATCCTACCGATCTTTTCAGTCAAGCAGTGGAGGCTGGTGCATTTGGGAAAATGTGGCCCTGTCCCACCGACACCAGTCTGCTTCAGCTGGCACCCACCTGCCTGCTTTCACCCATTCCAGAGGCTGGCCTTACTGTCGGCTTCCTCCACCACCTTAGACTCAGTGCTGCCCTTGCAGAACTCAGCAGGGAGCAGGATGGGGGCAAAACTAGAATTAGTTGGCTCTATCTGTCATCAGCTCTGCCTTCTGCCCTGCCAGTCCCAGTGGGACCACCCCAACATACAGTGGTGCCTCGCAAGACGAAATTAATCCGTTCCGCGAGTCTCTTCGTCTTGCGGTTTTTTCGTCTTGCGAAGCACGGCTATTAGTGGCTATTAACGGCTTAGCGGCTTTAAGAAAAAGGAAACAAACTCGCAAGAACTCGCAAGACGTTTCGTCTTGCGAAGCAAGCCCATAGGGAAATGTGTCTTGCGGAACGACTAAAAAAACGGAAAACTCTTTCGTCTTGCGCGTTTTTTGTCTTGCGAGACATTCGTCTTGCGAGGTACCACTGTAGATGATCCTGATGGAACCCACCACAGACCGCCTTGCTGGCTGTGTACCTCTTAAGTTAGTCTATAGCATTTGCCACTGAGTGGAGCCACGGTGCAGCCATGTAGGTGTACCCGTCTACAGGTCAGGCTAGCTGGAGGGACACGAGAAGCTGCCTTATACCAAGTTAGAAATGTGGCTCATCTAATTGTCTGCGGCAAGGGACTCTTTCCAGCTGGCCCCCCACATTCTGTGGCTGGAATGTGCCCTTGAACTGTGATCTTGATTGCATGGGTGGAAAAAGATATGTCAGCAAACTTTTCCAGCAGGGGGCTGGTCCACTAGCCCTCAGACCATGTGGTGGACCGGACTATACAGTGGTACCTCTGGTTACGTACTTAATTAGTTCCGGAGGTCCGTTCTTAACCTGAAACTGTTCTTAACCTGAAGCACCACTTTAGCTAATGGGGCCTCCTGCTGCTGCCGTGCCGCCGCCGCGCGATTTCTGTTCTTATCCTGAAGCAAAGTTCTTAACCCGAGGTACTATTTCTGGGTTAACGGAGTCTGTAACCTGAAGCGTATGTAACCCGAGGTACCACTGTATTTGGGGGGGGGGAATGAACAAATTCCTATGTCCCACAAATAACCCAGAGATGCATTTTAAATAAAAGCACACATTCTACGCATGTAAAAACACTAGGCAGGCACCACAAATAACCCAGAGATGCATTTTAAATAAAAGGACACATTCTACTCATGTAAAAACATGCTGATTCTCGGACACTCCGTGGGCCGGATTTAGAAGGCAGTTGGGCCAGATCCGGCCACTGGGCCTTAGTTTGCCTACCCATGGTGTAGATAGATGTGTTTGGCTTGAATGCAGCCTATGCCGCAAAAGCCAAAGGTCACATCTCTTTGCCCACTTTCTCAATCTGGCTATGCCCATCACTAGTTGGTAGTCCCTGCAAGTGGCTGCCAAAAAGCCAGCCGGCAGTAAATCACGCCACTCAAGTTGGAGTCGACTCTTTCTTAGCAAAACCATCTTCACAGACGTGGCTGAGTGTCACGCCTCATGAGCACAGCATTTCATCCCCAGTAGGTCTTGCACTATGAATCAGTTGCTGAGACTGGAAGTCCCTGCATCTCCAAAGCCATCAAACTTCCCTGCACTCCAGGGTTGTTTCCCCAAGCAATTGGAGACTGCGCCTGCGTGGAGCCTGCCACTGCTCCGCTCATTTCTTCCCTCTACTGCTTCTGGGAGACAGGGAGGGGTTCCCCTTCCCTAGCTGGTTCCTCCCACCATTCCTCAGGGTCCAACCAGTCCATGACAATGGCTGTATTCCCTTGGTTGGAAAACAGTTCCCTGATCCACAGCACTCATTTTTGCTCCTACCAAGTCCAGGCTCAGGTGCCATGATACCAGGGTGGGTAAAAAAAAAATTTAAAAAATTGGATTTTTTAAATTTAAATCAGATTTTTTAAATAAAATGCTTTTGGAAGAAAAAATATTTCTAAAGATTGTTTTCAATTTAAGTTACATTATAGTCCAAAGGCTATTCATCAGGAAATAAGGATTTGTTTTAAGTTTTTCATGTGTGCTACAACTCAGTCTAAGTTGTTTTTTTAAAAAATATCGTTTAACCACATCAGTTAACAAACATGGATACATATGCTATAATGTCATTGTTTTAGTTAAATAAATTGTTTAAATTGTTACTAAATATTATTTTTCTCCTTCCAATAAAGTACAGCAGAAAAGTGGTCCAAATATAAACAGTTAACTTATTAAACCTCACAATAATTTCATAATTATCTGTCTATGTATTTCTAATAGTATAACCAAATCAGTAATTTTTGATATAATTGTAAAAACTACTCTGAAAATTTATTATTCCAAAAATGAAACCTTTATCTGGATGTAAACATTAAGATTATACCAGCAGGAATGAGTCTTTCTGTAAACAAAAAACAAAAAAACGTTTTAAATCAAGTCTTACTGATGAGTGATTTAAATCGTGATTTGAATCGGCTCGATTTAAATCAAATCCACCCTACATGATATGATAAAGTCCCTTGATGCCCATGGAAACGCAAGTTTTACAGAAATCACTGTGCACAGTCACGTCCCCCCTTGCCAATCACATTTTACTAATCACAAGGAATAACTCATTGTGCTTGACTCCCTCCAATACAGGGTCTTCAAGTACAGTGGTGCCTCGCAAGACGAAAAGAATCCGTTCTGTGATTCTCTTCGTCTAGCGGTTTTTTCGTCTTGTGAAGGAAGCCCATTGACGGATTAGCGGATTAGCGCTATTAGCGCTTTTAGCGGCTTTTAGCGGCTTATCTGCTGATCGGATCAGCTGATAAGCGGCTTAGCGGCTTAGAAAAGGGGGGGGGGGAAACCAGCAGGAACTCGCAAGGCATTGTCGTCTTGCGAAGCAAGCCCATAGGAGATTCGTTTTGCGAAGCACCTCCAAAACGGAAAACTCTTTCGTCTAGCGAGTTTTCTGTCTTGCGAGGCATTCGTCTTGCGGGGCACCACTGTATAGTTTCCCTAACAGGATGTACTTAAAGCTTCATAAAACAGATAGATAGATAGATAGATAGATAGATAGATAGATAGATAGATAGAGAGATAGAGAGATAGAGAGATAGCTATAGATAGATAGATATCTCATAGCCAGATTTTTTTTGGGGGGTGGGGGTTGGTGGCGATGGCAAAGTGGAGGGAGAAACAAAGGCATTACTTCTACCGCTGGGAAATGAATCACAATTGCTTTTTTCCAGATCTGTAGGCACAAGAGCCCTCCTTTAATTCCCTTTTGCAAATGCAGAGTCCTATTACAATGTGCTCAATGGTGCCAACGACTGTGCGATTCAGAGGACAAAAATAATAAAATAAAGCACCCGGAATTTGCACAAAGTACTGAATGCAAATTACTCGCCACTTCCCTTCTATGGAGCATGAGCTTCCCACGGCCAAACACGAAGGAGATTTATGAGGTTCCACAGAAATGCAGTATTGCAATTATTATATATTCTGAGGTAGCGACCAGCTTCCAGGAAATGTGAAGTTGGTGTAAACATCAACTTGAAGAAATAAACTCCAACTCAAGATGTGGACATCGATCAATATAAATACGCCCCCCCCCGGTGGACATGTCAGAGTGACACCCTTGCCCCAACCAACATTGTTAGTGGAATGTCTTGGCAGGCGCAAAGTCAAAGCAGCCGTATGTCTTTGCTGTATGGCATCTGTTCAGTTACACCCAAGAGAGACACCCTTTTAAAGTGTTTGTTATGGCCCAGCTTAAGGGCACATAAAAAAACAAAACAGAAACCGTGGATGTGGTGGGGGAAGAGTCATAACTATTGAGACTGCAGAACTAGAGTTTAACTCCTCCCCTGCTGTTATTAGCACTGGGAGGAAAGTTCTGCTCCCCCCCCCCTCTAAAACAAGTGTTTTTACACACATGCTCTTTCTAATCGATGGATAAACTCATTAAGGGTCAGTAAACATGTAAACTGATTAAGGGTCAGTAAACGAACCATGGCCACTGAAGTCCTATGGAAATTAAAAGGACATGAATGAAACAATTGTAATTAACTCAACCTCCTCATTTCAATGGGACTAATGCCTAACTTGCTTTCTCTGGAACTAGGCCCATAAGTCAAATCGAGAATGATTTCCACGATCCAACGGCATTCCTAGTGTGCATGTGTTTGCATTTGAATGTGTTACGCATAGGTGTGCATGCATATAATTCCAAGAAAACGTATCATATTGATACATCACTGATTATCCATATCTGTGAATATTGTACTCTCATGGAAACCCCCCCCCCGCCCCGCAATCATTCTAGTGTCCACTGTATGCTACATTTCAACTGGTACTACAGAGAGCAGGTGATACAGAGGCGAGGGCGGAATCAGTAAGTGTCATTAATCACAAAAATCAGATTGGCTTGGCTGGTTTGATCCATCCATGCTGGGTTCCTGTATCTTGATGCAAAGTGTGTCACTGAAGCATCAACACAAGGTTCTGATACGCTTTCCTTTCGTGTTCCCATGAGTGGTGCTTTGTGACATACTCCTTTGCCTTCATCACAATCTCTTTGTGCAGAAATGGGTCGCCGATCAGGCTTTTAGACAGCTGGACAAACTCCTGAAAAGGTGAGAAACAGCTGTTGTTATTATCCCACTGCCAATATCCAAAAGGATCCAAAGGAGATTACACTCTATAAACTTGCCATGTTGCAAGGGAACAGGAACAGCTGCCTTACAGATTGTCAGATCATCAAGTGCAGTATTGTCTACATGGACCAGCAAGTGGTTCTTCAGGATTTGAGGCCGTGGCGTTTCCCGACCTACCTGAAGATGCCATGGACCTAACCTGGGGCCTCCTGCATGAAAAGCAGGTGTTCTGCCTCTGGTCTATGGAAGAGAGCAGGTTAAGGGGAAGGGCTTTCCAGGGGCTGCCTGCCACGGAACAGAGAGAAAAATGGGGGTTTAATGAATTCAACTCTTACCACTTTGAAGCTGGCTCAATTCCAGCCACGTAGAAGCCTGAGCCCAACCTGGCTCCCTTGAGATGTTTTGGGCGACTGCTTCTGACAGCCTGATTATGCTGGATGGGATTGTGTGAGTTGTGCCTAAAACATCTGAAGGGCACCAGGTTGGGGCAGGTTGGTCCAATGTGTCTATAAACACGCTTCTCTGTCCTCCATCCAAGCCAGGAAGAGCCATTATCACAAGTTCAAGAACATTTTCTTCTAAGATGCCAACAGTAAAAAGAGAATGGAAGCACAATACGACCCAGCGAGGGAAGGAGGCAAACGCAGGGGCAATCTGAAAGATTAGGGTCTCCTTTTATGACATATACGGAGCAGAATTATCACATACAATAGCTTTAACATTTCTTCGCAGGTGAGATAAAAGGTAGCAAATGCAGAAAGAATAGCACTGATGATTAAAATGTATTGGATACTTACAAAGAATGGAATCATAATAGGATATGTTCTGCAAGAATAACAGTTTTCAGAACACATAATCTTTGCTTCTGTATGCTTTTGTGCAGAAAAAAATGACACACACAGATACATGCAAATGAATAAAACAACACATTCCAGGGAGGCAAAAAACAGTCAAGAAGGTGCAGTGCAGGCCGGTGAGGGGCGTGGCCTGGGGAGAATCCTGAGGGCCAGACAGAGAGCATGGAGGGCCACATATGGACCAAGGACCTGAGGTTTGCCACCCCTGAAACAGAACTTGCTTTTCAAACTTTGGCAGGTTCTCCTTTCCAGCGAAGGTCAAGGGATGGTCTAAAACTCTTTCAGCGCGGAATCCTTCTTCCTCAAATAAAAAGGCAGGGCTGGTGGTCAGGGAGGATTCTGTTGTGGCTATCAATTGCACAATGGCATCTCTCCACCAGTGTCACCCCCACAATAAACCTAGGGGAGGGTGGGGGAGATCAGGATCTGGCCCACCAGCTGGATCCAGTCTCTCCCCACATTTGGGGCATGCATATATGAAGGAGGTGTGAGACCAGTATCCAAAGTTGTTTAATGTTCAGGAACATTCGAGTATGGAGGCCACGAAGGACTAGCCGAACTTGCAGACTCAAGATCTATGGGCAATAAGCAACCTCTGCCTGAGATCAAGCCGTTCTGTCTCTCCAACGCACACCAGGGGTGCGGAGGTGAGTTCCACGTTGATACAAGTACCTTTTTCCCGGAAAAACCAATTGCATTTGTTAACAAAGAGATTCATTTGTGAAGACCGCGGGGAACAATGAACTCTCCAGGGAGAAAAATGTTAGGCACAATCGTTTTATCGGAAGAGGGGGTGGAAGGAGGGTCAGGGGTAAGGGAAGCGCGACTGCCAAAGTCTAATGAAAACAGAGAATCTACCTTCCTCAGACTTGACTTAATAGTATGCATTAATCATAGGCACTCTGAACAAAAATGCATTTTACACTCTGCAGTTTTATTTAATCTGTTGGCGTTGGGATTTTTCTTTTCTTTGCGGAGCACGTTATTATTGCACTTAGCTGATTTTTGGAGGCCAAAATTTAATTTATAGAATCAACAGGATTAGTACTCTCACACGCCCCTCCTTTCCAAGCCTAATTAAGACCACCAGTTAATTGGGATATAGGGTGAAGCTTCAAAAGCATAGGTTGTGTGCGAAGGAGACATGCTGGGGACTTAAAATCAAAGTGATAGTTGGGTTTTGCTGCTACCTGGGTGCCAGTTGCCTTTAGAATACTAAACGCTAACCAGATGGGAGCTGTGGAATATCAGAACATAGGAAGCTGCCTTATATATTGGACCCCTTGGACCAAGACTGGATGGATGGGATATTGCCTGCTCTTGATGTGGTTGCAGGTACATAGCTTGGGGGGTACTTCTGAATCCATGCTTGAGTGGCCTCAGTGGCACAGAGTGTCTTCCTCGTGTGCCTCCTCCACAAGAGATCTAGAGGGTGGCGACACAAGAACAGGCCTGTTCTGTGGTGGCTCCCCATTTGTGGACTGCTATGGTTTTCCCAGTAGTGATGGAAGTGAGAGCTGGACCATAAAGATTGGCTGATCACTGAAGAATTAATGCTTTTGAATTATGGCACTGGAGGAGACTCTTGAGAGTCCCATGGACTGCAAGAAGATCAGACCTCTCCATTCTGAAGGACATCAGCCCTGAGTGCTCACTGGAAGGACAGATCCTGAAGCTGAGGCTCCAATATTTTGGCCACCTCATGAGAAGAGAAGACTCCCTGGAAAAGACCCTGATGTTGGGAAAGATGGAGGGCACAAGAAGAAGGGGACGACAGAGGACAAGATGGTTGGACAGTGTTCTCGAAGCTACCAGCATGAGTTTGACCAAACTGCGGGAGGCAGTGGAAGACAGGATTGCCTGGTGTGCTCTGGTCCATGGGGTCACGAAGAGTCGGACATGACTAAACAACAACAACAACTCCCCAGGGAGGTTCACCTGTGCCATTCTTATATATATTTCAGCGACAGGCAAAAGATTTACTCTATAACCAGGCCTTTGGCATTTAAATCTCTGTGGCCTTTTAGTTGTTTTTAACGCATTTCAGTTTCCCTTTGGTTTTAATGTTTCTCTGTGTGGTTGCTCGTTTGTTGATTGCTTGGTTGCTGTGGGTTGCCTTGGGCAAGATAAAGTGAATAACAAATTTAATATATCATCATCATCATCATCATCATCGGTCCATCCAGCCCAGTACTGTCTGCGCTGACCACTAGGGGCTCTCTAGGTTTCAGACAGGGGATCTTGCAAAGTCCTACCTGGAGATGTACCTGGTGCCTTCTGCAGGCATATAAGGTGTTCTACTTTGGAACCACACCTTCCCCATTCTTTAAAATGTGATCTATCCTTCAGGCCCCTTTCAAGTGAAAAGGTATTGTCCAAGGTCTTCCCTAGAGACTTCCATCTCTCCCATCACCATTCTTAAGTAGCTGCTAGTACCCACTGGCAATAAACCCAATAAGGCAATAAGTAGCTGCTATTGCCCCACTGGCAATAAACCCACCCTGCCCTTGCTGGAGTTGGTATTGCTTTGACCTCCCCACAAATCTGTTTCCCTGGCCACAGGTTTATTTGCTGGCAGCGGCCAGGTTTTCAAAGCTGCCCGCCATCTGAGGTTTCCTCAAATACCCTGGAGTGTCTGATGTAGAACTGCTCAGCGGTCTTGTGGGAAACTGATTTAAGGATGCAGAACTCTCTTCCCCTAAAAGTAGGGAGGTAAGAAGGTGTCGATTTCCATTCTGAGGCATGTTTGTCACATACAGCAGCACTTCCATTCTGCTACAGTTCGGCTTCTGATGAAAATATGTCATTTGGCTTGCTGTCTGTTGTGGCGGAACTTTATGAAATAAATTACATAATAATACAGAAAGTGAGGTGAACAACGGTTTTTGTTGGAAACCGAATTACAGCAGAACAGTGCTAGTCACAATGAAGATGGGTAATTATTATGTAATTATTACATTATTCCACGTCATTCACTTCAGTGCAAAGGAAACACAATACAAATAGGAGGGAACCCAACATGAATTACGTGTCATTTGATATCAATGGTGATCATATCCTTCACTACTGAATACCATAACCCCAACCTATGTAGGTTTAAATTCCAGCATTAATTATTATTAATTATTATTATTATTGATTGCATTTATACCCCACATTTCCTGAAAGGAGTTCAAGGTGGCACATGGAGTTCTCCTCCCCATTTTATCCTAATGACAACCCTTTGAGGTAGGTCAGGCTGAGAGTGACGGGCTCAAGGTCATCCAGAGAGCTTCATGGCTGAGTGGGAATTTGAACCCTGGTCTCCCAGGTCCTAGTCCAACACTCTAGATCAGGGATAGGCAACCTAAGGCCCATGGGCCAGATGCGGCCTAATCGCTTTCTCAATCCGGCCTGCGGATGGTCCAGGAATCAGTGTTTTTTTACATAAGTAGAATGTGTCCTTTTATTTAAAATGCATCTCTGGGTTATTTGTGGGGCATAGGAATTTGTTCACCCCCCCCCAAAAAAAAAATATAGTCTGGCCCACCATATGGTCTGAGGGACGGTGGACCGGCCCATGGCTGAAAAAGGTTGCTGACCCCTGCTCTAGTTGTTACACAACATGACTCTCAATGCAAGTGTGCATTGGGTCATTACTTCTTTTTTTTACCTGGGGGTTTGAGTATAGCAGCCCAGTTGTCTTGTGCGCGATTATTGCAGCATTCCCTGGGATATTCCTTGCCATCACTGGAACATTTAAATCCATTGCCTAGTGAACCACACAGAGGAGAAAAGGCTTAGGGTTAGTTAGGTAGAGCTGGAAATTTGCAGAAGATTGTGGAGCAGGGTTCTGAACACAGGCTTCTTGTTGGGGAATCTGTTTGGCTGCTGTGACAGCAGGATTATGGAACTGATGGGCCACTGGTCTGATCCAGCACGGGTCTTCTTGTGTGCTTATGAATACATCATCTGGGTTTATTTGGGCTCGAGAGCACTGGCGGATCTGCCAGAGGTTAATCTTCATGAGGGACAGAAATTTCCAGCAACCACCGGAGCATAGAATGGCATGAGGTAAATCCTCGATATCTCTGGGGAAGCGCACGGAGCCCGCTTGCGCACTTGTCAAGTGGAACACCCCCCCCCCCGCCCGACCTGAAATTTTAATTACCGCCGCCAGCCTCAGAAATCCTGAAAAACATGTGGTGCCTTTGAGCGCTTAATGGCTCATCTTGTACAAATTACTGCGGTGTCAGACAACAGAAAGAAATCCACTCTCCAGGTTGTTCAATCCATACCGATTCACTGGCACTTAGGAGAGAATGTGCTTTTAATTACTGTCATTATCGTGGGGGACGTGATTTCCCTATGGTGTAATCGGCCCGGAAGGAAAGCATGACAAGTTTGGGGGTTTTCTTGGGGTGGATGGGTAGAAAACAGAAAAAGTGGATTACTTGAGCTTGCCTGCACACTGGCGCACAAACACATTAGTGGGAAGGACGGCTCTGTTTCATTGATTAATTGGCTAACAGTGTGGTGCTAAACTTATCTACGCAGAAGTGAGCCCCACTGACTTCAATGGCACGTGTTTGCCAGTAAGCAGAGGGACTTTGCTCAAGCATTTTTTCACTGCCTATGCTGAGGCAGCCAGAACAGCCACAAATGGCATTGCAGGCTCTAGAATTCCATGATTTCTTTGACTATTAGGAAGGGAGAAGGGTGATTCTATGAAGTTTGCTCCAGTGATGGTTCTAACTGCCATCATCTCAGCCTGAATTCCTTTCAGCAAAGGGAGGCGTTAAGGCAGGACTAGGGATTATTTTCAGTCTGCGGGTCAGATCCCTTTCTGAGCAACCAGGCAAAAACTTCTTTTAGGTTCCCAGTGGGTTGGGGGATAGGTGTCTGTTCTAGAGACCTAAGATATGTCTGATGGAGTGGACAAACCTCATTTAGCCAACCTACTGGAATTGGTGTCTCTGTTGGATTGCACAGTGGTGAGACTCCAGTCGCTTGCTGCACAAATAGCTGTGCCTGCCCCAATCTTCACAAGGAAGGTGAGGGCATGTGGCGCTTGTTGGATTAATGCTTTAGCTCACGCTTAGCGCCATGCATTTAACGTCTCTTGCACTTGCTCTTTATTTCTGTAAGCTGACACTCGCCTAATGCACTGATCTGATCTGAAAATCAAAGCCTCTCGCAGAACCAGATTTGTGAGTCTGAGTTCTTCACTGGACGGGGAGGGCCGGGACACCAACAAATTTTCAGTCTTCCAATGGGGAGCATAAAACTGGGAATGGGGTGAGTGGTAATTTCAGCCCAGACACTTGGGAGTGACAAAGGATATGCATAAAACAAGCAGGGCTTTTTTTCAGGAGGAAATTGCCAGATCTCAGTTTCAGCACTTCTCAGGTGAGTTCTGGCACCTCTCAGGCAGGTGCCATTGCCATTCTAAGAGAAAGCCACTTCCAAAATTGAGAGGAGGTGGAGTTGCGGGCTTCACGCCCCCTCCACATGTGTGGGGGCTGGCTCTCAGCACCCCCACGATTGAAGGAATCCCTGGCCGCGTCATACCCAGGCCAGCCAATCAGCTGGCCTGGGGGGCGTGGCTTAGAGCATATACACTGGCACGGCCAGGAACTGCCCTCTTTTGCCGCCTCAGCTCATCGGGTTTCCCACCCTCCCTCCCTTTAGGTTTTCCGTTCGACCTTGCTATGGACTTCGGTTGGTCGCCGTTAAGGGGCCTGGTAGGAATTATTTCCACTTGGCAAATTGGCACCAGCCACTTGGTTTTTCTCCTACCTCGTAGCAAATCGTCATAACTTCCTCGGCATTGGTGGTTAGGCACTGGTAGGGGTATTGTTATGTAGATGAAGGGGGGGAGAGCCATCACCTCCCCCGCATGTTGAAGGGTAGTCCGGTAAAGGATTCCGGGGGGCCGTCGCCCCGTCCGAAACCTATGGAGGTGAGGGCCCAAGGCACACCCCCGAGCAGTGACCCCGGGGGAGTCCCTAGTTGATGTGCATCAGCAGGACTCCCCCTACTGGTGGTTAACCCTTCCTGGACTTCAAGCGAACAGGCTGAAGCTGGTTAGTCGAGTAGGACCAATGCCTAAACCAATACCACTCATTAAAGGTAAAGGTAAAGGTACCCCTGCCCGTACGGGCCAGTCTTGACAGACTCTAGGGTTGTGCGCCCATCTCACTCAAGAGGCCCGGGGCCAGCGCTGCCCGGAGACACTTCCGGGTCACGTGGCCAGTGTGACGAAGCTGCTCTGGCGAACCAGAGCCGCACACGGAAACGCCGTTTACCTTCCCGCTTGTAAGCGGTCCCTATTTATCTACTTGCACCCGGGAGTGCTTTCGAACTGCTAGGTTGGCAGGCGCTGGACTGAGCAACGGGAGCGCACCCCGCCGCGGGGATTCGAACCGCCGACCTTTCGATCGGCAAGCCCTAGCCACTGAGGTTTTACCCACAGCGCCACCCGCGCCCCTTACCACTCATTACCTGTAACCAATCAAGTTGTGGCCATTTTAGCCATTAACCTTAAATGATTGTCTCATGTGTCTTTATTTCACAGGGGAGAGGCAGGAACTTGCCACGCAAAGAGGGAGGGGTTAATGGTGAGTACTGCCACCTCTTTTTCTAGAAAAATAGCACTGAAAATAAGGAAAGTGAGGGTACATAACAGAAGCAGGATGGAGTCTTTGGGGAATCTCTTTCCCCACTGAGTGTGCATTTGCATCAGAATTTGAACCAGGAACCCCTTGAATCTGTGGACCAGCATCTCGTGTGGTGAGTCACTTTAAACACAACCTGGAGGCAGATAGGTCACGCTCAGGTCTTAGCTTGGCTGCACCCCATTTATCAAAGAAGGTTCTTCCTGATCTGACTCAACCATAAACAAACCTGTCTCTTTGCCTGGCTGACATTTATGCTTCCATGAATATGCTTTTCTGATCCACTTGCACTTGACCCACAATTTGTGGGGTTTTTTAGAAGAGAGGTGGCCACTGTAAGAAGTGTCCTAGTCCTAGATGGGCTTTTGATCTAACCCACAGCAGAGCTCTTCTTATGAGTCCACCAAACCCTCTTGATACAAGGTTGGATGCCCTCATAGCTCAAATCCACCCAGGGAAGTAGTGTTGGCTGAACAAGATGGTCCTGAATTTATTTTTTTAATCAGTGGAGTCCAAGAACTGTCTGAGGCTTCACTTTCATTTTCTGGAGCAGTTTTTCAGCCCTGGTTAATGAAAACAAGGTTTTGACAGATGGTCATTCCTCCTGTTGACCATCTCAGGTAGGGTTGCTGTTTTTTCTCCTTATTAAAATAGCACTGTTGTTCAAGAGCTATCTTCTCTTTCCTTTCTAGGCAGATGGTGCTACTTCACTGTCAGGGCCAAGAGTATCGCCCATGGGAAAAATGGACAAAATAATCCTTTACCAAAAAGAACACAAAATGGTAATGAGAAGGCTTGAGAAATGGGCGGCTTCACCACTTATGAATTTCCTACTTCAGGGAGGGTGATCCCTAAAGAAAAGGAAGTGGTACAGAGCCAAATTGTCCCTTATAACAACCTTAGAAATGAATGAATAAAGGTAAAGCGACCCCTGACCATTAGGTCCAGTCGTGGCTGACTCTGGGGTTGTGGCGCTCATCTGCTTTATTGGCCGAGGGAGCCGGCATACAGCTTTCGGGTCATGTGGCCAGCATGACTAAGCATGGCGAACCAGAGCAGCGCACGGAAATGCTGTTTACCTTCCCGCCGGAGCGGTACCTACTTATATACTTGCACTTTGACGTGCTTTCAAACTGCTAGGTTGGCAGGAGCAGGGACCGAGCAATGGGAGCTCACCCTGTCGCGGGGATTCGAACCACCGACCTTCTGATCGGCAAGTCCTAGGCTCTGTGGTTTAACCCACAGCGCCACCCACATCCCAAAAATGAATGAATAAATCTAGCCAAAATAGAACACCTTAGTCACCTCCTCCCTGCCCCCAATAAATTCTGAAATATTGTGTGATACTAATACTTTGAAGTGCCTATATTTTAGAGCCTTTACTAGAAGGTGAATGTGAAGCTGGTGGTGATTTATTTATCTATTTGTTTTTAATAAGGCTAGGCAGAAATTCTCTCCCTCCTTCTGGTTTTGCAGCCCCATTCAACCCAGCAACGGATTGGAGAGACAATCCAGATAAGGTCTGTTGAAAGGCATTAGGGGTGTTGATGAATCTTTTAGTGAGTAGGCAAGAAAATGGTGTTCTTGCACCTGGACCACTTTTGGACCAACACAGCTTGATTGGAAATCAGAAGCGTGGCCAGAAATTGCAACTATGGCATGATCCAACAGGAACGTAAAGTAATTATTTTCCTTATGGAATGGGGGAAGTTCTGTTTTCTCCATCATCCATTCCCACTCCGTGCATGAATGTTTTGCACTTCTTTTCTGAGAAAGGTAGTTTAGCACAAGGGGATCTGGCCTGTCGGCGATGATCCAGATTTTATTTCCAAGCTTCTCAGGTAGGGAACCCTCGAGACCCTTTGGCCTTTGGAAGGCTGATTAGAGGAAAGTGTTGAAAGAAACTGGAGATTTGAGCTTTCCCCCCCACCCCCACCCCATTTTTTCTTTTCCCCTGAATTTAAAAACTTTTTTTTCTTTTCAAGTGTAAGTCAAGGTGCTTTCATTAGTGTTTAAAGCCCCAAACATAGCTGTCAACTTACAGATTTGAAAATAAGGGACCAGCAGCCTCGAAAATAAGGAATCAGCAGCCAAAATAAGGGATTTTAGTCAACCAGAAGTGAAACAAAGCCTCAAGCGGTGGTTCCCACAGCACAGCAACCCGGCAAAGGGGATGCAGCAAGGAAAACCACCGTCACCTCTCCGCTGGGAAGCGCTGAGCAAAGGTGAATCCCCAGGCAACGTGGCCGATTTGATCGGCACAAGGCATGCAAGCTCCACCCCCCAGTCGTTCTTAGACTCCTTATTGGGTGAGCAACACAGCCAAGCAACACAGTTGGAGCCTCCCTCCTCCCTGGCCGGCAGGGAGGGAGGGAGAGGAGCTGCTTCCTTTGAAACCCGGGAAATTTAAGGGACATCATCAATAAGGGACAGCAGCGGGACACGGCGCTGGGATAAGGGACTTTCCTGCCAAATAAGGGACGGTTGACAGCTATGGCCCCAAATGACTTAGGCCCCAAATACCCGGAAAAAACACCTCCTTTCCTACAGACCCTCTTGGGTGCTAAGGCTGATGGAAGAAGACCCTGTGGTTGTTCTACCAAGCTCCAAAGTCTCTTTTTTTTGGGGGGGGGAGGAGAGAACGTTCTCTGTAGCAGCCTCTAAGGGACATGGAATGGTTGGACACAGAGAAGTGGTGGGAGGAACCAGCTGGGGAACTGCCAAGGGGAGAAGGCCCATAGCCAGGGGTTTGGTGGTGGGACAACAATGAATGGGCAGAGGGAGAAGAGAGAGAAGGCTGGGGGGAGGAGGAGGTGTCAGAAGCTGAAGAGGTAACAGGGTTTAGTGAGCAGGAAGAGTCTGTTGCATAGAGAAGTCCAGAAGGAGAAGCAGGGCAGAAAGCTGGCCAAGAGGCTGAGAGGAACCAGGGTGTCTCCCCCTCCTGCTGCAACAACCTCGCCTCCCCGTGGTCTCATAGGACCAGGAGAGGCATGAAGTGGGAAGAGCAAAGGCTGGCAGGTAGTATCAGATTGCTTGGGGAAAACCCAGGAAAGGAGGAGAATTAGACAGCTGTGGGAAGGTGCACATCTTCAGCCTCCGCAACTGCCTCATAGGGGCAAGACCTACCAAAGAAGAGTTGCTGTGCTCATTAGGCCTGACATTCCTATGGAGATAACTCTACTTGATAATAAAGAGTTAACTCCACTTGCTCAGTGTGATTTACTGCTGGTTTGCTCCTGCCACTAAGTTGTGGACCTCCTTCCCCATAGACCTGTTCCTGGCCTTTCACTATGCAGATTTGTACCATTTCCAGCTGCTGCTGAAGACACATCTTTTTACAGTGGCCTTTGGCATTTTTTAGGACCAACCCTACTTTGTGAATGTGACTTGATATCATTGTGAGGCCTAGAAACTCCTCTTTTCTCAAAAAGCTGGGACGCTCAGTCTCCCAAGAGAGCTGCTATGAATTCTTAATACGCAAGAATACCTTGCTTCTGTCCATCGTTACAGTAAGATGATTAAAAAAAATTAGCGATAGGATTATCAAGAAACAAGGCGGGGCTCTGCTTACTAAAACAGGGCAGGAGAGATGAAAAGTCAAGCCAAAATAAATCACGCAAAGCATGGCCACTATTATGTAAATATAGATGTAGAAATATTACACATAACAAGCATTGTTCAGGCATTATGACACACAAGTAGAATTGCTTGCTGGCCCTGCACCCAACACTGTGCCTTCACTGACGGCAAGAGCTGTTTAATAATGGAATGGACTCCCTTGGAAGGCTGAACAGAGATTGGATGGCCAAATATCATGGATGCATTAGCTGTGATGATTGCAGTGCAGAAGATTGGACTAGGTGGGATCCCCTTGGGATCCCTTCCAACTCTACAATTTTGGGACAGGGGAGGCCTGTTGATTTTGCGAGCCCCAAATTTGAATGAGGTTACTGGGGTGAGTATGGGGCGCGGGTGGCGCTGTGGGTTAAACCACAGAGCCTAGGACTTGACGATCAGAAGGTCGGCGGTTCGAATCCCCGCGACAGGGTGAGCTCCCGTTGCTCGGTCCCTGCTCCTGCCAACCTAGTAGTTCGAAAGCATGTCAAAAGTGCAAGTAGATAAATAGGTACTGCTCCGGCGGGAAGGTAAACAGCGTTTCCGTGTGCTGCTCTGGTTCTCCAGAAATGGCTTAGTCATGCTGGCCACATGACCTGGAAGCTGTATGCCGGCTCCCTCGGCCAATAAAGCGAGATCAGTGCAGCAACCCCAGAGTCGGTCGCGACTGGACCTAATGGTCAGGGGTCCATTACTTTTTACTGGGGTGAGTTACAAATAAATCAGTTAAAAGAAATCTTTGTCAAGAAAACAAAGGTAGGTTCATTTCTCTCTCCCTCTCTCTCTCTCTGATGTCAAATGCCAGGGTAAAGTGGTGTGTCTTCAGCATCCAACAAAAGCTACATCATGAAGATGCCAGGTGCATCTATACACAGAGGGAATGTCACAATTTTGGGGATGCCACAGAGAAGGCTCTGTCCTAGGTTGTAGCCACCCCCTGGACTTCTGAGGGTGCTGGAAGTACCAAGAGGGCCCCCTTTGCTGATCTTGGCACCTGAGATGGACTATAAGGAAGGAGGTTGTCTCTCTGCATCAGGCATAGGCAAACTCGGCCCTCCAGATGTTTTGGGACTACAACTCCCACCATCTCTGGCCACTGGTCCTGTTAGCTAGGGTGATGGGAGTTGAAGTCCCAAAACAGCTGGAGGGCTAAGTTTGCCTATGCCTGCTCTAGATATTGCTGGACAACAGCTCCCATCGCTCCTGACGACTGACGATTTTGATTGAGACTGACAAACAACAAGACGAAGGCCACAGCTTCCCATTCCTCACCTGCTGAGCATTTGTTAATTTCACAGGCCGGCTGAAACTGTGAGTTGCTAACTGTTCCTGCATAATGTTTTAGAGGAAGCCCTTGTGTTTTGCGGGCTTTGGAAGGCAGACAGGGAACCAGCCGAGCAAGGGAACGTTCAACATGAAGGTCAATGTTCAGATGCAATTACCTCTAAGATCATGGCCGACATCCCCTCCGAAATGGAACTGTTGACAACGGCAAAGCATATTTTCACAAGAGCGTGCAGGTCTTCTTGAGAGATCTCCTGGAGCAAATGCACCCCGTCCGCCCTACCAAGCAAAGATGGTTGGGTCTGTTAGTTGGCCTCCAGACACTGGACTTCAGAGTTGTCTGGAGATATTGGATGGCAGAAAGATTTAAGGCTGAGCTGGGGATGAAACCTGGGGATTTCTGTGCACAAAGCAGATGCTCTAGCGCTAATCTGTGGCCCCTCCCAATAAATTCAGTAACATCTACATAAAATGTGCCACATACTTTGGTGGTGCTATATCAAAATAAACAAATACTTAACACACACACCTTCCAATGTAGCAGTAAGACAGGATTAATCTCCCTTCTCCTGAAATGTTCCCAACCTCCCCTGCAGCTCCCCCACCATAAACTGAAACGTAAACATTTTGGATTTCAATTTTGGATTATAAATGGCTAATTTTGCTCAGAAGCCTCTTTTTCAGAGCTCTTTTTAGAGTTATCTATCAGCTGGCATTCTGCTTTGCCTTTTCCAACTTGGGTGAAAATCCAAGCCAGAGAAGAATTACCGTATTTTTCGCACGATTGGACGCACCGGACCATAGGACGCGCCTAGTTTTTTTGGGGGGAAATAAAGGAAAAAAAATTTCCCTTTATTTCCCCCCCAAAAGCAGGTCAGGGAAACCGAACCAGGTCGAGGAACAGCGGGATAGTGGCGCTGCGCCTCCCTGCTGTCCCCCGAGCTTGTGGGGCTGGCTGATGTCTGCCTAGCGCGCGGGGCGCTCTGCTTCAGGGCGCCCTACCCGCCGGGCGGCAGGCTGCTATCCGCAGCTTGGGGAGCCTTGTGGGGAACTGCTGCAGGGCTCCCCACGCTGCGGATGTATGCCTGGCGCGAGGGGCGCTCTGCTTCAGGGTGCCCCACCCGCCGGGCGGCAGGCTGCTATCCGCAGCGTGGGGAAGCTTGCGGGGAGCTCCTGCAAGGGTCCCCATGCTGCGGATGTGTTCCCAAAGCGCCGGGAGCTCTGCTTTCAGGGCGCCCGACGCTCCGGGAAGCAGGCTGCTATCCGCAGCCTAGACACGGCTAGCGGAGCGCTAATCCCGAAGCTTGGGGCGTGCGGAGCTCAGCGTGCCCCAAGCTTCTGGGCGCCGGCAAGGTCTCCGCTAGCCCTGGGAGAGCCCCGCGACGTCGCGGGGCTCTCCCAGGGCTAGCGGAGACCTTGCCAGCACCCAGAAGCTTAGGGCGCGCTGAGCTCCGCACGCCCCAAGCTTCGGGATTAGCGCAGTGGTCCGCTAGCCCTGGGAGAGCCGTGCGACGTCGCGGGGCTCTCCCAGGGCTAGCGGAGACCTTGCCAGCACCCAGAAGCTTGGGGCGCGCTCAGCTCCGCACGCCCCAAACTTCGGGATTAGCGCAGTGGTCCGCTAGCCCTGGGAGAGCCGCGCGACGTCGCGGGGCTCTCCCAGGGCTAGCGGAGACCTTGCCAGCACCCAGAAGCTTGGGGCGCGCTCAGCTCCGCACGCCCCAAACTTCGGGATTAGCGCAGTGGTCCGCTAGCCCTGGGAGAGCCGCGCGACGTCGCGGGGCTCTCCCAGGGCTAGCGGAGACCTTGCCGGCACCCAGAAGCTTGGGGCGTGCTGAGCTCCGCACGCCCCAAGCTTCGGGATTAGCGCAGTGGTCCGCTAGCCCTGGGAGAGCCGCGCGACGTCGCGGGGCTCTCCCAGGGCTAGCGGAGACCTTGCCGGCACCCAGAAGCTTGGGGCGTGCTGAGCTCCGCACGCCCCAAGCTTCGGGATTAGCGCAGTGGTCCGCTAGCCCTGGGAGAGCCGCGCGACGTCGCGGGGCTCTCCCAGGGCTAGCGGAGACCTTGCCGGCACCCAGAAGCTTGGGGCGCGCTCAGCTCCGCACGCCCCAAGCTTCGGGATTAGCGCAGTGGTCCGCTAGCCCTGGGAGAGCCGCGCGACGTCGCGGGGCTCTCCCAGGGCTAGCGGAGACCTTGCCGTCACCCAGAAGCTTGGGGCGTGCTGAGCTCCGCACGCCCCAAGCTTCGGGATTAGCGCAGTGGTCCGCTAGCCCTGGGAGAGCCGCGCGACATCGCGGGGCTCTCCCAGGGCTAGCGGAGACCTTGCCGGCACCCAGAAGCTTGGGGCGCGCTCAGCTCCGCACGCCCCAAACTTCGGGATTAGCGCAGTGGTCCGCTAGCCCTGGGAGAGCCGTGCGACGTCGCGGGGCTCTCCCAGGGCTAGCGGAGACCTTGCCGGCACCCAGAAGCTTGGGGCGTGCTGAGCTCCGCACGCCCCAAGCTTCGGGATTAATGCAGCGCTCCGCTAGCGGTGGGAGAGCTGGGTCTCCCTCTGCTAGCAGATAGCTTCCTGAAGCCTGGAGAGCGAGAGGAGTCGGTGCGCACCGACCCCTCTCACTCTCCAGGCTTCAGCGAAAGCCTGCATTCGCTCCATAGGACGCACACACATTTTCCCTTGCTTTTTAGGAGGGAAAAAGTGCGTCCTATGGTGCGAAAAATACGGTATGGGGTCATAATGCTTGTCTTATATTCAAGGTGAATGTTACGAGCCCTTAACACTCATAATTCTGAGCCAGAAAATGTATGCTTCAGTAAAATCGCCACCTCAAACTGAAGTGAACATAGGAGGTCTCAGTAGGAATCGAGCTTCTCAAGTAAATCTGAGCAACATGGAAAGAGATTTGTTTGCAAAGAGAATTCGGGGGAAATAAATATAGCTATATATTTTTCTATTTATTTTTTTTAAAAATCTCCAAATTAGGAGCCTACCTTTTAATTTTCTCTTTGACTTCCTCTGCAAACAGTGGATCAACCTACGACAGGGGAAATAAAACACAGGAAACTTATGAATAGCAAATCATCCTCCACATTGGGAAAATATTAATGGGCTGAGGTTGCAGTTTTGCTGGATACCAGGGGTGGGGAACTCTAGGACTCAGGCAAAATGTGGCCCTCCGGGCCCCTTCATCTGGCCCTTGGGGCTTTCCCCACACCACACACCTAGATCACTGGCTCTGCTTTGAACCTTCCTTGAATGTTTTTGCCTGGATTGAAAGTGTGCTTGAACTCTGATACTGCTTCTCACTTGTCTGGTGGAATGCGTAAGTGTAAAAGTAAAATTTAGTTCACTCTTCTACCCCATTTTTTGCCTCTACTCTGCTGATCCTGAAGTGTGATGATGCCTTTTGGTATCAGTCGCTGAGATGTTTGAGCAGGAGAAAGCTTTTGAAGCTCCCAAACGAATGACCAGGAGGGAGAGAACATGCCAGCAAGGCATGTGTCTCTGCCGGATTCCTACTTGTGTGTAGGACCTCCTGACAGTCAGTGGACAAGGAGAACCAAAGGTGGCTGGATCTGCCTTTTTTAATGTTCTGCTGGGCCCATGCTGGCAGGGAGGAGGGCACTCCCCCCCTTTCTTTTTTGTTCTGGCCTTAAAAAAAACCCAAAATTATGCCAGGTCTAGGGGTTTAGCCTAAAATTGGATGCGAGAGCCTTGCCCATCCCAAAGCTACAGGTGAAGAACTTTCAGATTTGACAAGCATTTCTTCTGCTTCCTCTTACTTCGTTTGTAAAGGTAAAGGTAAAGGGACCCCTGACCATTAAGTCCAGTCGTGGCCGACTCTGGGGTTGCGGTGCTCATCTTGCTTTATTGGCTGAGGGAGCTGGCATGCAGCTTCCAGGTCATGGGGCCAGCATGACTAAGCCGCTTCTGGCAAACCAGAGCAGCGCATGGAGCAGTACCTATTGATCTACTTGCACTTTGACGTGCTTTCGAACTGCTAGGTTGGCAGGAGCAGGGACCGAGCAACGGGAGCTCACCCCGCCGACCTTCTGATCGGCAAGTCCTAGGCTCTGTGGTTTATCCCACAGCGCCACCCGCGTCCCTTCCTACTTCGTTTGTACCCATCTCTAACAGACATTTATTGCTCCAGGGTGGTGTGGGAGGAAATGAGGGAGCTCGTATTTCCCAGCACCTCCAACACTGGCATGTAATTTCCTTTCTACCCTGTTCTACAATGGGTGAGCACTGGCTGTGAACCTATCCAGTGTCTCACTGAAGAAGCAAAGGGAGGTGAGATTTGCCTCCAAGATGGTGGCTCTCTCTCTCTCCTTCCCTGGGGAGATCCCATGGGCCTTGGGGAGCACAGGAACTGATTCATCTGGCTGAGCCAGTGTGGTGTAGTGGTTAAGGGCGGTGGACTCATAATCTGGTGAACCGGGTTCGCTTCCCCGCTCCTCCACATGCAGCTGCTTCAGAGAAGTCACACTTCTCTGAGGTCTCTCAGCCCCACTCACCTCACAGAGTGTTTGTTGTGGGGGAGGAAGGGAAAGGAGAATGTTAGCCGCTTTGAGACTCTTTCGGGTAGTGATAAAGCGGGATATCAAATCCAAACTCTTTGTCTTCTTCTTCATCTTATGGCCCCCCAGGAATGCAGCCCAAGACATTCTTGTTCCACCAGGGTTTTAATGAGTTTAAATTTCATTCAGATAGGGTTTCAAAGCCTGTTTTCTTCTGTTGCAGATGCTCTCTTGAACAACATTGGTGTTTAATAGTCACAAAATGCCTTGGCAGAGTCAAATCACCATGCAGAAATGCCTTACAAATAAGTAAATAATCTCATCCACTACAAAGCTGTTTCACTTGGTTTGGTTTCTTCTTCTTTTTTTTTACCAATCCCTGTGCTGCTGCAGTTTAAGCATTTTCAGAAACTTTCCCCCAAAAAATGAAAGAAAAAAGAAGGTGTGCAATTAAACTTTAGGATATATAAATGTTTTGAGAAATTTTCCAAATTTGTGGGGCTAAGATGGGATGCGCCTGTTTGTTTCTGGGGAAAGTGAAGCAGATGTAAAGTGAAGTGCCTGAAATCTTTCACAGGCTGCGTCTGAAGGCATCGGAAACACAAACCACATTATACTTGCTCCCAATTTTCTCTTCCACCCCAGTTCGCTTTCAAATCTTGCAGTGTATCAGAGTGGAAAGAAACAGAGATTAAAAAGAAAGAAAGAAGAATAACCAGCACAATGAAAAGCAGGAAGGTAATAAGACAACTCAATGTTCTAATGAAAATATAGGAGCTGAAGGTTCTAAGAGACAAGTTAATAAGAGAGGGGAAATTGCATTCGTTTTGCATCAGAGATGCATTTCAGGCCTGGGGAGGGCAGGGGGAATAAATGACAGAAGGGGGCGAACAGTGCAGTTTCCAGGCTATCAGGCTGCCAAACCTTGCAAGCGGGGTTGATATCCCCAGGAAGATATGGTGTGCGTGTGTTTGCATAAGAATAAATACATGCACACTCTTGTATCCAAAAACAGACGCTGAAGGGAGAAAGAACCTGAGAATGTAAGAAAAGCCCTGCTGGATCAGGGCCCATCAAAGCCTGCCTCCTGTTCTCGCAGTGGCCAACCATATGCATGCAAACTGGACCTGATGAGCACAAGAGAAAGTCTCTCCCCTCTGATGGTTTCCAGAAACTGGTATTTAGAATCACCCTGTGTCCTAACTTCCCAGTGGATGGGAGCAAGCATGAGCAGGCTTCATGCTTGCGAGATCCACTTTTCTTTTTAAACTGGAATCCTGAGCTCCGCCAAGTGGACTGGTACCTTCTGTTTCAACTGGCTTGTTTTACTGCACATTTTAAAGTGTGGATGTTTAATGATTTGACTGAGTTGTTTTCCTGCTCTAAATGCTTTGATCTTAGAAGCCACCTTGGCAATTAAGCAGTATGTAAATGAATAAGCTCCAGGGACGCGGGTGGCGCTGTGGGTTAAACCACTGAGCCTAGGACTTGCCGATCAGAAGGTCGGAGGTTCGAATCCCCACGACGGGGTGAGCTCCTGTTGTTTGGTCCCTGCTCCTGCCAACCTAGCAGTTCGAAAGCACGTCATGTACAAGTAGATAAATAGGTACCACTCTGGCGGGAAGGTAAACGGCGTTTCCGTGTGCTGCTCTGGTTCGCCAGAAGCGGCTTAGTCATGCTGGCCACATGACCCAGAAGCTGTACGCCGGCTCCCTCAGCCAATAAAGCAAGATGAGCACAGCAACCCCAGAGTCGGCCACGACTGGACCTAATGGTCAGGGGTCCCTTTACTTTTAAATGAATAAGCAACATGAACAACTCCGTCTTGGGGAAGTGCCACGGCTCAGGGGTAGAGCTTCTGACTTGCAAGCAGAAGGTCCCAGGTTCAATCCCTGGCATCTCCAGGTAGGGCGGGGAGAGCATCCCTGCCAGAAACTCTGGAGAGCTGCTGCCAGTTTGTGTAGGCAATACTGAGCTATGCAGAGCAATGTAAGGCAGCTTCCTATGAACCTCCACAAGCAGCTGGGTTTCCCTCTCCAAACCCTTCCATGGCAGGCAGTGTTGCCAGATTCAGAAGCAGAGAGCGCTCTTCCTAATGCGGCAGGAGACTGGAAGGCACAAATCGCATCAGTGGCCTAATACAGCATCAAAGAAACATGACCGAACATGACAAATCAATAGGCGTGGGCTCTCTTAAACGCAAAACTTCAGAGGAGGATTCACTTCAAGCCCTCCCCCTCCAGTTGCAAACAACCATCCTGGATAAACAAATTATTCTTCTTTAATGTGGCCATTGATACAAACTTGGCCTGGAAAACCGTCTTCCTTTTCTTTCATGTTTTATTGGGGGTGGGGGGAGCCTGTCAGTTTATTTATTTATTTAAACCCATTTTATTACATCGCTTCCCATGAAATATCTCGAAGCGTCTTCCTTTTCTTTCATGTTTTATTGGGCGTGGGGGGAGCCTGTCAGTTTATTTATTTATTTAAACCCATTTTATTACATCGCTTCCCATGAAATATCTCGAAGCGACTTCACATTTACTTGTTTTTAAAAAGAAAGCCTCTGCAATTAAAAACAATCACAGAATTTCATATATAGAAATGCAAACCATAATTGAGGGAGATCTTTGTGTGGAAACACACTCGGCCCGTGTCGAAATATACCGCACAGGATTTGGCCTATTGAGAATTTATCATCAGAGTGCTTGAGTATACAGTCACACTTCGGGTTGAAGTAGCTTCGGGATAAGTATTTTTGGGTTGTGTGCTGCGGCGACCCGGAAGTAACGGAGCATGTTACTTCCGGGTTTCGCCGCTTGTGCATGCGCAGACCAAAATGATGTCACACGCATGCGCGGAAGCGGCAAATCGTGACCCGCGGACATGGGTTGCGTTCGCTTCTGGATGTGAACAGGGGTCCAGAACGTACCAGAGGTACCACTGTATATAAAATTATATTATTGATACAGTGGTGCCTCGCAAGACGAAAAGAATCCATTTTGTGATTCTCTTCGTCTAGCGGTTTTTTTCATCTTGCGAAGCAAGCCCATTGAAGGATTAGCGCTATTAGCGCTATTAGCGGCTTTTAGCGGCTTATCTGCTTAGCGGATCAGCTGATAAGCGGCTTAGCGGCTTAGAAAAAGGGGGGGAAGGAGAAAAAAACCAGCAGGAACTCGCAAGACATTGTCGTCTTGCGAAGCAAGCCCATAGGAGATTCGTTTTGCGAAGCACCTCCAAAACGGAAAACTCTTTCGTCTAGCGAGTTTTCCGTCTTGCGAGGCATTCGTCTTGTGGGGCACCACTGTATAAAGAATTCCCTCTTCTGCCCCCTTAGATCCCCCCCGGAGGGGCGGGAATTAACTCTGATATTAGTTGCTGCATTGGAGAACCTACCCTGGAGAATTTAACCTGAAGGGCATTTGTTTTCCATTACTTCTCTTCCCACCCCACTGCCCTCGACTTCAAACTTTCTTAGCACTGCAAAGTTTCTCGCTGGATTCCAGTAAATCTGTTTTACCAGGGGCTTATCTCCCCGGCCACTTCCATTGTCAGCTGGAATTCTGTGCAGACTCTTGCCAGACAGAAATCTCAGTCGTCTGCTACCAGCTGACATCTGTTAATTATGTGCAAATGCAAGACCGGCAGGAATGGCTTCAAAATAGCCAGAACACAGAGATGAGCTGTTGGTAGCTGTCATAGGACATGTTTGATCCTGCTTGGTACAGAGGTCAAGAAGGACGATCTACATTTCAAAAGAGCAAACAGCCCAGATGGAGCCAAACTGCAGCTGGGGCGGGGGAGTCTGATTTTTAAAACAGGAAACAGCACAAATGAAATGTTCTTTCTTTTCTCTCTCTCTCTCTCTGCCTTGTGGTTCCAATCCGGTTTGGGACTGTTGCATTTGCTTTTAAACTACAAAATAAAAATTTGTCATGTGTGAGCGTGTGGCTTGGTCTTTTTGCGGACTCAGTGATGTTACCGGCACTCGGAACATCCAAGGGCAATGAGTCCCACAGGTTAACAAACTTGTTTTGTATATTCTGTTTCAATATACAATGTGCATGCAAGTAGAAGAGTTTGGATTTGATATTCCACTTTATCACTACCCGAAGGAGTCTCAAAGTGGCTAACATTCTCCTTTCCCTTCCTCCCCCACAACAAACACTCTGTGAGGTGTGTGAGGCTGAGAGACTTCAAAGAAGTGTGACTAGCCCAAGGTCACCCAGCAGCTGCATGTGGAGGAGCAGAGACGTGAACCCGGTTCCCCAGATTACAAGTCTATCACTCTTAACCACTACACCACACTGGCTCTCAGTTCTGTCATCATTCATTGGTTGTATGCTTTGTATTGTATTTTCAGCTGGTGTAGACTATCACGAAACAGTAGTATCATTCCAGAAACACTGCCCTTGAGACTTTTGGGACGTCTTACATTGGAACTTTTGAAAAACATTAGCGAAAACCTTACTTTTTAGACGTTTGAGTCATCTTTTGTTGAAACCGTTGAATAACCATTGTGAGACTGACCTTTGACACCTATCTTGAACACCTTGCTTGACGTTCTGCGCCACTAGTCTGTTACACTGCATATATGAACTCCAATAGATTCATTTCTACCATTTGAATGATATTCTATTACATACGATTTAACAGTTATTAGCCTATGTGTTGTGCCTTCATTTATGTTTGGGTAGCCGCTTCGTCAAGCTGATTGAAGGACAACTCCATACCGTGAAACGCAGAGATTGCTCCCAAGCAGGATTCAGATTTAACTCAAGTTAAAAATTATAGGCCAATTTCCCTACTGAACAATGATTATAAAATATTTGCTAACATTTTGGAAAATAGAATGAAAAAGATGTTAAAGGAATTGATTCATAAGGACCAAACAGGATTTCTGCCAGGGAGGCAGATGAAAGACAATATAAGAAACATAATAAATATAATAGAATATCTGACTAACAAGAAAGATAAGCAAGCGATGTTGATATTTGTTGATGCGGAAAAGGCATTTGATAATATTTCTTGGGAGTTTACGTTAAAGAATCTGGAATTTATGGAGATGGGTCAATCATTTGTGAATGGTGTAAAGGCAATATATTCTGAACAAAGAGCAAAATTAATTGTTAATAAGGTATTGACAGAAGATATTGCTATAACCAAGGGTACAAGACAAGGGTGTCCCTTATCACCATTGTTATTCATATCGGTCCTGGAAGTCTTGTTGAGAGCACTAAGAAGTAATGAACTGATAAAAGGTGTAAGAGTTGGTTGTAAGGAATATAAGGTAAAAGCCTTTGCTGATGATTTGGTTATAACAATAGAAGACCCTATTAAAAGTGTTAAGGAAGTGTTAGAAGAGATAGAGCAATTTGGACAAGTTGCCGGTTTCAAATTAAATAAGAGTAAAACGAAAATAATGGTTAAAAATATGGATCAAGAGATAATAGAAAGAATTCAGCAACAAACAGATATGGAAGTGGTTAAGAAAGTTAAATATCTTGGGATCATATTAACGCCCAAGAGTATTGATCTTTTTCAAAATAATTATGTACCAGTTTGGAATAAGATTAGGAAGGACCTGGAAGTGTGGGGAAGAATGAAGTTGTCATTTTGGGGAAGGATTGTGTCACGGGAATTGTGGTTGCTTGTGTGTAAACCTCTAGCTGTTCCAAACTGCTTAGGGGCGGTTGTGTCTTTCCCTGACTGAGCAGCTTGGGTGCTGCTGTTCAGTCGCTCGAAGAATCCGTGAGTGGGTGTCTCCTAAATTTCCTCCAGCATAAGAATTCCTTAACGGACAACCTTCGCCTCGCCTCTCTGCGCGGAAGCCTTCTGCGCAGAGTGGGCGTGCCTAGTGGTGGTCCTCCACCCTCCTCACTGACTGGTAGAGTCTCGGAGCCTCACCTCTGAGATGCTCTCTCCCTCTCCCTTCTTCCTGGTGTCACCTGGACTTTCTTCCCCAGATGACGTTCTCTCTCTACCCTTACTCGTTCCCTCTCCTGCAGAGTCTGGAAGCCTCGCCTC
This sequence comes from Podarcis bocagei, assembly GCF_964188305.1. Classification (NCBI taxonomy): domain Eukaryota; kingdom Metazoa; phylum Chordata; class Lepidosauria; order Squamata; family Lacertidae; genus Podarcis; species Podarcis bocagei. The sequence continues at coordinate 7,314,032 of NC_138142.1, read as the reverse complement.
CCCCCTCTGCTCTGATGTCAGTTCCCTGACATCCACCTCCCTCCCAGGGCCCTCCACCCCCCCGTCCTTCCCTCTGACGGTGATGCAGGAAACCCTCAGAAGGAACTCTCCTCTCCATCTGATGATTCAAACACCCCTCTCCATTTGCTGCTGTCTCTTCTCTCTCCCCAATCTCCCCAGTCGGATTCTTCTTCGGACAAATCCCCTCCCTCCTCTTCGGAGGTGGGAAAACCCGCAAACTCTTCCTCCTCATCGGTGGTGCCAAATTGCTCCCCCCAGAACCTCTCTGGTGGTTGGGGCTTTCTCGGGTACCTGCTATGAAACTCCTCCTGCAGATACTCATCCCTCATCTCTTCTGCTGGGACCCATGCGTTTTCCTCTGCTGGCTCCCCCTCCCACGCCACCAAATACTCCACCCGCCCCCCTTTCCACCTGGAATCGAGAATTTCAGCTGCATGGCCACTGAGTTCCCTTTCCTCCATCTGTGGATGCAAGGGTGTTTCATTTTGCTGACCCAGAAATTCCCTCCCTTCCCTGAACGGTGAGAGTAAGGACCTGTGGAACACGGGGTGCAGTTTCATGTGAGATGGCAATTTGAGCCTAAAGGCCACCGGATTAACTTGCTGGGCTACTTCGAACGGTCCCAGTCTCTTTGGCCGTAGCTTCTTGCACCCTCCTTTGAACGGTAACCCTTTGGTGGATAACCACACCTGGTCCCCCACTCTTATGTTTTCTCCCTCCCTCCGGTGCTTGTCTGCCTGCCTCTTGTACTCTTCTTTGGCCCTTTCCAGGTTTAACTTAAGCTGTTGGTGTAAAACCTCCATCTCTTCCACAAATTTTTCAGCTGCGGGAACACTCCAACTTCCCTCCCCTTCCCCTGGGAAAGCCCTGGGGTGACACCCGTAATTTGCCATAAACGGACTCATCCCTGTGGACACCTGTTCTGCGTTATTGTATGCAAACTCAGCCAGCGCTAATTTGTCCACCCAATCCTTCTCCCTCTCGTTGACGTAGCAGCGTAGATATTGTTGCAGCACGCTGTTCGCTCTCTCTGCCTGTCCGTTGGTTTCTGGATGCCGGGCCGTTGAGAAACCAACCTCAACGTCCAGCAGACTCATAAGCTTCCTCCAGAATCTGGATGTGAATTGCCGGCCTCTGTCGGATAAAATCCTCAAGGGGGCGCCATGCAACCTGAAAACATGCTCTACAAACAGCTTGGCTGTTTCTTCTGCAGTCACCGCATGCGAGCACGCAATAAAATGGCACATTTTGGTCATCAAGTCCACTACCACCATTACTGCCGTTTTCCCCCTGGCTTTGGGTAAATAAAGTCAATTGATACCACCTCCCATGGCCTCTCTGGTGTTGGTAAGGGCTCCAGTAACCCCGCAGGTGCTGTCCTCTCCCCCTTCGCTCTCTGGCAGCACTGGCACCCGCGTACATACTCCTTCACATCTTCTCTCACTCGTGGCCACCAAAACTGCCTGGTGACCAGTAGCATTGTTTTATGTTGGCCAAAATGTCCTGCCGTGGGGTTGTCATGCAGCTGTTTGAGTATTCTGCTCCTCAAATCCCCCTCAGGTATGTACAATGCACCCTTATAGTACAGTGCCCCATCCTTTACTTCAACCCCCCCCCCGAGTTTCCCCAGTGATACCAATTTCCCTGATTTTGGTTTGTGCATACTGATCATCCCTCGTCAACCCGGCCAGCTCTTGCCTCCCTACGAACACTCCCCCACACACCCATTTGTCCTCAGGTATGACATAACACGCCTCTGGACTTCCCTCCCCTTCCTCGTATTCGGGCTTGCGGGAGAGGGCGTCTGCTCTGACATTTTCCTTCCCAGGCACGTACCTAATTTCAAAATTAAACTTGGAAAACTCCTGAGCCCACCGCACCTGTCGCTGGTTCAGCACTCTCGCCGTTCTCCAATATTCCAGGTTCTTGTGGTCAGTACACACCTGGACCTTGTGCTGTGCGCCTATAAGAAAATGTCTCCACCGTCGAAAAGCCTCGTGAATTGCCAGCAGTTCTCGATCGTACACTGTGTAGTTTTGCTCTGACTTGTTAAGCTTCCTGAAAAAGAAGGCACACGTTTTCCACTCCTCATTTCCCTGCTGGAGCAATATGCCTCCTACAGCTCTGTCTGATGCGTCCGTCTCTAGCCTCATCAGCTTCCGCAGATCCACGTGTAGGAGCTGCTCTTCCGACGCGAACGCCTTCTTAAGCTTTTCAAAGGAACGTTGGGCCTCCTCCGTCCATTCGAACTTCTTCTTGCTGCTGAGACAATCCGTTATGGGTGCTGTTAGATGGGCGAAGTTCTTGATAAACTTCCTGTAAAAATTTGCAAACCCCAAGAACCTCTGCACGTCCTTCCGGTTCTTGGGAGGCTTCCATTCTAGCACGGCCTGCACCTTGCCTGGGTCCATTGCCAGACCTTTGTCTGACAACCTGTAGCCCAGGAACTCCACCTCTCGTGCATGGAATTGGCACTTCTCCAGTTTGACCCACAGCTGATGCTCCTGCAGCCTTTTCAGCACTTCTCTGACATCTTTCACATGCTGCTTCTCGTTCTCTGAGTAGATAAGTACGTCGTCCAGGAAGGCCACACAATTCTTGTACAGCAGGGACCCCAGCACGTGGTGCATGAAAGCTTGAAATGTGCTGGATCCCGATTGTAATCTGAAGGGCATAATGAGATACTCAAAGGCTCCCAGAGGGGTGAACATCGTGGTTTTCCATTCATCCCCCTCCCTCATCCTTATCAAATTGTACGCCCCTCGAAGGTCCAACTTGGTAAAAACCTTCCCTTTACTTACCCTGGCCAAAATGTCATCAATCCTGGGCATTGGGAAGGTCACCAGTTCCGACACCCGGTTCACGGACCTGTAATCTACGACCAAGCGGGGCTCTTTGGAGTCTCTTTTGTCCACAAAGAACACTGGACTGCCCCCCACCGCCCTTGATTCACGTATAAAGCCCCTCTTCAGATTTTTGTCAATGAACTTCCGCAACTCCTGCATCTCCCTGTCTGACATGGCGTACAGCTTACCCACTGGTAACTGAGCCCCTGGGAGTAGGTTGATCTGACAGTCAAAGGGCCGGTGAGGGGGTAGTCTATCCGCCTCTCTCTCGCTGAAGACTTCTTCCAGGTCTGCATACTGAGGTGGTACTCTCCCCTTTTCTCCCACCACCATCCCTGCCACCCTGGCTACTGCCATCCTCGGGGTTTCCCCTTCGTGGCAATGCTCTACGCAGTGAGCTGACCCAAAGGTGACTGTCCGCTGGTGCCACCCTACTACTGGGTCGTGCAGTGCCAGCCAACTCATTCCCAGTATGATAGGTGGTCCTGCTAAGGTGGCTACGTGAAAGGCAATGGTCTCAGTGTGTCTGGAAACTGTCATTTTCATGGGAGGGGTCTGGTGGGTTACTTCCCCTCCCAAAAGTTCTCTCCCATCAATCGTGGTTACTTGCAGGGGATGTTCTAGAGGCACCACCTGTAGTTGGTGTTCTAGCGCAAAATCCTTGCTAAAGAAGTTGCACGAGCTGCCTGAATCCAGCAGCGCCTTCACCTTGATGGGGTGTCCGTTTGGGAGTTCTAGCACCACCTCTATGGTGATGGCTGCTCGGGGAGGATCTGGTTTGGGCACTTCTACTGATTGCTCGCCTGGCTGCTGTGCCCGCCTTCCTGCAGCCAAGCATTGCCGTTTCCCGGTGCCTCCTTCTTTTCCTCCTCATTCCCCACTGCCCCCACCATTCCTTGCCACGCCTTCTTCTGAGGGCACGCTCTGGCAAAATGTCCCGGCTGCTGGCATAGGAAACACCTCTTACTGGTTTTCCCCTCCTTCTTACGCCCCTCGCTGGAGTTTGAAAATCCGCACGCGCTCGCTCCTCCAATCTCCATTGGCTCCTCGGGCGGCACAGTAGACGCTGGCATGTCTGGAATGCGGTTGTCATGCCAACGCTCTGCTCTCCCATCCCGCCTTTCCAGAGCGTGCGTCTCTTGCCGGACTCCCACAGCGAGCGCCAACTTGGTCAGCTGGTCCATCAATTCCGGGCGGGGTGAGCGGGAAAGTTCGTCTCTCACCCAAGGGGATAAGCCCTCCTCAAATAACATTTGTAATGGTTCCGAACTCAGATCCCACCCAAGTTTATGGATCAGCATAGCAAATCTCGACCAGTACTCTCTCACTGACTGGTTTCCTTGTTTGCACCCCATCAGTTCTTTGCGCGTCACACTCAGTTCAACATCGCTCGAGAACATGTGATCCATCGCGCTAAAGAACTTTCTCAGGTCCTTCAAGGCCGCGTTCTCTGCCACCATTAAGGGTCGAACCCAATCTCTGGCCCGCCCCTCCAGGTGCCCCACCACGAAAGCGACTCTTCCCCCATCGTCGGCAAAGTCATCGTACTGCAGCTCCAGCGCATACTGCACTTCTGTCTTAAAAGCGTTATAATCTCTGGGGTTGCCCCCAAACTTCTGCACAAGTCCCGGTACCTTTCTTGCGATGGGGGTAATTTTCCCCTGGGCATCATGTGTCCTCCTTTCATCCAGCCGCGCCGCTAGTAGAGCCAGTTGCTGCTCCAAGTCTCGGTTTCTCTCTTCCAGACTCTGTCCTCCTTTGGCCCCCTCTCCTGCGCCGGCTCCTCCGGTTTGACTCATGACTGTACCCCGGTTCTCTTGCACACAAGCAACGTAAGAGACTCACGGATTGCTGTCACGGGAATTGGGGTTGCTTGTGTGTAAACCTCTAGCTGTTCCAAACTGCTTAGGGGCGGTTGTGTCTTTCCCTGACTGAGCAGCTTGGGTGCTGCTGCTCAGTCGCTCGAAGAATCCGTGAGTGGGCGTCTCCTAAACTTCCTCCAGCATAAGAATTCCTTAACGGACAACCTTCGCCTCGCCTCTCTGCGCGGAAGCCTTCTGCGCAGAGTGGGCGTGCCTAGTGGTGGTCCTCCACCCTCCTCACTGACTTCACTGGTAGAGTCTCGGAGCCTCACCTCCGAGATGCTCTCTCCCTCTCCCTTCTTCCTGGTGTCACCTGGACTTTCTTCCCCAGATGACGTTCTCTCTCTACCCTTACTCGTTCCCTCTCCTGCAGAGTCTGGAAGCCTCGCCTCCCCCCTCTGCTCTGATGTCAGTTCCCTGACAGATTGCAACGGTAAAAATGAATGTGCTAACAAAAATGTTGTTTTTATTTCTATCAATACCAATAATTAAAGGTGTGACGATATTTAAAGAATGGCAAAGAGTATTATCAAGATATGTCTGGCAGGGCAAGAAGCCTAGAATAAAATTTAAGATTTTAATGGATGCAAAAGATAGAGGAGGCTTTGCCCTGCCAGACCTAAAGTTATATTTCGAGGCTGCATGTCTTTGCTGGGTGAAAGAATGGATAAAGTTGGAAAATTCAGAACTTCTGGATTTAGAAGGATATTGTCAGGGGTTTAGGTGCAGAGGCACGGGCAAGGGAGGAAACAGAGAGCGAAGGGGAGGAGACAGAGGAAAGGATGAGTGATGACGACGACCCGAGATCTCCCAGTCTTTCCAGTGAATCAGAGGATTCACAGAAAGGAGCACCAGTGGCCAGGGCAAGGGGGGAGTCTAGGGAGGCACCCCAGGAAGATAGAGCCAGAGGAGACTCAGGGGGGAGCAGCTGGAAATCGGGACCAGCGTCACCGCCAGGAAGCAGGGAAGAGGAAAGGAGCCAGGGGGGAAGCGCTGGCAGCTCACCACAGGAGGGAGGGCAGGAGTCAGGAGTGGCCACACCTCCATCGGGGAGCGAAGAAACGGTTAAGAGGAAAGTGGAAGGTTGGGCGCGCGCGCCAAGTTCAAATGCAGAGGAAGGCGGCGCAGTGAGCAGCCCCGAAAGGGAACCAGGTCCTAAAGCCCGGCGCAAGGAGGCAGAAGGGTCCGGGTCAGCGTCAGAAGAGTCCCGGAAGGAAGAAGCCCCGGGGGGTAGAGGGACCCAGAGGAGGACAGTCAGGAGGAAAAGGTGGAGCAAAGCTAGGATATTAAGTTGGTGCGCACGGGGCGGAGACTCAGACGGAGCCTCGCCGATCTAGCTAGTAGACGTAGAGTTGCAGACAGCAGCGTGAGAATGGAAACTGTAATTCAATAAAGACTTTTACTTAATGACCGCTGGCTAGCGTGATCCTCTGTGAGCTAGGATCTTGAAGCAGCTCTGACAGTAGGCTCCGTCTCTACATTGTGGGCATCTGCAGCCTTGAGGAGGGGAGAGAAACAGGCGCCCACTAGCGAGCTCACGAACGGCAGGAGACATGACGGCTGAGCAGCAGATAGAGGACCTCAGAAAAGCAGTGGCACAACTGAACGCCGAGGTTCTCGCATCCAGGAAGAGAGAGGACGAGGCAGCTGCCGCCTGCAGGGATCTCCAGGTCAGGTTAGACGTACTGGCAAAGCAAACACCCCGGCAGGAGGGAATTGGGTTGGCGAGACGGACAGGCGGGCTGCTCTCTCACTTCGATGGGAACCTGCAACAGTATCCCAACTTTAGAGCCGACGTACTGTGCGCACTGCAACTGTTGCATAAAGACTTTAGAGATGAACAGGAGAGAGTGGGGTTCATCATGTCCCATCTGCATGGGGAGGCGAAAGCATGGTTGCGCAATTTATGGAGAGATAACGATCCGGCGCTCCAGAATGCGGATGCCTTTATTAAAGCGATGGATGGGTGTTTCTTATCAAGTATTGACATTGATCTTGCACGGAAGGAGGTGCATGGGCTGAGACAAGGGAGGGCCAGCGTCAGACAGTATCACGCCCGCTTTTTCGCCTTGGTCAGCGCCCTGGAATGGGACAGAGATTCGGCTCCTGTAAGAGACCTCTTTTGGGAGGGACTGCACAACTCGATTAAAGATGAGATAGCGAGGGGGGAGAGACCCCGAACCACCCAGGAGGTCGTTCAGAGGGCACTGGCAGTGGGGGTGAGGCTGGAAGGACGTCCGTGGAGCAAGGACGAAGGACGTGGAGGGCGCGAACCAGCCGGGGGCCCCTCCTTCTTTCCCAGAGAAGCAGCGCGGGCGCAATCCACGCCTCCGCCAGGAGGAGGAGCCGAACCTATGGAGGTTGGAGGTGCAAGGGCTCAGTCAGCAACCAGAGCCCTAGCACCGGCAGCAGTGAAGGCGAAGCCTCCTAGAGGGACCAGGAAGTGTTACGTCTGTGAGCAGCCAGGGCATATGGCGAAAGAGTGTCCCCAGAGGCCCCACAAGCTTACTGCAGCCTCAGCAATGGTGACTGCAGCAACGCAGCAGGGAGGACCACAGCAGGGAAACGACGATGTCTGGCTGGAGGAAGAGGCACTGGGGCCCAGCCAGACGTGTTAGTGACGCAGTCCCCAGAAATTTTACAGCCAGTGAACCCCCTCCCGCCCAAACCAGTAGTGAGGCTCACAGCATCTCTCCAGCTGCCCAATGGAATCACCATGGACGTGCCAATCACCATCGACTCCGGCAGCAACGCGGACTTTATAGGGCAGGAATTTGTCGACAGGCACGCTGTGCAGTTGCTGCCGGCCACACTGCCCCTGCAGGTTGTCACGGTGGATGGCAGGGAGCTGCTAGGGGGGCAAGTGGTGAAGCAGACGCCACCAATGGTGATGCGACTTGGGAATCACAGGGAAGTCATCAGCTTCAACGTCACTCAACTGTCTGACACGCCCATTGTATTGGGCATGAGTTGGCTGGACAAGCACAGCCCAACGATGGCTTGGTTCCAGAGGCAGCTGGTCTTCGGCTCTTCCTTTTGTGCTGAACACTGCATCGTACCCAGGCAGGAAGGAGAGGAAGAGGAGTCACAGCTGCTGCTAGGCACGCTGCAAGCGATTCCCCACAAGTACGCAGAATTTCTGGAAGTTTTCTGCGAGAAGGAGGCGGACAGGCTACCCCCTCACAGACCATATGACTGCAAAATCGACCTGCTGCCGGGGGCGGCGCTGCCTAAAGGGAAGCTGTATTCCATGTCTGAGGACGAACTGCAGGAACTCAAAGACTTCATCGATCATAATTTGGAGCGCGGTTTAATCCGGGAGTCTAAGGCAGCGGGGGGCAGTCCTGTATTCTTTGTTAAGAAGCGAGACACGCCCCAAAAAAGACTCGTAGTGGATTACAGGATTTTGAACAGTGTGACCAAGCCGTCGGACTTCCCCATGCCCCGCATCGACGACCTCCTGGCGACGGTACGGAAGGGAAAGGTGTTCACCAAGTTGGACCTGCGGGGGGCGTACAACCTCATTCGCATGCGGGAGGGTGATGAGTGGAAGACAGCCATGTTCACGCCACTGGGTACCTACGAATACAGAGTTATGCCTTTTGGACTGCAAAATGGCGCTCACGTTTTTCAAGCATTTATGCATCACGTGTTGGCGGGACTTCTCTACAAGACGTGCGTCTGTTTCTTGGATGACATCCTGATCTTTTCGGAGTCGCAGCAAGAACATGACAAGCACGTCAAGGAAGTGCTGGGCAGGCTAAAGCAACACAGGCTCTACGCCAAGCTGGAGAAGTGCCAATTTGACGTGCCGGAGGTGGATTTTCTGGGCTACAAGCTGTCTCACAAGGGGCTCGCCATGGACAGCGCCAAGGTTCGAGCAGTGTTGGATTGGAAGAGCCCACGCAACCGGAAGGAGGTCCAACGGTTTGTCGGCTTTGCGAACTTCTATCGCAAGTTTATCAAGGGCTTCGCGATGCAGACGGCGGCCATCACTGACACCCTTAGCTCCAAGAAGAAGAAGTTCATCTGGACAGAGCAGGCGGAGCAGTCCTTTCAGGCCCTCAAGCGTCTCTTCGCGTCGGAAGAGCAGTTGCTTCATGTCAACCCCAGCATGCCGATGAGGGTGGAGACAGACGCTTCGGACAGAGCAGTGGGGGCGGTCCTGCTGCAGAAGGACCCGCAGGGCGTGTGGCGGCCGGGAGCGTTTTACTCCAGGAAGCTCAGCAAGTCCGAGCAGAACTACACCATATGGGACAGGGAGTTGCTGGCCATTCATGCAGCGTTCAAGGCGTGGAGGCACTTTCTGATCGGCGCCAAGCACACGGTGCAGGTTTGCACGGACCACAAGAATCTGGAACACTGGCGCACGGCACAGTTCCTGAACCAGAGGCAGATACGTTGGGCTGAGTTCTTTGCGGACTTCGACTTCCGAATAGAGTATGTCCCGGGGGACACCAACATCATGGCAGACGCTCTCTCCCGCAAGCCACAGTATCTGGAGGACGCAACACCAGCGGCCGCCATGCACATCTTTGCACCGACAGTGTGGGCGTGCGCCGCGGCGACCGTGGACCTAGAGGCGGTGCGGCGAGCGTTGCAGGGGGACTCCTTCGCACAAACGAAGATGGCAGAGGTGCGAGGGGGCAAGGCAGCGGCCGACGGTTTCCAGCTACGAGATGGATTGCTCATCCGTAAAGGGGCCATCTACGTGCCGGGTGACGAACTTCGAGCCAAGGTGCTACAGCAGCTGCACGACGCACCCACGGCCGGGCACTTTGGCAAGGAGAAGACGGTGGAATTAGTAGCCAGGGATTTCTGGTGGCCTGGAATGAGAAGGGAGGTCGCAGACTACGTGGCGAGGTGTGACACCTGCCAGAGGGCAAAGCCGGTGCACAAACCGCCGGCTGGACTGTTGGAGCCGCTGCAAACTCCGGTCGAACCTTGGGAAAGGGTGGCTCTGGACTTTGTCACGGATCTGCCCAGCTCAAGGGGCAAGACGGCAGTGTTGGTGGTTGTGGACCTGTTCTCCAAGATGGCGCATTTCATTCCGTGTGCTAAGGTGGCCACGGCAGAGCAAACCGCCAAACTGTTCATAGACCACGTGTTCAAGGTTCACGGTCTGCCACGGTCTATTCTGTCCGACCGCGGGCGGCAGTTCATCTCGAACTTCTGGCAGAAGCTGATGGGCTTCCTAAACGTCAAGATCAATCTGGCGTCGGCGAGACACCCGCAGACCAACGGGCAAGCGGAGCGAGCCAATGCCATCATGCAGCAGTACCTGAGATGTTATGCAAACCAACAGCCTGCGACGTGGGTGGATTACCTGCCGCTTGCAGAGTTTGCCTACAACAACACGAAGCACGTGTCCACGGGCGTCACGCCGTTCTTCGCCAACAACGGGCGGCACCCTAGAACCTTCCCGGGACTGGAATGCAGGGGAGAAGGGGAGCCGCAGTCAGCAGATGCGTTCGCGTCGGAGCTGCAGGAAGTCCACGATCAGCTGCGGCGCCACCTGGAGCTGGCTAAACACGCATACAAGGTACAAGCGGACAAACACAGAAGGGTTGGCGAAGAGCTCCACGTGGGAGACTGGGTCTGGTTAGCAGCCCACGCAGTGCCGGCCAGGTCGTTGGCCAAGAAGAAACTAGGGCATAAACAACTGGGGCCATACCAAGTCGAAGAGCAGGTCAACCCGGTGGCTTTCAGGCTGGCGCTTCCGGAGGGTTCCAGAATGCATCCGGTGTTCCACAGATCGGTGCTCACTCCCTACAAGGCACCGCACAGGTTCCAGGAACACGGAACGGCGCCGAGTCCGCTCAGAGAAGGAACGGGGCACGCGGGAGTGGCACAGGAGGAGCGCATCAACGAAGTCACGGAGATTTTGGACTCCAGATGGGGGGAAGAAGGAGTAGAATACTTTCTCGCCAGGGAGGGCACCCCGGCCAGTGCGAACAGCTGGGTGCCGGGCTACGCTTTAGACGAACCTCTGCTCAAAGACGAGTTTCATGCCCTCTTCCCACATAGACCTATGCCAGCAGACTTTTTCGACGACTGGCTTTTCACGCCCACGCTTTCGGACAGCACGTTCAGGGGGTTCGACTCGGACGAGGAACCAACACGAGACGTCCGTTCCCCGGAGGGGTCACCCTCGGGATCTGTCTCAGAACCCTCGTATTGGTGGGACGATAGGCCGGAGGAGCAGTTCCGCAGGAAGTGGCTGGACTGTTCCGGCCGAGCAACGCCGCCTGGAGGAAGTGCGGGAGAGACGGACATGGACATTTTCGGGGACGACCCTGGTTTCGAGCACGGCGGCACAGAGATGGAAGAGGAGGTGACTGTCGTCAACGAGAGCAGAGAGGAAGACCCGGAAGAGTTCCGATGGAGGCCTGCCACGGGAAGCGACCGATATCCGACGTTCGTCCCTTTGCAACAGCAGCCCCCAGCTCCAGCACCGGAAGGAGGGGAGGGGGGACTGGGGGGCTTCGAGGGGGGGATGGATGTCAGGGGTTTAGGTGCAGAGGCACGGGCAAGGGAGGAAACAGAGAGCGAAGGGGAGGAGACAGAGGAAAGGATGAGTGATGACGACGACCCGAGATCTCCCAGTCTTTCCAGTGAATCAGAGGATTCACAGAAAGGAGCACCAGTGGCCAGGGCAAGGGGGGAGTCTAGGGAGGCACCCCAGGAAGATAGAGCCAGAGGAGACTCAGGGGGGAGCAGCTGGAAATCGGGACCAGCGTCACCGCCAGGAAGCAGGGAAGAGGAAAGGAGCCAGGGGGGAAGCGCTGGCAGCTCACCACAGGAGGGAGGGCAGGAGTCAGGAGTGGCCACACCTCCATCGGGGAGCGAAGAAACGGTTAAGAGGAAAGTGGAAGGTTGGGCGCGCGCGCCAAGTTCAAATGCAGAGGAAGGCGGCGCAGTGAGCAGCCCCGAAAGGGAACCAGGTCCTAAAGCCCGGCGCAAGGAGGCAGAAGGGTCCGGGTCAGCGTCAGAAGAGTCCCGGAAGGAAGAAGCCCCGGGGGGTAGAGGGACCCAGAGGAGGACAGTCAGGAGGAAAAGGTGGAGCAAAGCTAGGATATTAAGTTGGTGCGCACGGGGCGGAGACTCAGACGGAGCCTCGCCGATCTAGCTAGTAGACGTAGAGTTGCAGACAGCAGCGTGAGAATGGAAACTGTAATTCAATAAAGACTTTTACTTAATGACCGCTGGCTAGCGTGATCCTCTGTGAGCTAGGATCTTGAAGCAGCTCTGACAGATATGATAATAGATTTGGTTGGCACACATATTTATGGTATGAGGAAAAAAGAGTGCATAAAGGTTTTGAAAATCACATTTTCCAAGGTCCGCTGATTGAAGTATGGAATAGATACAAAAATTTATTAGAGTTTAAAACTCCATTCTGGCTGTCGCCATTGGAGGTAATGAGTGTTAAGAAGATCAATATGACGGGGAGTTGGATTACATATGAGAATTTAATTACAAAAGAAGGAAATAAATGGAAATTGAAACCATATGATGAAGTTAAAGAATATGTGTTTGATTGGCTACATTACTTCCAAGTGAATGCGATGTTTAAAAAAGAGATGCTGGAGAGAGGTTTTCAAGATGAAAAATCTAGATTTCAAAAAGAAATTGTGAATAATGATGTCAAAATTTTATCTAAAATGTATAAATTATTACTTGAGTGGCATACTAAGGATGAAGAGGTTAAAATTGCAATGATTCAGTGGGCCAAAGACTTTGGTTATAATATTCAATTTGATGATTGGATAAGATTGTGGAAAGAAGGAATGAAATTTACTGCATGTACTACATTAAAAGAAAATGTTATGAAAATGTTATACAGATGGTATCTTACACCAGTAAAACTTGGAAAGATGTATAAAGTTAGTAATAAATTTTGGAAATGTCAGGAGAAAGAAGGAACATTCTATCATATGTGGTGGGAATGTAAAAAAATGAAAGGTTTCTGGGAAATGATTTATAATGAATTGGAAAAAAATGTTGAAATATACCTTTGTTAAGAAACCAGAAACTTTTCTGTTAGGAATACTAAGAAATGACATAAAAAAGAAGGATGAGAAGTTGTTTTTATATGCAGTAACAGCGGCAAGAATTTTGGTGGCACAAAAATGGAAACAGGAAGAAATCCCGACGAAAGAAGAATGGAGAATGAAGTTGATGGAATACGCTGAATTAGACAAGCTAATGGGGAGAATTCGGAACCGGCGAGACCAGAGATTTACCGAAGACTGGAATAAATTTACAGAGTATATTAAAAATATATGTGAAGGCCAATTACGTTTGTAGGTTTTCAAGAAGCTCTGTGATAATAATGGAAAGAAATATTGTTTTATAATAATTGTTAAGATTAATTTGGTTAAAAACAACAACAAAAACAATATAGATGGAAGAAATGTGAATAATTGTGATAATATGAAAAATTTCCAGATAGACCGAAGGAAGTCTGAAAGTGGAAAAATGAAAATTGGATGTATATTTCGAATGGAATGTTTTTCCTTTATTGTTATATTTAAAAATTTTATAAATAATATATATATATATATATATATATATATATATATATATATATATATATGCTTTCGTAGATTTTCACGGGTACAGGAATGTAGGTTTTGGTGTCTTCGGGTGTCTTCCCGTGTAAGAGTTGGGGTGTCTAGGCGACGTTTCGACGAGGTCTCACTCGTCATCTTCAGGCTGGTGCTTTCGGCTTCTTGTTCTAGTAACAAGAAGCCGAAAGCACCAGCCTGAAGATGACGAGTGAGACCTCGTCGAAACGTCGCCTAGACACCCCAACTCTTACACGGGAAGACACCCGAAGACACCAAAACCTACATATATATATATATATATATATATATATATATATATATATATATATTAAAAAGAAACACAGAGGTTACATCAGGTGATTTTGGGTCTCTTGTGGCTATCCTACCCCCACTAAACTTTTTTTTTTAAAAAAAAACTTCTATGAGGAGTAGATTCTATGAGGAGTAGAGACAGTTTAGTGGGTTATATTTTACTCTAACATTTTCAGATGGCCTAAAAACAAAAAATACAATTGTGCAAACTGGAAGTGAGTAGAAGGAACATTATGGGTTTTTGAGGGGACACCTGCTGACACCTTATGCGGGTGCCATAGGAGGTACTAGTGGGTACATTGGCACGTATGAGCACCAGGTTGGCAATCCTTGGTTTAGTGTGACCTTAAGGTATGGTTATCAGATTTTTTTCAATGAATCCAGGGACCCCCCCTTCTTTTTTTTCTTTCTTTTTTTTTGAAGCTGAGTAGCAACAGCGAGACAGTAGTGGGGATGGTGAGGCAAAAGACCCTGGGCCCAAGCACACATGCATATTGTATAAACGTGCAAAGCCCTTCTTTTGCACCCTGTGAAACATAAATGCGCAGAGTTTTTAAAAAACTGGGCAACAGCCAGCTGGCCACGACTCCCGAGCCTCCCCTGATCATTCAAAACAAAGGGGGCAGGGGGCAGGAGATCTGTACCGCCGGACGTCCCTGGTTCCCCTTTGGAAGTGGCGGCGGCAGTAGCAGTCAGCAGCCCGGAGTCAGCCTGTTAGCACAGTTGGCTCTGGCTGGCTTCAGGAGCTACTCGTTGCCCACTGCCGTGGCGCCCACCATTTTTCCTCTCTGGAAGTCCCCATATGATGTGTTGCGCACAATACACATCATATGCAGTGGCGTAGCGTGGGTTGTCAGCACCCGGGGCAAGGCAAGTAATTTGCGCCCCTTAACCCGTGGATTTGCGCCCCCTAACCCTAACCCCCAGATGTTGCGCCCGGTGCGGCCGGCCCCCCCTGCACCCCCCACGCTACGCCACTGATCATATGGGAACTTCCAGCGAGGAAAAATGGCAGGCAGCGAGCAGCTCCCGAAGCCAGCCAGAGCCAACTGTGCTACCAGGCTGGCTCCGGGCTGCTGAGGCTGCCGCTGCCATGTTTTCGGGGGACAGATTTGCAAATCCGGGGACTGTCCCCAGGAACAGGGGACATCTGGTAACACTACCTTAAGGGCAGATAGATCTGACCCACGGGGCATAATCTAGCAAGACATTCTGGTGGAAGCCCCACACAGCAGTTTTGAGGGATGACTCCTTCTCAGTGGGGGGCTATAGACTTAACAGCACGTGCCTGCCATAGCACATGAAAACAAATTCACGCAAAGAATTTATATTTAGAAAGAAGGCTTACAAAGAAAGCAGGGAAACTTACTGCGGGTCCAATTATAATCAGGTGTGTGCTGGGCTCCTCTCGGTGCCATTCTATCAAACAACAGGAGAGAGTTCTGGTTACAGGAAAATAAGCGTCATATTGTTCTGGTTAGGGCATTGTAAAGAGAAACTCGGGCAATCCATCAGTTAATTGGTTTATGCAAATTTTGACTCATTAAAAAAAAAAAAAGGAAGGTGCCCCCAACCTACTGGGCAGCAGGCTTAAAATTAATTAATTAATTAAGGAATTAAGTATAAATAGATTAATAGAGTATTAAAGGAAAAAATAAGGTTAGAATGAGTTAAGATAATTATAGGATAGAAAACAGGGGAAGATGGAAAGGAATTGCTGAAATAATTAACAGAAGTGGAATACAAAAAGGGAGGTGTGAGGAGGTCGTGGAAATAAGTGAATGAAAGATGGGATAGTGAAATTGTTTGATTTATTTTATTGTTGTTGTATTGTTCTGTTAGTTTAATGTATTGTATTGTATGTGTTTTTTCTTTTCTTTTAGTGTTTAATTTTTTTTGAAAAAGTAATAAATATTATTTTTTTTAAAAAAATAATAAAATTAATTAATTAATCAACCACAAAGTTATTTTGCTGTTTCTGGAGAGAGGCACTCGTGAAAAGTCAATGAACACAGAAGCACTGGTCAGGGTAACAGGAGCTGAACTCTGCATTTCCATAGCAGACGCGATACTGGAAAGCTCTTCGCAATCACTGTTGTGCTGATGTATCAATCATTCTGGCAAACCCGACAGCCATTATGCCCAATTCACAGCTGGGGGACTGAGGCCAAGACACTGTGATTTTTCCAATTGCCTTACATTGTGCAGAGCTCCTTCAGATACAGGACCTACTTGCTCTCTCTCCTAGCCATGGTATTCTGGCCCTCCTGTAGCTCAGTTAAAGAAATCTTACTTGATCAAATCATATACATCTTAATGAATTATTCAATCAATCAAAGCTGCATGTGAATAAAACAACAGTCTACTACAGTGGTGCCTCGCAAGACGAAATTAATCCGTTCCGCGAGTCTCTTTGTCTTGCGGTTTTTTCGTCTTGCGAAGCACGGCTATTAGCGGCTATTAGCGGCTATTAACGGCTTAGCGGCTATTAACGGCTTAGCGGCTTTAAGAAAAAGGAAACAAACTCGCAAGAACTCGCAAGACGTTTCGTCTTGCGAAGCAAGCCCATAGGGAAATTCGTCTTGCGGAACGACTCAAAAAACGGAAAACTCTTTCGTCTAGCGAGTTTTTCGTCTTGCGAGGCATTCGTCTTGCGGGGCACCACTGTATATATTTCGGAAAATTGTTTGCTCATTTGCTTTATGCATTTGGACATCTCATAAGAGTTGGTATTTTGCATTATGCTTCCTGGGTTCAAGAAGCAAGTTTTCATCTATGCTTGGATAAAATTGGATGCCATTTTGAATCAAGATGGAGGACTGAACCTGTCAAAACTGCATTGATTTAAAACCAGATTCCAAAACCATACCAATTTTTTTTTTTTTGTCCCTTAAGAATTCCTAAGCAACACCAGGCACGAGGCTGCTAGTTCTAAAGAAAAACAATGTTCTGTCCCAATAAATTAATAAACAAGTTGTTACTTATTTTAGTATAGTTCTAGCAGAGGCATCTTCCCTCCTGTCTCACACTCGTACATGAGAACATCTCTTCCTGGATGCTGCCTGCAGTGACAAGCGCACACACATTATCTATGCCTCTCCACGCACACACCCCAGTGGTTCTGCTTCCTTCATCTGCAAAAGTACGAACATCTGGCCAATTAATTGACTGAACCTCACACAACCAGCCTGCTAAGATTTCTTCAGTCAGGTGACAGCCCTATGTAGCAGCGAAGTGGATTACTACCCCATGTTCATATTTAGTGAGCAGAATTTACAGCTCAGCTTCAGTGCAGAGAGACTGGATTAGTCTGATGATTAAATTCACTGCTTAATCAATGTTCTCTTGCTGAGGGTCAGTTCCGAAGCCTTGTCACTTTCGTGGTTTCTCTTCAGTACAAGTGTAAATGCTTGTGCTCAGAGCTGTCTCCCTGAAGCCTGTCTCCTCCATTTCTCTCTTTCTTCTCTCTCTCTCTGTCTCTCTCTCTCTCTGTCTCTCTCTCTCTCACACACACACACACATATGCAAACACACTGCCATCCAGTCCTTGCCCCTGATTCTGTGTTCAGTAGACTTCTTGAGCTTTCCTTTAAAAAAATATCCCATGGCCTTGCCCAACCTGATCACTTGGACCTCATTTCTTGTTGTGCCAGCCTCCCCCCAACCTGGTGCCCTTCAAGGTTTCAGATCCCACCAGACCCTACTAGCAGACTGCTTTGGGCTGATGGGAGTCCAGCAACCTCAGGAGGACATCAGGTTGGAGAAGGGCTGGGGCAGGAACTACTGAGCCAAGTGGGACTATCAAGGGCAGGAGGAGAAAGATTTGGTGCTGGCCAGCAGGTAATAGCTTTTCCCACCTGCCTTGCCCCCCCACCTTAGGAGCCTTCATAAAGGAGCTGTTTCCAGAGGAAGAACTATGGGGGGTGGGGGTTGGAGAGACTCTGTTTGCCATCAGGAGACGCTGCTCCACCTCCAGCCCAAGGAACCTTTCACAAGGGAGCTGCTGCCATGAATATAATGCGTATGTGTCTCTTTAACGGACTGAATAGAGGGAAAGATTATGAGTCATGGGCATAGCTGTCAACCACGGGAAAGTCCCTTATCCCAGTGCCGTGTCCCGCTGCTGTCCCTTATTGATGATGTCCCTTAAATTTCCCGGGTTTCAAAGGAAGCAGCTCCTCTCCCTCCCTGCCTGCTGGCCAGGGAGGAGGGAGGCTCCAACTGTGTTGCTTGGCTGCACTGCTCACCCAATAAGGAGTCTAAGAATGACTGGGGGGGTGGAGCTTGTATGCCTTGTGCCGATCAAATCAGCTGTGTTGCCTTGGGACTCGCCTTTGCTCAGCGCTTCCAAGCAGAGAGGTGACGGTGGTTTTCCTTGCTGCATCCCCTTCGCCGGGTTGCTGCGCTGTGGGAACCACTGCTTGAGGCTTCGTTTGGCTGCTGGCTGGGCTTTCTGCCTTTGGCTCGGAGGGGCTCAGAAGTTGAACATACATGCTTTCTGAAAATCCCTTATTTTGGCTGCTGATCCCTTATTTTCAAGGCTGCTGGTCCCTTATTTTTATATCTGTAAGTTGACAACTATGGTCATGGGGGTGTGGAGAGTGTATGTATGAACTTAACAGTGCTAGTTTGTTTTTGGGCTGCTGCTTTGTTGATATTGCCTTGTAGATTATAAACACTGTATTGATTTGTTAATCATATAACGTGAATTTTGCTTTAATTGTGATGCTTAGCTTTTTTTTTAGTTGAAATAAAAAAAAATTTAAAATTGTCCAGTAGCACCTTATAGACTATCTCAGGCCTATTTAATTGCTCATCTTCTAACATTGTGTATGCCATCAAATGCCAACAGTGCCCTTCAGCTCTCTATACAGTGGTACCTCTGGTTACATACGCTTCAGGTTACAGACTCCACTAACCCAGAAATAGTACTTCGGGTTAAGAACTTTGTTTCAGGATGAGAACAGAAATCATGCTCTGGCGGTGCGGCGGCAGCAGGAGGCCCCATTAGCTAAAGTGGTGCTTCAGGTTAAGAACAGTTTCAGGTTAAGAACAGACTTCTGGAATGAATTAAGTACTTAACCCGAGGTACCACTGTATTGGGCAAACTGGACAAACCCTACGCCAAAGGATAAATGGACATAAATCTGACACCAGGAATCACAAGACAGAGAAACACGAAAGCTTATACCAGAACAAACTTAGTTGGTCTATAAGGTGCTACTGCACAATTTTTTATTTATTTCGGCTGTGTCAGATCAATGCAGCTACCTGAATTTATTTTTTAGTTATTGCTTTGTTAACACAGTTTAACAGAGTGTCATTGTTTCACGGACAATTTGTTAATTATTCTAAATGTTTTGTGCTGTGTCTGTGATGTTCTATTACGTTCCATCATGCTATCATTATTTATCGTTTGTAAGCCTCTTTGGGATCCCTTTAAATGAACAGAATCACAGAAACATAATGAATCAAAACCAATCCTGCATTTGCTACAAAGCAAAAAAGAAAGAAAGGGGGTACCAACCTGCAAAAGCATCCACTAAATAAAGAGGATCCTTGACTCTTCTCAGACCACATATCAAGAGGAAGAGGCGCAGACTGCTGCTGTCCTGGAGAATCCCTGTATTAATAATAATAATCAAGAATGTCAAGAAAGCTTAAACATGCCTGGAAATGTGAAATACAGAAATCAGGAAAGTTATGGTTCCACCCTTCCTCTTAGCTTTCCCACCATCCTTGGACTTGGATAGTGAGCACCCAATGACATCCTAATCCTGTTGAATGAGACATGGGGCCTTGAAGTCACCACAGCCAGTTCCTCAAGGACACAGGGCCAACTGATGCATAGACAAAGCCTTGGGTAGCCCCAGTGCTTGGCTGAGACAAGTCTCAGCCAGTAGGGCCTACTGGGACTGCCCAGGCTCCTGACATGCTTAGAGAGACTTGTCTGGACTTTGATGACCTGCTCCCAGAGCTGACTTGACCTGCTTTGCTACCTCAACTCCTCTGCTGAAGAAGAGTTTGGATTTGATATCCTGCTTTATCACTACCCGAAGGAGTCTCAAAGCGGCTAACATTCTCCTTTCCCTTCCTCCCCCAAACACTCTGTGAGGTGAGTGAGGCTGAGAGACTTCAGAGAAGTGTGACTAGCCCAAGGTCACCCAGCAGCTGCATGTGGAGGAGCGGAGAGGCGAACCCGGTTCACCAGATTACGAGTCCACCGCTCTTAACCACTACACCACACTGGCTCTGCTGAGCCCTAAAGATCTGGCAGAACAGGACAAAGATGGAACCACAGGGTGGGCCATCAACCTTTGTCGGGCTAGCAGGCACATGTGGAATTTTGCAGAAGTGCTGTGGGTGCCAGTCACAAAATGGCTGCCAAAGGGGTCTTTGTGGTATTGCACCAAACGGCTGCCGCATCTGAAAGAGCAGGGAGGAGCATAAAGTGGTGTAGATTTTCTCCCCAATGAATGAAGGGGGCAGAGAGGAGGGAGGCAATTAAATCAGCCACTGCCATGCTCACTTACGAAAAAAAGCTCTTTCCACCTCTCTTCTGCTCAGAATAGTAAGGAGAGCAATTGTATGATCCACGGCTTCCACTGATGAGCCAATGGAAGCAGAAACTGAGCAGCATAGATTTCTGAGGACTTATTTACGGAGACCTTTCATGGGCCTTCCATGGAAAGCACTGGTGCCCATGTGTGAAAGGTTGGCAACCCCTACTATATGTGCTTTATGGGTGTGTGGCCAGAGATAACAAGAGAGCTTCCACATCCTGAAAATCAGAACAGCTCTGAAAATTAAAAACATCCCTCTCCGAATCCTTCACCACTGCCTGCCAATCAGCTCCCTCAACACTACACCTGACATTTCAGTTGTTAACATGAGAGGGAAATCTACTGAAGATAGCAATCTATGCTCTTCGTCGTGCTTCAAATGCATTCTTTTTTTAAAAAAATTAATAATAGTAATAATCTGCCAAGGGAAGTTTTTCAAAGTGCCACTCGAGTCAATGTCAGTCCAGTTGAGGTATGAAATTCAAAAAATAAAATAACACACACACCCCATCATGTTTAAAGACGAAAGAGAAGGGACAGAACATAAAGGGAATGGCAAAGTCTGAGGCAGCTTGAGAAGGCAACAGTTGAGATAGGAGCGGGGTTGGAATAAGCTTCAGAGTGTCATGGTCTGGTTCACGGGCGATCAAAGTCCCGGCTGGGGACGTCGGGACCGGGGGCAAGATGGCAGGGTGGGAGAAGGAACGGGAGTCCAGAAGCCAGGAGTCGGGAAGCCAAGAGTCCAAGGGTCAGAGAGCCGGGAGTGAAGAAGCCAAGGGTCCGAGGGTCAGGAAGCAATGAGTTACAAAGTCAAGGGTCCGAGGATCAAGAAGCCAGGAGTCACAAAGTCAGGGGTCCAAGGATCAAGAAGCAAGGGGTCATGAAGTCAAGGGTCCGAGGATCAAGAAGCAAGGAGTCAAGGAACCAAACACAGCAAGGCAGTGAAGGGGTTCTGTGGCAAAGAGCCGAAGGGAAAATGCTGACCTTATATCCCTTCCCGGCTCTTGCCACCAGGTGCTGTGAGTTACCAATCGGCCTCACCTGTGTGGCCGTGCCTTGCCTCTCCAGAACAAACTTAGGAAGGCCCCAGTCCTATTGGTCACAGGGCCTGGCTCCTGCACGCACACCTGACACAGAGTTAGGGAATGTAAGAAGAGCCCTGCTGGATTCGGCCAATGGCCCGTCTAGTCCATCATCCTGTTCTCACACTGGCCAACCAGAGGACCATGCGCAGCCCACAATCAGGACCTGAGCAGAGCAGCATTCTTCCCGCCTGCGATTTCCAGCAACAGGCATTCAGAGGCCTACTACCTCTGAGGTACCATAGCCCTTGCAGCTAGTAGCCATTGGTAGTATAAAGCCAGTTTCTTTATAAGGCTGAGCCAGACCATTGGTCCATCAAGCCCAGCGCTGTCCATGCTGATAGACAGCAGCTCTCCTGGGTAAGGGACATTCCAAGCCCTGTGCCAGGGACCTTCTTGCATGCAAAGCAGACGATCTACCCCTGAGCTATGGGCTTTCCTCCACTGTTCATTACAGGGGTGCAACTGCCGGGTCATCTCTGGTTGCATGTGGGGCTAATGGGTGGGGCACACTGCACAGCATTGTTCAGTGCTTTTTTCATTTCTAAAAAAAGATTGAGGTTGAATCCTGACAAGACAGAAGTACTGTTTTTGGGGGACAGGAGGCGGGCAGGTGTGGTCCTGAATGGTGTAACTGTGCCCCTGAAGGACCAGGTGCGCAGCCTGGGAGTCATTTTGGACTCGCAGCTGTCCATGGAGTCGCAGGTCAATTCTGTGTCCAAGGCAGCTGTCTACCAGCTCCATCTGGTACGCAGGACAAGACCCTATCTGCCCGCTGACTGTCTTGCAAGAGTGGTGTGTGCTCTGGTTATCTCCCACTTGGATTACTGCAATGTGCTCTATGTGGGGCTACCTCTGAAGGTGGCCCGGAAACTACAACTAATCCAGAATGCGGCAGCTAGACTGGTGACTAGGAGCGGCCGCCGAGACCACATAACACCAGTCCTGAAAGACCTACATTGGCTCCCAGTACATTTCCAGGCACAATTCAAAGTGTTGGTGCTGACCTTTAAAGCCCTAAATGGCCTCAGCCCAGTATACCTGAAGGAGCGTCTCCACCCCTATTGTTCTGCCTGGACACTGAGGTCCAGCGCCGAGGGCCTTCTGGTGGTTCCCTCACTGCGAGAAGCAAAGCTACAGGGAACCAGGCAGAGGGCCTTCTGGGTAGTGGTACCCGCCCTGTGGAACGCCCTCCCACCAGATGTCAAAGAGAACAACAACTACCAAACTTTTAGAAGACATCTGAAGGCAGCCCTGTTTAGGGAAGCTTTTAATGTTTAATAGGTTATTGTATTTTAATATTTTGTTGGAAGCCACCCAGAGTGGCTGGGGAAGCCCAGCCAGATGGGTGGGGTATAAATAATATATTATTATTATTATTAAAAAATGTTTAGGGGTACTCTCACGTTCCTACTCATACTGAAATACTGCCCCTCAATGAGGCCAAACTTAGATTCACAAAACGTTCAGGGGTCTGCGTACCCCCGGGGGGAAAAGCACTAGCGCTGTTCCACTGTCTCCCCCAAACTTTCTGCTGGCCTTGGCAGGAATGCTACAGATAATTCCACAGGTGAGGAACCTGTGGCATTCCAGATGTTGCTGTGCTGATTCCCTTCAGATGCCTGCCTGCATGGCTAATGGTCAGGGATGATGGGAGTTGTAGTACAGCAGCATCTGGAGGTTTCCTCCTCCTTAGATAAACTGGGAAAGCTCTCCCCCCGATCATCTCTCTCCCATTGCATCATTTTCTCCCTGTGTTGTCCTAAAAAAAAAAAGACAACCCAGCAAATAACCCTCTGCCAGTAAGTTTCCTGCCTCTTAATTTCCTAAAACCTTTGTGATCTTTTTCAAAACAGCCATGAAACGCAGGAATATCAACCACCCCGAGCTACTGAAGTAGTTCCCGAAAGCTCGTTTCCCTAAATGTCACCAGGGATTGGTAGCACGTTCCAGCAATATCGCTTTTGAAAATTAAAAATCAAGCCGGGGATTTTAAAATGCTTTCATCTTCACAACATTTCCGTTTGGCTTCCATCTGAATAGGCCGGCTCCATCATATAAGCTCCAGACAACCGAAAAGGTGATTTTAAAGGAGGTATTTGATTCACATTTTAATTTTCTTGTTTGAGGGTATATATCCCCCCACACACACACATTCTCCGAGTCCAAACACAATTACAAAATGTTTGACTAAACAGCAAAAAAAGAAATAAAAAGGTAATCAAAATATTTCTAAAGCTCAAAACTGCATTTCTTTTATAAGAAAGGAGAACAGCTATTCTTAATGGCAGTTCAATATTTTAAAAATACCAACACAGTCTCCAAACTGGTTTATTTATTTCTTTTCTTTTGCTATCTTCCCTTTACACAATTTTGCTCACAGCAGATAAATTCCTTAATTTTTAATAACCATTCTTTCAATACTGACACTTCCCCTCAGTATTTTAGCACAGACGACTCTAGCATCTATTAACATAAGAAAGCTCCCTTCTCTTTCTTTTAACTAGCAACCATTTTAAAGTTTTTTATTCTTCTTGCAGTTCAAGGAGGTAACCCACCTCCCCGCCCCCATGAGATGGCAAAGGACTGGTGATTTTTTTACCCCAGAATAGCCACCACAGGTGTTAAGGCCTCTGAACAGAAGCATCAAGAAGCAAGAGCCGCTGCAATAGGGAGGTAGACAGGCTTCTCCACACCCCAGAAGTGCTGTGGCTTATCACAATATACTTTCAAAACATGTAGGTCACATTCACAGAAACTTAGCCTTAGGAAAAAAGAGAGACTTTTAGGAAGACTGGATTCTGCTCTTAGTTTATATTCCATGCCATTCCTGTGCAGCTGGTGGATCGCGGAATGGGTGTAGCTCAGCTTCTACAAAACCAGAATAGGTGGAGTTTCAAATGAACATCTGGAACAGATCTAATCCCCTGAGCTGCAGCTGCATTAATGGTTTCTACCTGAAAAGCTGGGACGCGGGTGGCGCTGTGGGTTAAACCACAGAGCCTAGGACTTGCAGATCAGAAGGTCAGCGGTTCAAATCCCCGCGATGCGGTGAGCTCCCGTTGCTCGGTCCCTGCTCCTGCCAGCCTAGCAGTTTGAAAGCACATCAAAGTGCAAGTAGATAAATAGGTACCACTCTGGCGGGAAGGTAAACAGCGTTTCTGTGAGCTGCTCTGTTTCACCAGAAGCGGCTTAGTCATTCTGGCCACATGACCCGGAAGCTGTACGCCAGCTCCCTCGGCCAATAAAGTGAGATGAGCACCTCAACTCCAGAGTCGTCCACGACTGGACCTAATGGTCAGGGGTCCCTTTACCTTTACCTGAAAAGCTAACTTCCAAGTTAACCTCCCTTGCAGCCCTGACATTCACTGATCATTCTCCTTTGTCCTCCCTGGCAGCACAGCTACAATGAAAGCAAGCACTCTGCTTGTGATGACAAAGTCCGCCGTGACGCTTGACGCTCATCTTGCACCTTCCTCCGTTTGGGCCCTGCTGTGAGTCGCAATCCAAATTTGCAGGTGTGAAATTGCTCAAGAAAGGAAGGGTCAGCCCATGCCTATCACCAAAGCACCCTGCTTGAAATTTTAATTATACGTATGTTATAGGCATTCGGCTTGGATGGAGACTCCGCTGGGCTCCATGCACATTGAATTAATCTGGACTGTCAACAGCATTAACCCCTGCACATCTGTAGGCTTCTCGCCATTTAAGATTCTGGGGTATAGTCAAGCTCCTCTATACAGGTGTATGCAGTGCCGGATTTATGTATAAGCCAAACAAGCTATAGCTTAGGGCCCCACTCTCTTGGGCCCCCCCAAAAATGTAAAGAATTTTTTTTCAATAATTACTTTGATAAAATACATATTTTGTTACATACAAATGGCTTTAGATACCTATTAGGTCCCTAAATGGGATGCGGGTGGCACTGTGGGTGAAACCACAGAGCCTAGGACTTGCCGATCAGAAGGTCGGCGGTTCGAATCCCCGCAACGGGGTGAGCTCCCAGCTCTTGCCAACCTAGCAGTTTGAAAGCATGCCAAAAAGTGCAAGTAGATAAATAGGTACCGCTCCGGAGGGAAGGTAAACGGTGTTTCCGTGCGCTGCTCTGGCTTGCCAGAGGCGGCTTAGTCATGCTGGCCACATGACCCGGAAGCTGTACGCCGGCTCCCTCGGCCAATAAAGCGAGATGAGCACCACAACCCCAGAGTCAGCCACGACTGGACCTAATGGTCAGGGGTCCCTTTACCTTTACCTTAGGTCCATAAATTACCATATAGCATAAATTCAACACAAAAAACAGTGACAATTTGCTGTTGACAAAGGACAGCTGGACATATCAAGGGCCCCATTACCTTCAGTAGCTTAGGGCCTCATCAAACCTAAATCTGACCCTGGGTGTCTGCACAATCGACCCACACATAATCACATATAAGCATGGCACCATAAATGGCAGGAGAGAGCTGGAGATCACCCATGGCTTGTGAAGAGACCCTCCCTGGAGCCCAAAGTGGATGTCTTCTTTTCCTAACTTTTCTGTCTCTGTTTCTTGATTTTTCTTTCTCCTTGTTTTGGTTTGTCGTTATTCTTTGTCTTTAGACAGGTTTGGCTTTTATTGTAGAAAACTTTCAACTTTTATGTTGAAAACATTCAATTAAAATTAACTAGAAAATGGTGGGTTTTAAAAACGCAACAAACAAATAAATTATTCTGTTCCTAGCAAGTGCTTCCCCTTGAAGCCCCCCCCCCAAGCTATTTTGACAGCCACCCGGGCTAATCTTAACAAAACTGGTCCGAAAAGACTCACATAACTTTCCTCTGTGTACACACACACATGTGTGTGTGTAGAAAAGGACAACCAAAATGCTAAAGGGGCTGGAATAACTCCCCCTACGAGGAAAGGTTACAGCATTTGGGGCTTTTTAGTTTTTTGGGGGGAGGGGAACTAAGGGGGGCATTAATAGTAAGAAACACATTTATGGAGCCCTTCAAGGCATAAAGCCATCAAAGTGGTATACAGAGCAAAAAAAGAAAGCACAGAATAATGCTCTAAGACAGGTATAGGCAACCTCTGGCCCTCCAGATGTTTGGGACTACAATTCCCATCATCCTTAGCTAACAGGACCAGTGGTCAGGGATGATGGGAATTCTAGTCCCATGGGAATTCTGGTTTTTTAAAACCATACATACATACAGACTTCAAAAACAAAGAAAGCATTTCATCAAATATAAAACTGATCTTCCACAAATAAGTGGGTTACACCCCAGGGAAAGTTTTCCTAAACAAAGAATCAAAATGTACTCAGTAGGTGCCTGCCAGATTTTGATTAGTGACTGATTTCAGAGAGCTGGATCTGCAACACTAAAAGCCCAGTTTCTACTACAGTGGTACCTCGGGTTAAGAACTTAATTCGTTCTGGAGGTCCGTTCTTAACCTGAAACTGTTCTTAACCTGAGGTAACACTTTAGCTAATGGGGCCTCCCACTGCCGCTACGCCGCTGCCACACAATTTCTGCTCTCATCCTGAATCAAAGTTCTTAACCTGAGGTACTATTTCTGGGTTAGCGGAGTCTGTAACCTGAAGCGCCTGTAACCCGAGGTACCACTGTACAGGCTAAGCGTGCCTCTGAGGGTAATGGTACAATCTGCCCAAAGGAGTGCCCATCGCTGTGGTCTAAACCACTGAGCCTCTTGGACTTGCCGATCAGAAGGTTGGCGGTTCAAATCCCTGCGACGTGGTGAACTCCCGTTGCTTGGTCCCAAGCTCTTGCCAACCTAGCAGTTCGAAAGCACGCCAGTGCAAGTAGATAAATTGGTACCGCTGCAGCGGGAAGATAAACAGTGTTTCCATGCCCTCTGGCTTTCATCATGGTGTTCTGTTGCGCCAGAAATGGTTTAGTCCTGCTGGCCACATGACCCGGAAAGCTGTCTGTGGACAAACACTGACTCCCTTGGCCTGAACGCGAAATGAGCACCACAACTCCATAGGCGCCTTTGACTGGACTGAACAGTCCAAGGATCCTTTACCTTTTGCCTTGCTTGCCACACTAAAGCTGTACCTGCCCCACTCTTTCAAAGCAAAGACTTTGGGTCATGTCAACCACTGGCTCCATGTCTCATATTGCTTAGCTACGCTTATCACCCGATGGCATATCACCCACTGTGCTTTTTAACCCTTGTGTTGTCTAGACACAGTACAGTGGTACCTCAGATTAAGTACTTAATTCGTTCTGGAGGTCCGTACTTAACCTGAAACTGTTCTTAACCTGAAGCACCACTTTAGCTAATGGGGCTGCCGCACCGCCAGAGCACGATTTCTGTTCTCATCCTGAAGCAAAGTTCTTAACCTGAAGCACTATTTCTGGGTTAGTCTCGTAATCTGGGGAACCGGGTTCGCGTCTCCGCTCCTCCACATGCAGCTGCTGGGTGACCTTGGGCCAGTCACACTTCTTTGAAGTCTCTCAGCCCCACTCACCTCACAGAGTGTTTGTTGTGGGGGAGGAAGGGAAAGGAGATTGTTAGCCGCTTTGAGACTCCTGAAGGGGAGTGAAAGGCGGGATATCAAATCCAAACTCCTCCTCCTCCTCCTGTAGCCTGAAGTTCTGTAGTTCTTTATCCAGCGAGAGCCAGGACAGAGAGTCCTAAAGGGTAGATACGTGAGTTGTGGAGGGGTACATTTGACCCCCTGGCCCAAAAGTTCACCACACCTGTGTTGCAGGAAGTGGGGAAGAACTTGAGGCAGACATACCATTTCCAGAGGCAGCCCTGAATCTCTGATCACGTATCCCCGCTGTAGAATTTGCTTTGCTTTCTTAGTCTGAATTAAGACATGCAGTATTTGTACGGCTTACTCTGTTCCCGCTGAAAAAGCAGACTTTTACTTTTCCTGGATGTAATCCTCCAAGCTTTGTAAACACAATCAAAATAGTATATCAAGAATAATTCCTATAGGACTGCCGAAATAACACTTTCTACTCTTTTTTTTTTTTTTAAACGGAAAGTACGGAGCAGAACAGAAGCGCCCCTTTTAAAAAGGGCTTTGGAGCAGCACTCTCTTAATGCCATCCCTGCATGCATGCCAAATAATTTTATTTTATTTTTTTAAAAAGAAAAAGTCTGTTTGAGAAATCACAGATAAAACTCTTACAAAACACTCCTTACAGATCGTTAATCTGACTGCGGGCCCTACAGGCTTCCATGCAACTTAGCGATATCAAAGAGAAACTCGCTGCAAGTAAATGGAACTGCTGGGGAGAGATTTATCTTATCTTAAGATAAATCCCATATATATATGGGTTTTCTTCGTCTCTCTCTCCCTGTCGGCTCAAAGAAAAGAAAATACAAGATGTTTTGTCCCATTTGAGGTTTTACACAGCGGCTTGCCTTACCATACTCCCGATAAGAGAACATACAAGGTTTCTTAAAAACCAAGAGACGTACCCAGCTGCCTAAACAATCGACCCAGGAAGTGGCTGCTGGAGAAAACAGTGGTTTGAGAGCCCTAGCTTCTCTCTGTGTACAGGCAATGACCCAGAATAAGGCAGAACAGTGTGAATGTGTGTGTGCAGGACAGGGTGTGCTTATATGTGCTCCGCTGATGTATGCAGGAGGAAGGAAGCCCCCGTGTGAAATGGTTGCCGCCTGTAGTGGAAGATTCGTGCATTAGTGACAAATACCAGATGGTAGGGGAGATCAACCCATCACCTTCAACTGGGTTTTCTGAAGTTCGTTGGGCATCTTGGCGCATGAAGAAAAAGAATAGGAAGTTGGTGGATTCTGCCTGAGAACCTGCAGAACTGCTGACACTTACAGCAGCAATACTGCGATGGATTGACCAGTCGGTAGGCCTTGGGGTAAAGTTCCAGTAGAAGTTCTGAAGGTGATCAGGAATGCTGGCCATGCAGGGTTCTTTATCAGTCAGAGAGTCCACACTTGTACAGATTTAGAGGCACTTAAGAACATTGGGACGCGGGTGACGTTATGGTCTAAACCACTGAGCCTCTTGGGATTGCTGATCAGAAGGTCGGCGGTTCGAATCCCTGTGGTGGGGTGAGCTCCCAGCTCCTGCCAACCTAGCAGTTTGAAAGCATGCCAAAAAGTGCAAGTAGATAAATAGGTACCGCTCCGGCGGGAAGGTAAACGGCGTTTCCGTGCGCTGCTCTGGTTTCGCCAGAAGCGGCTTAGTCATGCTGCCACATAACCCAGAAAAACTCTTTGAGGACAAACGCCAGCTCCCTCAGCCTGTAAAGCGAGATGAGCACAGCAACCCCAGAGTTGTCTGCGACTGGACTTAACTGTCAGGGGTCCTTTACCTTTACCTTTACCTTTAAGAACATCAGAATAGGCTGCGGGATCAGGCCAATGGTCCATCTAGTGCAGCAACCTGTTCTCCCCTCCTGCAACTTCCAGCAACTGGCATTTGGGAACTTACATCCAGCTGTGGAGGTAGAGCAGAGCCATCGTGGCCATTGATAACCCTCTCCTCCTCTTCTGAAGCCACCCAGGCTGGTGGCCATCACTGTCTCATGGGGGAGCGAGATCCAGAGTTGTCCATGAGCTGCATGAAGAAGTCATTTCTTTTCTCTGTCCTGAACCTTCCAACATTCAGCTTCATTGATGTCTATAGGTTCTAGTTTTATGAGTGAGGGAGGAAAACATCTTCTCAATCCACTTTCTCCATGCCATTCATAATTAAATAAAGACTGTTGGTGGCCCACTCCAAGGCTCCTGCTTGCACTTCTGCATAGTTAAACTGCACTTGGACCAAACAGCCCTTCAGAGATGTATCTGCTATGTCATGGGTCTTCAACACAGGTTAGGACGAACCAGGGGGTTGCAAGGCCATCCCAGATAGGTTGCGGCAAGCGGTTGCTGCCATATTGGTCTTTGTGAATCACCATTTCAGGATTAACAATGTACCTTAGTACCATTAACTATAAATCAAAAGTGAGCATGTAAAAGTGGATCCCTTGGTGCACATTGGGAGCCAGAGCTGGGTCTTGAGTCTGGACCAGTAGAAGACCTCTGTCCTATGTAACGTAAGACACATGCCACAGCAGTTTTGGGGGGTTACTGTAGGTTTGAATAGGGAACCTGTGTTCCTCAACGCAACAACCATAATCCTTGACCAGTGGCCGTGCTACCCAGGTCTTCTGGGAGTTGGAGTCCACCAACATACCCATCTTCTTGCTCAAGAAATAAAACTCTCCCGTTTTAGTTCATTATTTTCAGCAGCGTTCCAAAACCATGTTGATTTTCTAAAGGAAGCTATCCCAGGTCTGATGCATCCCAAGCTTTCCTTGTCTGGGTTTTCTCTTCTTCAGAAGCTACACAACTCTTGAACCTGATGGCAGGGGTTACATCACCTCTCTGTTCCTGTGTTCCCTTTGAACAACCCTGAGCCTTTCATTCCTCCTTAAAGAAACAGGCCCTTTCATCTCCCTTCTAACATTTCAAAGTGTTCACTGAACATCTACAAAAGTGAGAGGAGGGCACCTTGCTGAGAATTCTACCTTGGACCATATCGGTTGTTTTATGTTCTGGTGTTTTCAAGCTCCAAAAGACTCCCCACCCCCGGCAGTACCAAAATAAGCTTTTTGATCAATTTCTCATAAGATTTCCCTCCACTTCTAAAACTTAGGTCCTTCCATTACATGGTTGGGAAAAGTCATACTTGTGGCAGATTGCTGTGACCATTTTAGGTGCTGCAAACTGTTGTTGTTCTTTAAGGAGAATGAACTTGAAGACAAACAAAGGATCGTTCCAGGTTCTACGCCCAAATGAACTTAATTCATGGCAATAATAGGAGCTGCTTTCGGGTGACATTCAGAGATTGCTGAACTAATTCAGTGAACTTCATTTAAACTGACCTAATTCATTCCAGCACCAACTACATTGCCGCCATGCAGAAGTCTAAGGCAGTGTTTCCCAACCGGTGTTCCGCGGCACACGAGTGTGCCGTGAGACATCGGCTGGTGTGCCGCGAGATGCCTGGAGGGAGGCGGGCGAGTCGGGCGGCGAGAGGCGGGGCGGCGGCGGCGAGGAGAGGCCGCGCCTCCTGCTGCTGCCTGGCGCTCCTCCTCGCAGCCGGCAGCGCTGCCTGGGCGCCTCCGCGCGACTCTGCCTCGCTGGGTTTGGTCTCCCAGCAGAGACGGGTCACACGCGCACCTCCCTCCCTCCCTCAGCCTGCGCGGAGGGAGAGCCAGAGAGAGGCATCGCTCCTGCGCGGCGGGAGAGGGAGCAGCCGGAGCGATGCCCCAAACGAGCTGAATTCCGAGCGAGGGACTGAGGGGGGAGGGAAAAAACTTTCACTTTCGTGCGTCCCTCCCGGCGTGACGCTGCGCGCTGACGTCACGGGGCGGGGCTTTAATGGTGGTGTGCCGCGAGATTTTTTTTCAGTAAACAGGTGTGCCATTGCCCAAAAAAGTTTGGGAAACACTGGTCTAAGGTATCTATAAAGGTAAAGGTAAAGGTATCCCTGCACGTACAGGCCAGTTGTGACCGACTCTGGGGTTGCACGCCCATCTCGCTTAAGAGACCGGGGGCCAGCGCTGTCCGGAGACACTTCCAGGTCACGTGGCCAGCGTGACGAAGCTGCTCTGGCGAGCCGGCACCAGCGCGGCACACGGAAACGCCGTTTACTTTCCCGTTATAAAGCGGTACCTATTTATCTACTTGCACTTAAGAGTGCTTTCAAATTGCTAGGTGGGCAGGAGCTGGGACCGAACCGCGGGAGTGCACCCCGCCGTGGGGATTCGAACCGCCGACCATATGATCGGCAAGTCCTAGGTGCTGAGGTTTTACCCACAGCAGCGCCACCCGCGTCCCTAAGGTATCTATACCTGCATACAAACCCCTGCCTCTCTCCATCCCTCACCCAGGTGAGCAAGAGGCACCACTGCGGTGGAGCCGTGGCCTGAGATGAGTCTCCAGGACTTGAAAGAAAAACATGGAGGGCTGAATTGAGATCCCGGGCCCCAGGTTGCCCACTCCTGGGTCTACACTGACTACCAATGTCTCTCCAGGGTTTCAGACAAGGAGAATGTTCCAATGCTACCTGGAGATGCCTGGTATGAAAGCAGCTGCTCTACCTGCCAGGAAACAAAAAAGCCACATGAATCTGATGATCATGCATTTCATCTATAAGTAATTTAGAAGGCCAACATGCCCTCAGAAAGCTCTGTGTTTATTTTTGCTGTATGCGGTGCCACTGGAAGTAATATATGCACATTTGGGATCTCCCCACCCCCACAAACCCCTGTACCCTTTTCTCCGTTCTTCTGTTGCCGGTTCCTTTAATCACACAAAACAGCCAGATTCGGGATCCAATCATCATCCAGGCACAGCTCCCCAGAGACAAATCATCCAGCTTCTGAAAATTATCCATTTTTATTCTTTTCGTTCCCAGACACGCGCTATGATTTACTGGGAACGAAATAACCTCACAATGCTCAATTTAAGAATTGGACACTGCTTCTGAATAATGACACACATTTGCCGCCGTGATAAAGCAATTGAGCACTCGCAGTTCATTCGTAATGGAAAGGAGGCTGCACACTCTGTGAGCCGGGATTGATGAGTGGGCTGCTAAAATGTTTTTCCTTTAAACTTCCCCAGAGTGAAATACTGAAAATCGCCCTCGCAACCCTAGCCAATCCTCTGCTGATGGCAAGAGAATCATTCGCTAGTTCGTTGTCGTTTCGGGTGAGGAGGCTTTGCTGAAATAAACCAGTATTCCAGCCTTCATTTTGTGAGCTGCCGTTTATGCTCCACTGTTTTTCCATGACAAAACTCAAGGCGGCATCCCCAGCAGTTTCACATCAACATCGACCAGATCTAGGCGGCTGCACCATTCCTGCCCACCCGGCCACACTCCGGGAACTATGACCCAACGCCTGGATTATCGCATCTGGCCTGCTAAAATTCTGTGTGCTTAAGCCCAATGTAAAGGACAACAACTAAAGCCACGTAGGACCACTACATTGTGGTATGGAAACTTGTTAATCGACTTGTTAAGGTTTTCTCCTGCTCTAGAGGGGAGGACAAGAACTGTCAGGGAACTGACATCGGAGCGAGAGGCGAAGGGGAGGCTCCCAGATGATGCTGGCGAAGGACCCAGCAGCAGGGGGAGAAACAGCTCAGGAGAGGGGGAAGCCAATCAGCGCAACACCAGGGATAAAGGGAGGCAGACAGGGGAAGTGGAGAGAGGGCTCCAGGACTCTTCACTGGACATCAGTGAGGAGAGCCCAGGTCCTCCGCTACCCATGCCTTCCCTGCGCAGAAGACTCCCGCGCAGTGAGAGGAGGAGGAGACTGGGTGTCAAACAACTTTTATGTTGGAAGAGGTTCAAGAAACGCCCACTGACGGATTCTGCCAGCAACTGAGGCAGCCACGATGAGAAAGGGCTGTGCAGTCAGAAAGGTTTAACAAGGCAAATTAGCCGAGAAAGGCACCAGTTTACGCACGAGTAACTCATACCCATTACAAGAACCAATGACTTCAAGGTCCACAAAAGGAGATTCAACTAAACACCAGGAAGAACTTTCTGAAAGTAAGAGCTGTTTGATAGTGGAATGGACTCCCTTGGGAGGTGGTGGACTTCATTCATTGGGTTTTTTTAAGCAGAGGTTGGATGGCCACTAGTCTTGGATGCTTTAGTTGAGATTCCTGCATTGGACTAGAGGACCCTTGGGGTTCACAAGTATAAAAACCAGTGACACAAGCATCATGAGATAAATCATCCAAATTAAAAGGCACTATAAAAAAAATCTCATTAAAATAACAAGGTAATTAAAGCAGGAGAGTTGGGGGAGAGATCAAAGGAATGGTCATCCCTTTGGCCATGTTGGCTGGGGGGTCATGGGAGTTGGAGTCCTACAACATCCGGAGGTCCCCATTTCTGCCCTAAACAATTTAGATTCACATTATACGAGCACTGTGCTCAGCTATGAAATTTATTATTTTTATAAGGCTTAGTTTTATTGGAATAAAATGTTTTGGCTTTAATGTTTTATGCATGTACATTAGATGGCTCGGGAGGGCTTCAGGGAAGCAGAGAAATTTGGGAGGGAAATATGATTACTTTAATAAAAAGATGCTGCCAACTTGTCAAAGCTAAGTTAGTTAGTGCCTGGATTGTGCCTTAATATAATTTCCCCTCCAGAAGAGCTTTGGCTCAGCAGGAGAGTGTTTGCTTTGTACGAAGAAGGTCCCATGCTTAATCTCCAGGCAGCACTGAGAAAAATTCCTGCCTGGAACCCTGGAGAACCTGTGCATCATGACCACAGCAGACCAGGGCTGAGGAACCTGGGGCCTTCCAATTTTAGATTAGAGCTCCTGTCATCTGTGATCATCGGCCAGGGCCCCTGGGGCAGATGGGAGTTGGAGTCCAACACCACCACTGGTGCAGAACATCCTATGCTAGATGGATCAGTGGTTTAACTCACTATAAGTTTAAGGTGCTGGTTTTGACCTTTAAAGCCCTATGCAGCCTAGGACCCACGTACCTACAGGACCGCCTCTCCTGGTATGCACCACGGAGGACCTTAAGGTCCACAAATGACAACACTTTGGAGGTCCCAGGTTGCAAGGTGGTTAGATTGGTCTCAACTAGGGCCAGGGCCTTTTCAGTACTGGCCCCGACTTGGTGGAACACTCTATCACAAGAGACTAGGGCCCTACTTGTTGACGGGCTTTCAAACTGCTAGGTTGGCAGGAGCAGGGACAGAGCAATGGGAGCTCACCCTGTCGCGGGGATTCAAACTGCCGACCTTCTGATTGGCAAGCCTTAGGCTCAGTGGTTTAGACCACAGTGCCACCTGCATCCCACACAAACAGGACATGTGCACAAATCTCCACGGCCACCCCAACACTGTGTCTACTTTCTGCCCCTACTTCTAAAGTTAGCTCAGCCTCCAGGGAGAGTCTCATAGCATAGACTATAAATTGAGGGTAGCTCACACAGAACCTTGCAAATGTTGTTGGGACTACACACCTATTGTCCACCATCCAGGGAAGACCTGGGATAGCATAAGGCTCTTAATCTCAGGGTCGTGGGTTTGAGCCCCACGTAGCACCAAAGATTCCTACACTGCAGGGGTCAGACTAGATGACCCCCTTGGTCCCTTTGAACTCGGCAATTCTATGATTTTAAGGCCACAACTGGCTGTTGTAAACAAGGCTGATAGGCGTTCTAAGCCCAACAACATGTGGAGGGCACCATGTTGACTACCGCGGCAATAAATGACTGAAACATGGACCAAGCAAGCCCTATTGATTCATACTGACGCGTCGCCTCTCCGCCCCCTCAGAAATCATTATTTCATCTAGGCCTTCTTGGAAAGGTTGCGTGGAGATTATTCAGACTAGTGAGTGAACTCCCTTCAGTTTGCAGACACATACATTTCAGGGAGGATTTTATCTATTTATGCTTTTTTAAAAAGCTACACCATTTCTATTTTTTTAAGAAATCGCTGGATGAAAAGCTGGCACCAGCTCACGCTCCCTCCCTCCCTCCCGACACTATTTTCACTGTGGTTTAGAGGGAGAAAAATCAATTTCCGCCATTGCTAGTTGGAGCTGTCGCGGACTCAGAAGAGACGGCCTCTGTTTAGCTTTCAATTCAGGCTCTCTCAAAAGGAGCTTTGTTTTACGCTACTTAAATGAAAGTTATGGACATTAATTATGAAAACTCAGGATGAAAAGAAGGAGAAGAAGGGAATTCTAACTAGGGGCCTAAAAAGATCCATTCAGAAACAAGTTTTCAATTTGTTTTGCCAATTTAGCTGGCCTACACAGGGGTAACAGCAAAATTTAGAGCCATTTGAGTCGCCCAGGAACCACACTGGGATTGGAGACCCTGTTTCCTGTCCAGGACTTTGCACAACTGGCTCTATCCCTGTCACCACCTGTGCATTCAAGGATTTGGCACCTGTACTGGATGCAGAAGGGTAGTGGGAGACACCAGCTGGGCAACGTCCAAGGGGGAAGAAGGAGGAGGAGGAGGAGGAGGAGGAGGAGGAGGAGAAGAAGAAGAAGAAGAAGAAGAGGAGGAGGAGGAGGAGGAGGAGGAGGAGGAGGAGGAGGAGGAGGAGGAGTTTGGACTTGATATCCCGCCTTTCACTCTCCTTAAGGAGTCTCAAAGCGGCTAACATTCTCCTTTCCCTTCCTCCCCCACAACAAACACTCTGTGAGGTGAGTGAGGCTGAGAGACTTCAGAGAAGTGTGACTAGCCCAAGGTCACCCAGCAGCTGCATGTGGAGGAGCAGGGAAGCGAACCCGGTTCACCAGATTACGAGTCCACTGCTCTTAACCACTACACCACTGCTGGCTTCTCTGGAAGAAGGTACAGAGCCGGCTGTTGGTGGTGGGGTGACAATGAGTGGTCAGAGGGAGAAGACTGGGAGGAGGAAATGTCAGAAGCCGAAGAAGGAACACTTTAGTGAGCAGGAAAAGGCTGTGGCAGAAGCGGAGGCTGGAGAGCAGGGGTGCCAGGAGGCAGAGATCAGAACAAACACATACCCCTGTGTTGCAAAATGTGACAATCTACAAAAATGCAAACGAAACACGCTGGCTAATAACTGTTAGTGAATATATAATCGGTATGTCGTCATTCAAAATATATGAATAAGCCACTTCAAAACAATATGTATATCATACAACACATCTCACAAAATATACAAGTAACTGCAAGTTGTTATGTGTATCAGAGTCAAACGAAGATTCAAACAACCAATGAATAGCAAGGAACACCAAACCGTCTCTCAAAGGAAGACGTCTCTCAAAAGTCTCAAAGGAAGACGGAGCCACTAGTATGATCTTCACTAGTATGTGTATTTCACTGATAATTATTCGCTGATGAAGACTTCATTCCGAAACAGTTGAACTATTCCGGATGCACTGTCCTTTTGAGACTTTTGTGAGACGTCTTCCTTTGAGTTATCTCCCGCTTGGACTACTGG
The DNA here is from genome assembly GCF_964188305.1 of Podarcis bocagei. Classification (NCBI taxonomy): domain Eukaryota; kingdom Metazoa; phylum Chordata; class Lepidosauria; order Squamata; family Lacertidae; genus Podarcis; species Podarcis bocagei. The sequence goes on along the minus strand of NC_138142.1, from coordinate 7,276,816 downwards.
AATGCACTCTACGTGGGGCTACCTTTGAAGGTGACCCGGAAACTGCAATTAATCCAGAATGCGGCAGTTAGACTGGTGACTGGGAGTGGCCGCCGAGACCACATAACACCGGTCTTGAAAGACCTACATTGGCTCCCAGTACGTTTCCGAGCACAATTCAAAGTGTTGGTGCCGACCTTTAAAGCCCTAAATGGCCTTGGTCCAGTAAACCTGAAGGAGCGTCTCCACCCCCATCGTTCAGCTCGGACACTGAGATCCATCGCCGAGGGCCTTCTGGCTGTTCCCTCATTGCGAGGTTACAGGGAACCAGACAGAGGGCGTTCTCGGTAGTGGTGCCCACCCTGTGGAACACCCTCCCTTCAAATGTGAAGGAAATAAGCAGCTATCCTATCTTTAAAAGACATCTGAAGGCAGCCCTGTTTAGGGAAGTTTTTAATATTTAATGCTGTATTGTTTTTAACACTCGATTAGAAGCCACCCAGAGTGGCTGGGGAAACTAAGCCGGATGGGCGGGGTATAAATAATAAATTTATTATTATTATTATTATTATTATTATTATTATTATTATTATTATTATTATTACTGAGAGATGGTTTGGCATTCCTCGCTATTCATTGGTTGTCTGAATCTTGGTTTGACTCTGATACACATAACAACTTGCAGTTACTTGTATATTTTGTGAGATGTGTTGTATGATATATATATATATTGTTTAGAAGCGGCTTATTCGTATATTTTGAATGACGTCATACCGATTATATATTTACTAACAGTTATTAGCCAGCGTGTTGCGTTTGCATTTTTGTAAAGAGGCAGAGATCAGACAGGCTGCTGAAGAAGCCAGGGGGTCTCCCTCTCCTGCTGCGACCAGCTCCCCTCCCCACTGGTCTCTGAGAACCTGAAGAGGTACGAAGAAGGTGGAGAAGAGACGGACAAGGTGGCAGAGTCTCAGACTGTTTGGGAAGGACTTGGGGGACGAGGAGACTTGGAGAGTGGTGGGAAGGCAGGGACCTTCAGTCCTTGCAACTGCCTCCTTGGGACAAGATCTACTGGGAAGAGTTCTGTGCTCACTAGGCCTGAGCTGTTTCGTTTTTCGAATAAAACTTCGCTGACACCTTTGCTGACCTGCTCCCAGCACTTGCCCTGACACAAGGACAGATAGGACAGAGCAAGGAGACTGGGAATGGGGTTGGTTTGCTTTCTTTTTACCTTCAGACTGCAGAAATCTCTTCCAGTTGAAAGAAGCGTTGCAGGTGGTCACAATTCCTGATAATAATCATAAAAACAAGCAGACGTGCATTAAATAGTTCATGGAAAGTAATCCACGGCAGGCAAGCTTCATCCATTCCTCTTCCCTTCCAGAAACTGTTCAATGTGCTGGGGCTTGTAGATAAGAGTTGGGGAACCAGTATCCCTCCAGAGCCTGTTGCACTCCCAACTCCCATCAGCCCTAGCTAACATGACCAATGGTCAAGGATGATGGCAGCTGCAATCCAGCCACATCTGGAAGAAGCCACGCTGGCTGTCCTTGCCAATCGCTACTCTTTCAAATGCATGAAGATGGGGATTTCATTGTCACTAAAATCAGAAATGCTATACCAGCCATCAACAGAGGCATCCTTAACACCTCCTCTCTTCATGACACCTTTTATGTGAGCGGCTATTACAGCATCCTCTAGAGGGGCGGAGAACACTTTTCAGCCCTGAGGGCTGAATTCTGCTCTGGGAAACCTTGCAAGGGCCACAATGTATGCCAGCGGTAAGCGTGGCCAAAGGCAAATGTGGGTGGAGCAACAGGCACAAACTTCACCTTTATACAAGGGGCTAGTTTCTACAGTGGAACTTCAACTTACATACGCCTTGTAACGGATGTTTCAAGTTGTGTCCGTGGCAAACCTGGAAGCTGAGATTCAAGCAAGCGCAGAAGCGGCTTCTGCCATTTGTGTGTGCACAGAAGCAGCGCGCGCACACAAGACGCCTTTTCTAGCGTACCATTTCAACCAGCAGATGGACCTCTGGAATGGATTATGTCCGTAAGTAGAGGTTCCACTGTTCAGGCATCTACAAACCCCTCTCTAGCCTCTATCCAAGCAAGCAAAAGGCACAATAAGAGTACAAGGACATTTCTCACCCAGGCAAAAACACTCAAGGGGGTGTGAAGGTGGCCATGATTCCACAATATGGAATGCAGATATAAAATTTACAGCATGTTATGGTCTAAGAGAAAATTATATGAAAATGATATCTCGATGGTATCTAACACCAAGTAAATTGGCAAAAATGTATAAATCAAAATCAAATAAGTGTAGGAAATGTAAAGAGAAAGAAGGTTCTTTTCATAATATGTGGTGGTCTTGTAGCAAGGTTAAACCTTACTGGGAAATGATATATAATGAATTGAAAAAGACATTTAAAATAACATTTGTAAAAAAACCAAAACCAGAAGCTTTCCTTTTGGGAATTATATAGACAGAACTACCCAAACTGTACAGAAAGTTATTAATATATGCGACTACAGCGGCAAGAATGTTACTTGCCCAAAAATGCAAGGAAGAAGTCCCAGCGAAAGAAGAATGGATACAAAAACTTATGGAATATGCAGAAATGGTGAAACTTACCAGAAAAATAAGAAATCAAGATAACAAACTTTTTTTTAATAAAAGAATGGAAATGGTTTATTGAATATTTACAAACAAACTGTAAACAGATAAGAACGTTGGCAGGATTGGGGGCCACCAGGTGGCGCGTTGGAAGATGGCTGACAATAACATCTCTCTGACCCATACGAGGTACTAAGGGGCTGCTATGGGAAGTATGCAGCCTTCCTAAGCCCCCCCCCCCAGGATGTGGGGGGGGGGCTCTGCCCTGCCAGCGGTGTTCACAATGCACCCCCTGATACGAGTGATGGGGGTGCCGAACACTTGGCACAGGCCCTCGGTGAAGTCAGATCTTCCTGATGCCGATTCCAATCAGCGCATGCTGGTTGCTTCAGCTGGAATTATAATTGGAAAAATACGATTGGAAACGAAGCTGAAAGCACATACATCAAGTAAAGCTCGAAGATAAGACTGCTGATTTATGGATCTCTGCGACCAGGAGTGACGGACGGATAAGTAAATCTTCTGATGATTTACCACAAGGAGACTGTATGTTTGGAACGAAGGGGGGTGGGGTGGAGGAAAAACTCTTTTTTTCCCCCCAGCATGATGTGACATAAATAACCCTTCACCCCAGATAGAAACAAGATCGTTGCATTTTTATGAATCACAGGCAGGATTTTAAGAACTATGTGGGATGGATTAAAACAGGAAAGAAGACTGGAGAATAGTGAGAAAAGTGGAAAATTCTTATGACGCAGTTAAAATATGGCGTCTCGCTAAGACAGGCTTGTCAGAGGAAGAAGGACTGGGGGAGGAGAATCAGGACTGTTCGAATGAGAAGGAATGTTGGAATGCAAGTTTGACCTGACAGAGCCCCCAGACTCATTTGATTTATTTGAAAAATAAAGGACAGATCGGAGACTAATCTTGTGTATGGAAGCGTTGTACAGAGGCTGTCCCTGACCGATATGATTTTTGGAAGAGTACAAAAATCCACATAGAATGCCAGTTTTCAACCTGCTTGTGAAAATCATCAGAGATCGCAAAGAAAGGAATTTATGATAACAACAAGAAGAGAAAGGAAGTAATAAAGGACTATCTAATGAAAGCAGTAAGATAAATGATGCTGTTTTGGACTCGAGTGGAGCTTGATGTATGGGCACCCCCAACAAAATTTAAAATTTGGCTGTATAATTTGGAACTAATGTGATATGATAATGTGATGTGATTGGCCTGTTAATAAAAATTATTAAAAAAAAACAAAACACAAAAAACGTTGGCAGGATTATTGTAATAACCTGCAGTTTGATAAGAGTATATATTTAAAGTAGATGAATAAATGATCAAATTAAGTTAATTTGGATATGCAGAAAATATTAAAAATAATTTTAAGGAACCGCAGAAAGAGGGGGAAGGAAGTCAAGTTTTGAAATGTTAAAATGACTGGAAAATTATTGAAATGTATAAAACTGAAAATCATTTTATATATATATATATATATATATATACACACACACACACACACACACACACACACACATACACACACACACACACACACACACACAACTAATAAGAAGATGGCCATGATTCATAAACCACACCCATGACATACTTTATCTCTGCAGAAATAGGAAACTTAGAACACTTACCTTGAGCTTGAACATATATTTTGTTCCTGGCACGAGGCTTAAAAACAGAGGCATTAAGGGAAAGCAAGTTAGTTTAACTGAGTGAAGCAAAGGCAAGAAAATATTTACAGTACACATATACACACGAAATGGTTGTGTTTCAGAAACCACTCTCCCTAAAACACCTGCAGGAGGAGATTGAGATGCAGCACTTTAAAATGGTTGCTTTCTTTACCTCCCTCTGCAACGGAGATGCTGGCTTCCTGCTCAGAGCATTTTTCAATTGTCAATGTGACGACATCAGATATTGTTAGGAGCAGGGCTTTTTCCAGAGTGGCCCCGAGGCTGTGGTGGAGGTTGTTCCGAAGTACTTTTGCTATTTTTCTAATATTTTCCCTATCCATCCCCCAAACATCTGGCGGCTACTTTTAAGAATGTGGGACTACGTTCTACCAAATCAAGAGATAATTTTCATTTGTTATATTTTCATATTTTACGATTGCACATTGATTTCTAGGATTTCACTCTTGAGAGGTGCTATAGATCTTTTGTTTTTAAAGTTAAAAATTGCGAGGGTTTTACCCTTAAAGATGAGGTATAAAATATTCAGATAAAATATAAAGAATAAGCCAACCAGACCTCCAAAAATGTAGCTCACCATTGGCTTCAGAATGTTGACAGTGAAAACTTTGCAGGGGTCACCAACCTGGTACCCACAGAATGTGCCCCACAGAGGCCTTCCACCCACCCAAAGGGTGCCCCCCATGCTAAAATGAGTCACGAAAGAAGCATTCTGCTGCGCCCAACAAATTAAGTTGAAATGGCTGATTGGTTGTGTTGTGTATGTGTGTGCAGCAACCAAGATGGCTCCTCTGGTTTGCACACAGGTCAGAAAGGTTTGTTGACCCCCTGTAAGTGCATCCCAAAGAAGAGAATTTCAAATGGGTTTGGCTCCTTCTAGAAAGGAGCGCCAGAGCAAGCTCAGGAGCAGGGGAGAACGGGAAGCTTGAAAAATAACTTTACTTGCTATTTATGGTCTCCATCAACCAATTTTGTGATTTGACACAGTTACCAGCTTAGCTCAAAAGCAGCCTTAAAAAATAAATGCTAACATACCAGCAACATTTCATAGCATCCACTAGCAAGTGTCTGTTGCACAGAGAAAGATGGTGTGTGTGTGTGTGTGTGTGTCCTCTTGGAAGGAGTGGGAGGTGGGGAATAAAACAAGAAGAAATAATGAAGGTTGCAGTTTGATGGATAGAGGACGGTTGCCAACAAAAGGAGGCGTAATTTGTGTTGAAGGCAGAGAATCATAGAGGAAGAGTGTACTTATCTGGAGTAGGGTTTTTCAACTGTATCAAAATAAATTAAAGCCCTGTCTGTGATTGCTATCAAATACTGTATTTATATGGAAAGTAAATCTGCCTTCTCTAGGGCTCTCTAAACCAAATCCCTCTTTATGTCAGGCATGTTTTATAGCCACTGCATACAAAAGCCAGTAGACCAGTCAAGAGGCAACCCTAAACCTCAGTTTGATGTTGTGTACCTGAAGAGCCATCAGCCTCAGACATGTTCACCCTGGCATGATCGCCTTGGCTTGCTCTAGATGGCTCTTGGGGCCCCTTCCAACTCTCCACTTCTACGATTCCAAGTCCACGTAGACAACTCTAGATGGACCTGTGGTCTTCATGGTATTGCTCTATTTCCAGCAACCAGCAGCAACCATTTTCTCCACGAGGAGCCACCCATCCATCTGACCAGGTGGCCAACACCCAAGGATGATGGGAGTTGTAGTCCAGCAACAGCTGAGGGCCACAGAGTCCCCACAAACCCACATTTTAGGGCAACGCTCTGGAGATATGACTGAAAACGCCATAATTACGTACCCAATACACTGCAGCTGCTTCCTTCATTGACTCTGTGAAGGACACTGCAAACCTAGAGGCATTAAGAATAAAGGGAGGTCAAATCAGGACCCAATGATTTAGACCAGAGCTGTCCAAACTGTTTGCCGTGGCACATTAGTGTGTCGTGTGTAGTGTGTAGTTGTGTTGCACAAACGCTTCCCACGCTCCTCCCAGGGCTGGAAAGGGCTTAGTTTAACCTCCGGTTTGCTAGTAAAACTGAATTAAAAAGGTAAAGGGACCCCTGACTATTAGGTCCAGCCGTGACCGACTCTGGGGTTGCAGCACTCATCTCACTTTATTGGCCGAGGGAGCCGGCGTACAGCTTCCGGGTCATGTGGCCACCAGGACTAAGCCGCTTCTGGTGAACCAGAGCAGCACACAGAAACGCCATTTACCTTCCTGCCGGAGCGGTACCTATTTATCTACTTGCACTTTGATGTGCTTTCGAACTGCTAGGTTGGCAGGAGCAGGGACTGAGCAATGGGAGCTCACCCCGTCGTGGGGATTCGAACTGCCGACCTTCTGATCGACAAGTCCTAGGCTCTGTGGTTTAACCCACAGCACCACCCGCGTCCCAAAAAACTAAATTACTGTGATGCAAAATGATGCATATCTAAAAAGTGTGTCACCAACATGAAAAGTTTGGAAAGCTCTGTTTTAGACACTCACACTTGTATACAGACTTCTCTTTCACCTTCCTCGTTCTTTCAAATATTCTTTACCTTCTGCTGGCATTCTGCTTTGACCTTTCTCTTTTTATTTTGCTTGTGCTTCGCGTAATGGCACGGCAAGGGCCATAGCTCAGGGGCAAAACACCTGTCTTGCATGCAGGAAGTCCCAGGTTCATTTCCCAATGGCATCTGCCGCTGGGGCTGGGAAAGATTTCCTGCTGGAAACCCTGCCAGTCCGTGCAGGCAATTCTGAGCAAAATGGGCAAATTCAGTACAAGGCAGCATCTTCCTCTGATCTTATAAGGTTTGCCTATTGTTCTGAAATAAGCAGAGGCTGCTTGGCCTCAGGCTTTTCTCAGGAGGTTAATCGTCACACTAGACAGCCTATGCTAAAACCCAAGAGCTTTAAAGATGATCAAAAACCTAGCCAAAGACATGGACTTTCGCTCAAACACCTTGCTCCAAATTCTTTTCAGTGCAAATTGTATCTCCCGTCTATCACGTCCTTGAGTTGGAGGGAAACTGTGGCTCATGGCCTGTCCAGTGATGATAAGACTGTCAAATTAAAAAATATGCCCTCAGGGAGAATCACCAACATTTAAGAAGAGTTTGATTAAAATAAAATAAAACGGAACAATGGCATGCTCTTTTATGAAGCAGAATGAGCTTCTGCTCCCACCTCCTCACCCTTACAGAATCTGGCGGAATATGTAGCAGGTAAATCACACAGTTCCGCCAGTAGTTTGTACTGGCACCCCACGCTCAGTTACTGGAAAGGAAAGGGCTGTGTCTCACTGGTAGAACATATGCTCTGCGTGCAGAAGGTCCCAGGTTTAATCCCCAGCTTTTCGAGACAGACACATGTCATGAAAGCCTAGAGAGTTGCTGCCAGTCTGTGTAGAAATAGGCATAGCTGTCAACTTACAGATTTGAAAATAAGGGACCAGCAGCCTTGAAAATAAGGGACCAGCAGCCTTGAAAATAAGGGATCAGGAGCCAAAACAAGGGATTTTGCAAGCACAGGTATGTTCAACTTCTGAGCCCCTCTGAGCCAAAGGCAGAAAGCCCAGCCAGCAGCCAAATGAAGCCTCAAGCGGTGGTTCCCACAGCGCAGCAACCCGGCAAAGGGGATGCAGCAAGGGAAACCACCGTCACCTCTCCGCTGGGAAGCGCTGAGCAAAGGCGAGTCCCCAGGCAACGCAGCTGATTTGATCGGCACAAGGCATGCAAGCTCCACCCCCCAGTCGTTCTTAGACTCCTTATTGGGTGAGCAACGCAGCCAAGCAACACAGTTGGAGCTTCCCTCCTCCCTGGCCGGCAGGCAGGGAGGGAGAGGAGCTACTTCCTTTGAAACCCGGGAAATTTAAGGGACATCATCAACAAGGGAAAGCGGCGGGACACAGCGCTGGGATAAGGGACTTTCCCGCCAAATAAGGGACGGTTGACAGCTATGGAAATAGGGCTCAGTCTGGTGGCTGCTGAAACAACTTCAGAGCCCTGCTCTCCTCTAGCTGTGGTTCCCAACCTTTTCAGTACGGTGGCCCAGAAGTCCAAATTTACTAGGTATGGCGAACCATCGATTTATTGTCACACAAATTCTGGACTTTAGGTCTTCAGCAGCCATTGGTTTCATAGGTTTTTTACTGCATTTGCCTGTTTTATAACCATTACTCGAGGCACCCACACATAAATTTACTTAATGCCTCCATTAATGTGGAATTTGTTGAAATATCTACAGTTCTTGCAACATTATCCACCTTTTTTTTAAATGGGAATTTGAGAACACCAATCATGGGATTGTGGGATATTGCTTCATAAGCTATAAAAATTTATTCCAAAAACATACAGTTATACTAGCCGTGTTAAGCTATAACGAATTATGAATATTTTTAACAGTTAATGTTCATGACAGAAGCCCATTTGGGGAAGTATCACTGGGATGGCAGAATACATAAGTGGATCCTGCTGGATCAGACCAGTGGCTCATCTAGTTTCCTGGTCTCACAGTGGCCAGCTGGATGACTGTGGGAAATCAGCAAGCAGGAATCAAGTGCATGAACACTCTCTCCTCCTGTGGCTTCCAGCAATGGGTATTTTAGAAGCATTGCTGTCTCCAATTGTGGAGGTACAACGTATCCATCATGAAGTAAAGGTAAAGGTAAAGGGACCCCTGACTATTAGGTCCAGTCATGGCCGACTCTGGACTTGTGGCACTCATCTCGCTTTATTGGCTAAGGGAGCCGGCGTACAGCTTCCGGGTCATGTGGCCAGCATGACTAAGCCGCTTCTGGCGAACCAGAGCAGTGCACAGAAACGCTGTTTACCTTCCCGCCAGAGCGGTATCTATTTATCTACTTCAACGTTGATGTGCTTTCGAACTGCTAGGTTGGCAGGAGCAGGGACCAAGCAACGGGAGCTCACCCTGTCGCGGGGATTCGAACCGCCAACCTTCTGATCGGCAAGTCCTAAGCTCTGTGGTTTAACACACAGCGCCACCCGCGTCCCATCCCTCATGAAGTAGTAGCCATCAATGGGTCTCTCCTCTATGAATATGTCTAATCCTCTTTCAAAGCCATTCAAGTTGATGGTCACCACCCCTTCCTGGGGGAGCCAGTTCCAGAGTTTAGCCATGTGCCCCATGAAGACGGACTTCCTTTTACCCATCCTAAGTCTTCCAAAATTCAGTTCACATTTTGCCGACAAGTAGGTCAACGCGGGGGTTAGACGGTTGTCAGACACACTCTCAAGATCATTTGATACATAGCCTGCTACAGCATTCTGTCCTCACAGCAGCTGAAAACCCCATCTTGCAAAGATATGTGCTACCAAATGGCAACACAAACATTGTTTCATCGGCAAACTCAGGGTACCCTGTGGTAATCGGCTAATTTTAGCAACACGAAGCCAAAATTCAGAAAACCTTGCCTTCAAAAAAAAATGTATCTTTGAACATCCTATCACATGACGGTTTAAGGAGCGGCATCACTCAAATTCCGCTGTTTCTTCAGCTGGAAAGCAGTGGACAGATTTGGGTTAAGCAAACCTCAAATCCCCCTTGGCTTAAATATTAATTAAACCAAATCGGGTGATGGTTTGTCACAAGGTGCTCATACAGAGAGCTGTTTGTAGTGAGTATTTTGCTCCAGCGGGAAGGTAAACTCCAGCGGGAAGGTAAACCCAGAAGCTGTCTGAGGACAAACGCTGGCTCCCTCGGCTAGTAAAGTGAGATGAGCGCCGCAATCCCAGAGTTGTCCGCGATTGGACCTAATGGTCAGGGGTCCCTTTTATCCATTTTAAACTATCATTTCCTCCCTCTATTTCCCTCTCACTTTGTTCTGCTGCTGCCAGCGCAAAAATTAAGGCGGTAAATTTAGGCTGAGGGAGGGAAGACACTATGTAAACAACAACATCCTCATAATCAAGAAATATGGATAAGATATCCGAGATGGGGAGAAGGGCAAAGAAGGAATAACACAGACTGGCTATATTACTACCCAAGGTAGTAATCGAATCTGGCTCGTTCCTCTACCTGGCTTCCTCCAACACTCTCCCCATCACTTTGGCCTTTTCGTCACACTTGGCATCTTCATTGATGTCGGTTCCACCAAAGATGATTCCAAAAGGAATCCCGCTGCCTGCAAAAAGCCCAGAGGTGCAAGGGTTAATTTGATTAAATTTAATTGAGACTTCTTCTTCTTCTTCTTCTGGTCTTCCTACACTGCCTTTGCAATGGCCGCCTAATGATTAAATTATATTTTAAGCCCAATGTCAAATTATACATATTACAAGTCTGGGCACCCTATCAGAATTTTACATTCCGATAATGAAGAAAAGATTCCATTTTAAATACATATATAAAAAAATCCTGTGTTTGGCATGTGTCCTTCCAGTATCTCTTTTATGGCAGGTAAGTTTTGGCAACCATGAGAAAAGTACCCCGTGGCTTGCCAACCCAGCAGCCACGGATGCCATGGCACCCAGAAAGGCCTTCGTTGGTGTCCCCCAGATGCTGAGATTTCATTTAAAAAAGGGGGGTCTCTAGCCCTCTTAGAAAGTAACGAAACAAAATATGCAGATACCTTTCTAAGAGATTTCTATGAAATGAGCCAGCCTGATTACTCCTGTTGTTGTTGTTCAATATATTTATATCCCACCTTTCTCCCTAGATGGGATTCAAGGTGGCTTACTATGTTTAAAAGTATAACTCTTAAAAACAAAGTCATAAAAACAAAAAGTTTAAAACAATACTTAAAATTCATCATTATAGGGAAGTTTTTAATGTTTGATGTCTTACTGTGTTTTAATTTGTTGGAAGTTGCCCAGAGTGGCTGGGGTAGCCCAGTCAGATGGGCAGCAAATAAATGAATATCATCATCAAAACACATTTAGAACCAGCAATTAGAATGCCGTTTGCCCTGACAGAAGCCAGCACTCAGTACTGTCTGCCAATCAACCAATGAGCTAAAATTGGAGTGGAAAGTACATTTTGTGGTTCCATATCTTACAGTGCAACTCTCCATGTGCAAATCAGAAATAAGTCCTATCAGCTTCAACAGGGCTTGCTCCTTAGTAAGCGTGTGTGGGATTGCAGCCAGAGTCAAGTAAAGTTCTCTAGCTGCTGAGGGATCCCTACTCTCTCCATCCAAAACCCAAAAGCTCCAGCATCTCCTCAGATCTGGCCCCTCTGCCACACCCGCTGCCAATTAAAGCAGAATGAACCCCAGCAGCCAACACTCTTTTCCTGCAACCGATCAGGATGGCAAAGCATTAAGCTTTACATTCTTTTAAGCTCTGGAAGGTGGGGAAGCAAATACAATTAAGTAGCAGTTTTACACCTCATTAAGCTAACAAATAGCAATGGGATGGTCACTAATTAGTAACACGGCTGCTTTTAAATTCTGGATAAATGCTTGTTAAAAATAAATCAGAAGGAGGACATGTGATGTATGCTCTAGTTCAGTGTTTCCCAACCGGTGTTCCGCGGCACACTAGTGTGCCGCCAGACGTTGCCTAGTGTGCCGTGGGAGGGAGGCGGGCGAGTCGGGCGGCGAGACGCGGGGCGGCAGCGGCGAGCAGCGGCCGCCCAGCGCGGGGCTCTCGCTGGCTGCCTGCCTGACGCGCAAACCCCCGGCGCAGGCGCCCCGCTTGTTGACACGGGAGGGGAGGGGGGAGAGGAAACGCTGCTGGTGTCGCTGCTCCTCGGCGGCGGCTCCTCCTCTCAGCCCGCCCTGCCTATATTTGCACCAATCCCCGCCCACTAAAGCATTCGCGCCTCCCAATGGGAAGCCTTGCCGGGCGGCGGGTGCTGCTGCCTGAGAGTTCTGAAGCCACGCCCACTTTCCCAGAGACTGGCGGTTCTGAGGGATCCAGGGCAGGGCCGGCGCGCGCGCGCTTCTTGCTGCCCGGGCGCTTGCTCTAATCCCGCCTTCCCTGGGAGGGAGGGATGGCGGTGGCCGCGAGCGTCCGGGGTGGGGCGCGCGCTGGCTCTCCCTGGCGGCCCCCGTGCCTGGCGTTCTATCAGTGCGCCTCCTCTCTCTTTCCCCACCCATCCTCCACGTGCTGCGCTCTAACCCGGAGTTAGAAGCGAATTAGAACACGCCCCCCGTGTGTGGTGTGTTTTTTGTGCTGCTCCTCTTTTTTTAGGGCTTTTTGGCGGCTTTTGGGACGGCGTCGAGGGGTGGCCGCCTCAGCTGCCGCCGTCCCTCAGTCCCTCGCTCTGCTGCCTCCTCCCACCCCGGCAAGGGGGAGGGAAAAAACTTTCACTTTTGTGCCTCCCTCCCGGCGTGACGCTGCGCGCTGACGTCACGGGGCGGGGCTTTAATGGTGGTGTGCCGCGAGATTTTTTTCCGGTAAACAGGTGTGCCGTTGCCCAAAAACGTTTGGGAAACACTGCTCTAGTTGACCCAGGCTTGCCCAATTATTGTATGGTTTTCCCACCCAGTAGGAGGCATCCTATATCACAAAGTTTGTTTATTTATTATATTTATATATCCCACCTTTTCTCAAAGGAGCTCAAGATGGCACACACTCTTCAACCCTCTCTATTTTATTCTTACAAGAATCCTGCGAGGGAGATTAGGCTGAGAGAATGTGAATGGTCCCTGAGGTCGCCCAGTGGAGCTTCAAGGCCAAGTGGTGATTCGAACCCTCGTCTCCCATGCCCTAGTCCAACACTCTAGCTGCAATGCCACACAGACGTCACAGTTCATCCTCACACTTCATAACTCTACTAATGGGTAGTGCCTGGCACTACCAAGGAATTAGTGGAAACCATAAAACATTGCAATTTTAAAATGCATAGACTGATTTGTGAGTTTGGACCTGTTACACCAAATATCAAGCGATGTCACACCAAAGTTACATCTTGATTCAAATTGGCTCCTGTTGTCCAAATGCCGACAAAGACTGCCACCTCAAGAAATCTCATGTTGAGTTTGGCAACCACTTACTGAGGTGGCCAAGCCTATGCCAATGGGTGCAGTCACGCTAAAGTGACGTTTTGGTCCACCCTCTTGATTCAAAATGGCGTCCTCCACCATAGTGAAGTTTGCTTTCCCCATCTTGGGAACTCTCATGCCAACTTTGATGGCTATATCTGTAGCTGAAACTATGTCCCCAAATGGGCAGTCACCCCAAAGCAATGTTTTGGTCCACCATCTTGATTCAAAATGGCAGTCGGTATCCAAACATTGATGACAAACAACGCTAGCTGGATTGATGGGGTCTGTCATGCAAGAACATTTGGAGGCCACAAGGTTGGGGAGACAATTTCTACCAGGTACAAATATGCAAAAGGTTGTAGGAAGATTTTGCTTTTTCCCAAATGGGAAAACAATGGCAGTAACACCCGAAATACACACAAAATCAGAAACCGCAGTACCTTGCAGAAGTCTGCCTGCTTTATAAAGATGAATGCCCAGAGCTGCCTCAAAGTTCTCGGAGGGAATGAGATTTGAAACTGCCAACGGGGATTTACAGGAAGAGATATCCACGAGGGTACATGAGTGACCAGCAGCTTTTAGGTGATCCCTACAGGCACAGAAGAAAATGGAATAAGATCGGAGTTTAACATTACATATCTGCTAGAAACTTTCCACAGTGCCAAACAGCACAGACAAGGTGCTTCTCTCCATCTCAGTAACTTTGGGTGGAATCCAGTGTGGTATAAAGGTAAAGGTACCCCTGACCATTAGGTCCAGTTGCGGACGACTCTGGCGTTGCGGCACTCATCTCACTCTATAGGCCGAGGGAGCCGGCGTTTGTCCATAGACAGTTTCTGGGTCATGTGGCCAGCATGACTAAGCCACTTCTGGTGAACCAGAGCAGCGCACGGAAATGCAGTTTATACCAGTGTGGTATAGTGGATGGACAAGTCTCCTGGAACTACTGTACTAGAAACTACAGCTAGCTAAGGGTGATTAGAACAGTAGCTCTATGAACGGCAAACTATAGGGGAGTTTGTGTGCTTTAAATGTCTGGTGTGCATACAATACAATACACACAAACACACACACACACACACTCCATAGATCAGCTGCTACTTGATCACAAAACTGCAAAATATTACAGACTGAAACTCAGTGTGTGTGTGTGTGTGTGTGTGTGTGTAGATGCAGAGAAGCAAACAGCATATGTGTAACATAAAAGGATGCAAAAATCTACACTGTCTTTCTGACAGTAAGAGGTGTTTGATGGTGGAACAGGCTCCCATGAGAGGTGGTGGACTCTTCTTCCTTGGAGGTTTTTAAGCAGAGGCTGGATGGCCACCTGTCATGAATGCTTTAGTTGTGACTTCTGCTTGCCTCTACTTTTGTTGTTGTTTAGTCGTGTCCGACTCTTCGTGACCCCCATGGACCAGAGCACGCCAGGCACTCCTGTCTTCCAGTGCCTCCTGCAGATTGGTCATGTTGGTAGCTTCGAGAACACTATCCAACCATCTTTGTCCTCTGTCATCCCCTTCTCCTTGTGCCCTCCATCTTTCCAGGGAGTCTTCTCTTCTCATGAGGTGGCCAAAGTATTGGAGCCTCAGCTTCAGAATCTGTCCTTCCAGTGAGCACTCAGGGCTGATTTCCTTCAGAATGGATAGGTTTGATCTTCTTGCAGTCCATGGGACTCTCAAGAGTCTCCTCCAGCACCATAATTCAAAAGCATAAATTATTTGGTGATCAGCCTTCTTTATGGTCCAGCTCTCACTTCCATACATCACTACTGGGAAAACCATAGCTTTAACTATACGGACCTTTGTTGGCAAGGTGATGTCTCTGCTTTTTAAGGTGCTGTCTAGGTTTGTCATTGCTTTTCTCCCACAAAGCAAGTGTCTTTTAATTTCGCGGCTGCTGTCACCATCTGCAGTGATCATGGAGCCCAAGAAAGTAAAATCTCTCACTGCCTCCATTTCTTCCCCTTCTATTTGCCAGGAGGTGATGGGACCAGTGGCCAGGATCTTAGTTTGTTTTTTATGTTGAGTTTCAAACCATATTTTGCACTCGCCTCCTTCACCCTCATTAAAGGGTTCTTTAATTCCTCCTCACTTTCTGCCATCAAGGTTGTGTCATCTGCATATCTGAGGTTGAAGACTTCCACTCTGTGTGGGGGTGTCTGTGTGGAGATGCAAAGACCAACAGCTTCACCTGACGGATCTCTGCCTGCAAAAGACACTGCGAGTCTCCCGGAAAATTTGTTTATTGTAAATGTTGCAACCCTCAAATACGACATAAATGCATGCGGCAAGCCTAATTCACCTAACGAACTCCTGCCTGCCCGTTATTGCGGGAGCTCCGGTGCCTCGAGCCCCTCCCCGAGGCGCGGGGAGCACTTACTGGATCCTCCTCGCGGTGGTGCCGTTCCCGGTGTGGGCTCGCAGAGCCCCCAGCATGAGCAACCGCATGGCCCTGGCTGAGCCCAGCTGTCTCCCTTGCCCTACTTCCGGCCACGTCCCTCTCGCCTTCGTTCCCTCGTGTTGGGTACCGGAAACCTGCTGCCGGCTCTTCTAGGCATCTCACGCGGCCATCCTTTCTTCTCTGCTCTATGGTAATCAGCGAGGCGTTTGTAGTTGCCTCCCACAGGGAACTCCCTGGAAACAAGATTCAGGACATTCCGTTCCGCTTCCATCTTTCAAAAGGTGATTTGGGCTTGGCGGTGTTGGACAGAGCTATTACGCAGAAGAGAGGGGACGCTTTATGGGTTTGCATTATGAACCATATGGGAGCAAGGTGCCAGATCTCTATAGAGCAGTTGTGGGGAGACTCTGGCCCTTCCGAGGTTCTGCTTAGTTTATTTTTTTATTGCTATTTGTTATTGTGGTTAATATTGTTTTAAATATTATGAATGCTGTAGTATTTTATGAATCCTATAATATGACTTTTGCTGTAGTTGTGTTGTTTAGCTTATTTTTTACCTGTTTTGTTAATAGTGTTTTATATACTGTAACTGTTTTACTGACGATTTGTTAATTATTCTGCATGATTTATGTTTCCACTTCATTTTTCCCCACTTTTAATTTGTATACCGCCTTACTAGATTACTATGCACAAGGCAGTTTACAAGCCGAAGAAACCACAATATAGACAACAAAGATCACACACCTTATAAGAATCTTACCCAATACAAAAGTCAAAAATATAAATTTGAAATAAACATGTTCTATTGTGTTATTGTTGTTTGTTTGTAAGCTGTTTTGTGATTCATGTGTATCAAGAGGTATAGAAATATAGTAAATCAAATCAAATCAGCCCCAGTAAGCATGGCCAGAGCTGATGGAAGTTTGTAGTTCAGCAACACCTTGAGGGTTACAGGTTCCCTTCCCATTTAACCAACCACGAAATAGTATTTGAATAGAAAACTGGGTGAACAGGTAACCAGTCAAAAAGCGCTCAGAATAGCCAGCCAGACGTGTTTGGCAAGCTTGCAAGCTAGGTGTAAACTCAGGAACAGCCTCCCGCTATTTTTCGACAGCAACTGGCATTTTTTTCCAAATGCAGTACGTTCTCGCACCTGAGAGTTCAGAACAATTACCTGCTCTCTGTTTTGCTTTCCCAAATGTATCTCGGCATGCACGTTAATTTATAAGTCACATTTTACAAAAGTAAATAAATGAGTACTTAAAAAACAAACCAGCCCTCTTGGTTCACTTCGAAGAAAAAGCGTGACTAGGGTATTGCGACAGTAACTCACGCGGCAACGCTCATTCCATTGATAAGACCGCGAGTTGTCATTGACAAAAAAAACCCCACCATGAAAAGCAAGGGCATTGGGCGAGCCAAGCCACGCCCCCGTTCGCTCGCACCTGCCTCAATTAGCATATTCCCCCTCCTCCCTCCCCGGAGCGTTCTATTTTGCTGCGGCTAACCACGTGAGGGCTGAACCTGGAAGGGCCTCCCTTCTGTGAGCGACCGCGCGGCGCGGCCAATCAGCGAGCGCGAATCCCCAGCCCTGGTCGGGAGGGGGAGGAGGACCTGGGCATTCCAACAGCCGAGAGAAGTTGGCGGGCGGAGGGAGGGAGGGCAGCGCGGAGCTCGGAAGGGCCGCCGAGCGCGAGGGTTCGGCGGGGTTCGGTTCGGCAGGCGCGGCGGGGAGGGCAGGGGTAGCGGAGCAGCCGCGCCGAGGGAGGCGCCCTGAGCGGGGCGAAGTCACGAGTTCGAATCCCGGGTGGGGTAGTTTGGGGTCGGGTGGGTGGAGCAAGGAAGGGGTTTTATGGGGAACAGCTGAGAGCCGGGGGGGGGAGTGGGGGATCCAGAAGTTAGCCCTGCCCTGAAAGAAAAAAAAGAAACCCCCCCCCCGCCTTCCACAGGAACCCCAAAGCTGAGACAGGTTCTGGGCAGTTTAGGTAGATCTGGGCTTGCAGAGTTCTGGATTAGCAGATTTGGGGAGCAGTTGGGTCAGGGGGTTGGAAGGCCCCTGAGAGTGTGAGCAAGTTGGAGGGTTTTTTTTTGGGGGGGGGGTCAGGCTAGCTGTAAGTGGGCTTAGTCCCTTAGACTGGAAGGTGTTTCCATTGCACTGGAGTTTGGCCGTGTTGTTTAGATTTCCCGGCGCCCCATGGAAGATTCAATGGAGAGGAGCCCCCTCTTAGGAGGGGGCGACCACCGGGGGCCCCCCAGCTCCCCCAGCGCCAGCGCCTTCCGTGGCCGGCGCCTGGCCTGTGCTGCGGTGCTGCTGGCGGAGATGCTGGAGCGAGTGGCATTCTACGGCATCACCTCGAACCTGGTGCTTTTCCTCAATGGGGTGCCCTACAACTGGGAGGGCACCCAAGCCAGCCAGGCCTTGCTGCTCTTCATGGGCGTCACCTACTTGGTATCGCCCTTCGGGGGCTGGTTGGCGGACGCCCTGCTGGGCAAGTTCCCCACCATCCTGTTCAGTATGGCGGTCTACCTGCTGGGCATGCTGATCTTCCCTGCCATGGCTTACTCCACCACCCGCCAGTGGCTCTGCGGGGAGATGCCCCTGCGGATCGTAGAGAACTGCTCTGTGCCTGTTTTGCCCAACATCACCCACACCCCGTGCCAGCTGCAGGGAGCCAACCGCTATTGCCTGGTGGCCAGCTTCGTGGGACTGGTTCTCGTGGGAGTCAGCGTGGGCTCCGTCAAGGCCAACATCACGCCCTTCGGAGCCGACCAGGTCCAGTATTTTTAATTTACCTTTTTTTTGTTTCCAAGAGATTTGTGCTGCATGCCGCAAGGCTGCAAATAATAATAATAATGCCGTTTCCTGGAGAATAAAGCAGTTCAGTATTTCACTCAAGAGCGACTGTTTTAAGATGTTTAGATAAATAAAAATAATTTATTAAAAATAATTAAGGTGAAAAAGCAGATTAAGACACCTCTATGTGTCTGAACAAAGCGGTTATATCAGACACCAAAAATGTGTCAAAAGTATCAGACAAAGTGGTTATATCGGACACCAAAAAATTGTGGTACAGAAAAGGAGCTTGCTTGACGTCGATAGGCAGGGAGTTCCAAAGTGTGGGTGCTGTCATTTTTTACCTTTCTAAAAAAATGTGTAATGAGTATTATGGGGCACCTGTAACAACCCAGATTTGCAGATGGAAGTGATCAAATGGGTATTTGTGAGGCGAGGCTATCTGCCAAGGAAGCTGGTCTTTGCTGTTGATAAGGAAGCTACACTTTGCTATAGGGAAGATGAATGAAGCATGGTCCTCCGAAACTTGCTTCAGGCCCTCCCTAGCCACATCTGTTCTTGGCCCTGCTCTGCGCTCTCCATTCATGTTTTTGCCTGGAGTTGGAATGTGGCCCCTGAACTCTGATCACGCCTCTTGCTTGTTTGGATAGATAAGAGTGTATGCAGGAAGTCACTTATTGTATGGAAGGGGGGACGTTTGTTGCTCTGGTCACCTTCTGCACTGGCATCAGAAGATACTGTGACGCTTTGGGGTGAAAAAGGTCCCCCACTTGCGCCTTGCGGTGAGGTCATATCTGTTGACACCAGCAAAGCACAGATGATCGAGGAGATGGAGCAAGTTCCCTTGTGAGCAGAGGTTGCAGCATTTTGGACTTTCCTTGTGTAGAGAAAGGGCAAGCAAGATGCGTACAAGTTTATAAAGTTATACATGGTGTGCAGAAAGTGCAAAGAAGATAGTAGCCACAATGAGGATGTTCTGCTTCCAGTGTCAGAGGTATCTGAATAGCATTGCAGGAGGGGAGAGTGTCTTGTGTTCATGTTGAACAGGCTTCCTCAAACTCGGCCCTCCAGATGTTTTCAGCCTACAACTCCCATGATCCCTAGCTAGCAGGACCAGTGGTCAGGGATGATGGGAATTGTAGTCTCAAAACATCTGGAGCCAAGTTTGAGGAAGCATGATGTTGAACTCGCAGGCTTCCCAGAAGCATCTGGTTGGCTACTGGGAGAACAGGATTCTGGGCTAGCTGGGCCACTGGCCTGATCTAGCAAGGTTCGTCTTTAGTTCTTACGTTAGATGGATTTCCTGACTCGATATTGCTGATGGTGTATGTATGGATCTGGCTTCTGTTGACCCATGTCATTAGTTTGGCTAGCCCAGGGCTGCCGGTTCCACCTTGCTGTCACTTTTCCAGGTCTCATGGGAAAGACCATAGACCAGCCCTTGACGTGCAAAAAGCTCCAGGTTCAGTCCCTGGCATCTCAGGGTACGAGGATTTTTCAAGCTTTCAGGAATCTGCTAATCCTCCTAATCTTGAAAACTTGATGCAAAATGTTGTCATCTATTTGATAATATTAGAATAGGTATTGGTTGGCATCCCTCAGCCTCAAGAGACAATGGAGTGTGCCTCCAAAGTCAAACCGCTGGAAGGAGGAGTACAAGGCGCCATCCAGCCAACTTAGGGACTGCACTCTGGATTTGTGTTGTGTTTACTCCTTAGCCTGTTCTTCTCCTGATGATGACCACAGTTTTCCTTCCCCTACATGGGCTTCCTTCCCAGGTAGATGAGCCCCACCTGCCCCTCACTTCCCTTTACAGCACATGCAGAAACTGCCTTCTTTGACCTTTGGACCTGCTGTTGGTCTTGTCTGCTCAATCCCCAAAGTCACCAAGGGGTTTGAGACCCATCGACTCCCCTCTGCTGGTTTAGCTGGCCAGTTGAAGCTGTTCCCGGGGTTCCTGAGCTGGCTCTATCCTCTATGTAACAACCCTTTACAGTGGTACCTTGGGATGGGTTAAGAACTTAATTCTTTCTGGAGGTCTGTTCTTAACCTGAAACCATTCTTAACCTGAGGTACCACTTTAGCTAATGGGGCCTCCCACTGCTGCGCAATTTCTGTTCTCATCCTGAAGCAAAGTTCTTAACCCGAGGTACTATTTCTGGGTTAGCGGAGTCTGTAACCTGAACATAGCTGTCAACTTTCAGATTTGAAAATAAGGGATCAGCAGCCTCGAAAATAAGGGATCAACAGCCTCACTTGTTCCAGGGACAGTCTGCTGGATATCTAACAATCCGGGGTAGCAGCGGGAAACGGCGCTGGAATAAGGGAATTTCCCTCCAAAAAAAGGGAAGGTTGACAGCTATGAACCTGAAGCGTCTGTAACCTGAAGCACCTGTAACCCGAGGTACCACTGTACAGTCATACCTCAGGTTACAGATGCTTCAGGTTGCGTGTTTTTGGATTACGGACCTGTCGAAACCCGAAAGTACTGGAACAAGTTACTTCCGGGTTTTGGCGGTTGCGCATGCGCAGAAGCGCCGAATCTCAACCCGTGCATGCACAGACATGACACTGTGGGTTGCGAACGCTGCGGGTTGTGAACGTGCCTCCTGCATGGATCACATTCACAACCTGAGCATCCACTGTAGTTATTTGAAGATGACTCTCATTCTCCTCTTCTCCAGGTTGAACATAGCCAACTCCTCAATAGGCTTGGCTTGCAGACCCTTAGTCATCTTGGTTGCCCTCCTCTGTCTGCACACGGTCCAACTTGTCCCTATCCTTTTTAAACTGCAGTACCCAGAACAGGACACAGCACTCCAAGTGGGGTCTGACCAAGGCAGAGTAGAGCAGGACTGTTAATTCCCTTGATCAGGACATTAGGCTTCTGTTGATGCAGCCTAGAACAACATTAGCTTTTTTGGCTGCTGCATCACACTGTTGACTCATTTGAAGCCTGGGGTCTACTCAGACCTCAGATCCTTTTCACGTGTCCTTCTGGCAGTGAGCCCATGACCCACATTGCTCAAGAAATGCAAGTCTAAACCAGGGCTTGCTAATATGGCAGACTCAGGATGTTGTGGACTTCAACAGGTCAAAATGGGAGTTGTAGCATAAAACATAGATAGCACCAGGTTGGGAGAGGCACATCAAATTAATCCCTATGGTCTTTGGCTCCACGTGACATTCACTCAACACTTCAAGTGGAATTTCCTTTGCATAACCAGCTTGTATGTGTACATGTACACACATCAACTTGTAAGACATAGGTATTTTCTTCCTGTTTGGGAAAAGGCTCTGTGCAAATAAAAAAAAAACCCCATCATGCTCTTTCACCAGCAGAATCTCAGCAAGCAGAAAAGTCAGTGGTTGCGTATGTCTTGCAACACACACAACAAAGGACACAAAGCCTTTGTTCTACGGACTTGTGTTTGCAATGATAGGAGGAAGTTTTTGATTTGCTCAGATCTCCTCAGACGGCCGTGATTGAAAGGGAGGCAGGGAAAGAAAAGGAAGATGACATGCTCCAAATAATCTTGATTGAATAATACGGTGCATACTGAGCACATAACAGTTCAAACAAAAGAATGCTAGCTGGATTATAAACCGGGTGGCTTTCGAGAATCCCCAGGGAGGGAAGTGGGACTTGAGCAGGAAGCAAACAGGAAATAGTTTAATGAAGGAGTGGATAGTTAATAGGATAATAAACTATTGGATATTAACCTGTTTCTTCTACCCCATTGTTTTCTACTCTTTGCCGCCCAATTGCCTTGGGTTTTCCTCTTGCTGCATTGGACTCTCAAGAGATAAAGATGAGAAAATTTTTGGGTTTTTTACAAGGGAAAGACAGGGTGAGTGAGGTCTGTCTTTCATCCAACTGAACATGCAGTCTTTCCTATGAAGGAAGGTGCAGTGTGAACTTAACCGTTTGACCCAGATTTAAAACAAAGCTGCCCCATCACAACTGAAGTACAGTAAGTTGTTCAGGGGAAGTAGCCTTCGAATCATGTCCACAGAAACCCTACGCATAAGAGGATAACCATGAACACAGGAACTTGATGGCTCAGACTAAAGGCCCGTCTGATCTAGCAAAAACATTCTTTGCTTGCATTTCTGCACATGTTTGCCTAGGAGCAAGTTAACTCTGAATTTGAGGTGGCTTATTTTTTTGCTAGACATGCAAAAGATTGGGCAGTGAGCACATAATCACATCTTGAATCAGCGAAGGCCGTGCTGGAAGGTGTGCCGATGGATCAGGCTTGATTTCTGCTGCTCCAGAGGGTAGGACCTGGACCAATGGGTTCAAATTACAGTGGTACCTTGGGTTAAGTACTTAATTCGTTCCGGAGATCCATTCTTAACCTGAAACTGTTCTTAACCTGAAGCACCACATTAGCTAATGGGGCCTCCTGCTGCTGCCGCGTCGCTGGAGCATGATTTCTGTTCTCATCCTGAAGTAAAGTTCTTAACCCGAGGTACTATTTCTGGGTTAGCGGAGTCTGTAACCTGAAGCGTATGTAACCCGAGGTACCACTGTATAAGAAAGGTAAATTCCAACAAGACATTGGGAAGAACTATCTGTTGGTAAGAGCTGTTGGACAGTGGAACTGACGCCCTCAAGCTGGTAGATCTTGCCAAACCTGCCAAGGAGTCCAGTTCATTTTGTTGTTTCTTTAAATACTTTGTAAAGGGTTCCCATTCATCTTTAAAATCACAGTTATCCTTGTCATGTAGTTTGTGTGTCAGTTTTGCCAATTCTGCGTAGTCCATCAATTTCTCTTGCCACAGTTCTTTGGTTGGGATTTCCTTGTTCTTCCATCCTTGTGCTATTAAGAAGAAGAAGAAGAAGAAGAAGAAGAAGAGTTTGGATTTGATATCCCACCTTTCACTCCCCTTCAGGAGTCTCAAAGCGGCTAACATTCTCCTTTCCCTTCCTCCCCCACAACAAACACTCTGTGAGGTGAGTGGGGCTGAGAGACTTCAGAGAAGTGTGACTGGCCCAAGGTCACCCAGCAGCTGCATGTGGAGGAGCGGAGACGCGAATCCGGTTCCCCAGATTACGAGACTACCGCTCTTAACCACTACACCACACTGGCTCTCTTGCCGCTGTTGTCCGCATTCATAAAGATATTTTTCAGTTCCCTTGGCAGGACTTTTCCTACAATCCCTAACAAAAATGTTTCAGGTTTTTGACAAATGTTAGTTGGAGCATGTCAGGGAACTGCCATCGGAGGGACAGGTGGTGGAAGGGCTCACGGAGGTTGGGAGAGACCCAGCAGCGGAAGCAGGAACCAGCAGGGGGAGAGGTGGGTCTCTGAGGGAAAGCGAGCAAGAGGGAGGGCTCAGGGACACGTCCAGTGAGAACAGTGGGGAGGTTTCTGGACCTCCCATAGGGAGACCCACTCCTCGCCGGAAACTGTCACGCCGTGAGTCCAGAAGACGTGTTTCCGTTAAGGAGCTTTTATGTTGGAAGCGATTCCGAAAGCAGCCACTGTCGGAATCTGCGAGTGACTAGAGGAGCCATGTCTGAGGGGCTCCGTCACAGACAGAGGTTTGTGGACTTGAACAAACTCTGAGGGACTACGATTTTACGCACAAGCAGCTCATCATCCCATCACAGAGCATTTTCTTCAACTCATTATATATCATTTCCCTATTATTATTATTTTTTCCTACAGTCCCACCACATATGAGGTATAGCACCTACTTAGCACGCAGAAGGTCCTAGGTTCAGTTCCCAGCAGCTCCAGGTAGGGGTGGGAACACCTTCTGTAGAAAGCCGTAGAGAGCTGCTGTCCGTGTTTGTGGACAGTACTGAGCTAGATAAGCCAATAGCCTTTTTAATATAATGTGCCTTCCTCCGTTTTCATACCATGTGGCATAATGCTTTTTGGACATCAGTGTCATGGCTGATACATGGTGTGCAAGTATGTGTGTGTGGGTTCGGTCCCTTTCTAATCAGACATTTTATTTTCTGTATTTTTGTGTTGGAATTCTGCCCATCTTAGCACATCAAATGCCCATAGGATACCTTGAGTCTCACGAATTAGATCATTGCCCTTCCATCTTGGAACAGTCAAAAGTTGATTTGTTTTGTTGGTGTCCAGAATAGTTTATTGCTCTGGCATAGCTCTGGCCCCCGAGCCCCAAATACCACTTGTTAATCAATGAGGCATAGTAACTTCCACTACAGGTTTGACCTGTGAAAGGTTTTTGAAAATCCCATCTATTCCCAGGAGATGGGTGCTTGTGTCAAGAGAGAAATAATGTCGGTGGTCACTTTAATCAGAACTTCAAAATGGTGGATGCAAACACGAGTGATTATTACTGGAGTGCACCATGGAGAATTTAGGGCGTAATTTTCATCCTTGGATTTTCATATACCCTTTCTTTCCCTGCCTTGTTTCATGAAAAACCAGCACTGTGGTTTGGTTTGTTCAAAAGGGTCTTCTCCACCTCCCAGGAGCAACCAAATGTATTTTCATTGATGACTCTTCCTTGGAATAAAGACTTGAGTTCCTGCAAGGCTGATTTGTTGGTAGCTGTGCAAGGATCACCTTGAATCTCTTCCAAGCAAAGCCTAGACCTGCCTTTCCCAAACTGGTGCCCCCCAGATGTTGCTGAACTCCAGTTCCCATCTGGAGGACCTCTGGGAAAGGCTGGCCGAGAGGGGATCTTCTATTGTTCCCTTTCATTATTGCAGTCTCAGGAATTGAGGGATCAGTATGTGATTGCACATACAGGACGCGGGTGGTGCTGTGGGTTAAACCACAGAGCCTAGGACTTGCTGATCAGAAGGTCAGCGGTTTGAATCCCTGCGACGGGGTGAGCTCCCATTGCTCAGTCCCTGCTCCTGGCAACATTGCAGTTTGAAAGCATGTCAAAGTGCAAGTAGATAAATAGGTACCGCTCCGGCGGGAAGGTAAACGGTATTTCCGTGCGCTGCTCTGGTTCACCAGAAGCGGCTTAGTCCTGCTGGCCACATGACCCGGAAGCTGTTCGCCGGTTCCCTCGGCCAATAAAGTGAGATGAGCGCCGCAACCCCAGAGTCGGCCACGACTGGACCTAATGGTCAGGGGTCCCTTTACCTTTTTATGTGATTGCAGAAGTTCATTTGTGTGCTTGTCATTTTGAGACTAGTTTAAACTGCCCTGCATATATATATAGAGAGAGAGCGCGAGAGAACTACTTCATTGGGAACAGTATGCTGATTCAGGCATGATTTTCAGAATGGGACATGGCTGGACGTAGGTTCCCCATCTCTGATCTAGTTGTTGTTGTTGTTGTTATTCCCCACCTTTTCTCCTGACAGAGACTCAAGGGAGATTACAGGTAAACAAGAACCGCTAAATGAGGGTCTTTCCCCATCAATTCCTACATGATCTGTTGTTGTATTTAGTCAGAAATGCCAGAGATTGAACCTGGAGCCTTGTGCATTCGACACACGTGCTCTGCCGCTGAAATACGGTCCCCCGTACGCACACTTCTTAGTTTCAACCATAAATCACACTTTAAGGACCTGACTTCTCCATTTCCATTGTTGCTGTGTGTGTTTCATTTCTTTAATTCCACTTCCCAACCCTGTTGGTTAATCGATTGGGTGTTCCCTGGAGTTTTCGGGATAGATGTGCGAAGAACTGCTAAATCTTTTCAACATCGTTCATGTGCCATTTTATATGTGCGCAACACTGTTGGGTTATAAAAAAAAACAAATAAACTTAATTTCGCTCTCATAAATTAACTAATGTGGATTTATGTGATTATGTGGGGAAACCCAGCCAGATGGGCGGGGTATAAATTATTATTATTATTATTATTATTATTATTATTATTATTATTATTACTACTACTATTATAGCATAAGCCTCCCATCCTTCTCTCTGAAGGTCACTTTAACTGTCGTGTCTTCCAGCAAAGTATCCTGGAATTTGTAGCTTCTGAGACTTGTGAATTCTGCGGTGGCTCTTTGCCATTCTCATCGAACTACAATTCCCAGAATCTTCTTGGGAGAAGGAATGACTTACAACTAGTGTGGATATTACAGAGTTCTCCCCTGCCCCACCAACATACAGTGGTACCTCGGGTTACATATGCTTCAGGTTACAGACTCCACTAACCCAGAAATAGTGCTTCAGGTTAAGAACTTTGCTTCAGGATGAGAACAGAAATTGTGCACCGGCAGAACAGCAGCAGTAGGAGGCCCCATTAGCTAAAGTGGTGCTTCAGGTTAAGAACTGTTTCAGATTAAGAACAGACCTCCAGAACGAATTAAGTACTTAACCCGAGGTACCACTGTAATTCAAATACCTAACCACAGTATGACTTAGGGGTTTTGAAAATATTTTACTGTAGTTTTCTAATGCTGGAAATGTGTGTGCAAGCACATAAGATAAAAATAAAGAAAAGGGACTATAAATATGTAAAAAAACACAAAAAACTAATACAGAACATAAAGAGAAAACAGTGTGGAGCATCTGACAATCTGGCCTGTTAAAATGCTTCTTTCTTTGCCGGCTTGAGATTTGAACCCAGGTTTCCTGGACACAAAAATCACTGCTTTTACCTGACAAGCGGCAGGACAAATTGTACATTAGTCATGGCGTCCGTGGGGCATGTTACATAAAATAAATATATTCGAACATCTCCACCTGCCTACATTTCCAGGAATGTGTCCTGATGTGAAGGGTTGACTCAGATAAAGAGCTTTGTTCTCAAAAAATAGGCTTGGGACTGTGATGCCCTCTTCATCGCCTGCTTCCCTTTTTTGAGCAGCATTGCACTCTGTCCATTTCCTGTTCTTCTGTGTGACACATTTTGATTCCCCCCCCCCCATCTCTTGCAATTCTGAATTTAGCCCATTCGCCTGTGAGGAAGCGAAACTGTCCTTAAAAGATAAGACATGCCAGTCTGAATGTTCAGCTCTGGCCAATCAGGCAGCAACTTCTGCAGCACCGCTGAAATGAATGGGGAACGGTCGCTGCACTCGTCTCATTATTAATTGTTGTTGTTGTTGTTGTTTAGTCATGTCCGACTCTTCGTGACCCCATGGACCAGAGCACGCCAGGCACTCCTGTCTTCCACTGCCTCCCGCATTTTGGTCAGACTCGTGTTGGTAGCTTCAAGAACACTGTCCCACCATCTCGTCCTCTGTCGTCCTCTTCTCCTTGTGCCCTCCATCTTTCCCAACATCAGGGTCTTTTCCAGGGAGTCTTCTCTTCTCATGAGGTGGCCAAAGTCTTGGAGCCTCAGCTTCAGGATCTGTCCTTCCACTGAGCGCTCAGGGCTGATTTCCTTAAGAATGGAGAGGTTTGAGCTTCTTGCAGTCCATGGGACTCTCAAGAGTCTCCTCCAGCAACATAATTCAAAAGCATCAATTCGTTATTAATTAGTTCATCATTATTATTATTTATGTGAAGACAGGCTCTGGCAGATTGAGCGGAGAAGACTAATAGTGGGCCCAACTGTCTTGAACATGGGTGGGCAAACTAAGGCCCGGGGGCCGGATCCGGCCCAATCGCCTTCTCAATCTGGCTAGCAGATGGTCCGGGAATCAGCGTGTTTTTACATGAGTAGAATATGTCCTTTTATTTAAAATGCATCTCTGGGTTATTTGTGGGGCATAGGAATTCGTTCATTAGTTTTTTCAAAGCATAGTCCAGCCCCCCACAAGGTCTGAGGGGCAGTGGACCGGCCCCCTGCTGAAAAAGTTTGCTGACCCCTGGCCATGAAAGAGGTTTCTGCATGTGCCATAGAGGGGACTCATTCATGGTGTGTGTGTGATTGGGTGGTCATTTTTATTTTGATTATATATTTCATGGTTTTATACAGTGGTACCTCGCAAGACGAATGCCTCGCAAGACAAAAAACCCGCTAGACGAAAGGGTTTTTTGTTTTTTGAGCTGCTTCGCAAGACGATTTCCCCTATGGGCTTGCTTCGCAAGACGGAAACGTCTTGCAAGTTTGTTTCCTTTTTCTTAACACCGTTAATACAGTTGCGACTTGACTTCGAGGAGCAACTCATAGAACGCGGTGTGGTAGCCTTTTTTGAGGTTTTTAAAGACTTTGGTGATTTTTGAAGCTTTTCCAAAACTTTCCCGACACCGTGCTTCGCAAGACGAAAAAAATCGCAAGACGACAAAACTCGCGGAACGAATTTCGTCTTGCGAGGCACCACTGTATTTTGATTTTTTTTCTGTGAACTGCCCTGAGACCTCCAGGTATAGGGCGGTATATAAATTCAATAAATCATCATCACCATCATCCACCTGGGAAGGTAGCCCATCTAGGAGAGGGAAAATGGATCCTAAACCTTTGCTGCCCTGTGGAATAATTTCAGGACAATAAAAGGCTAAGGAGCAAACCCTACATAAGATTAAACTGTTGCAGTGAATAATTCTAACTTTTGTGTAAAACGGGCTGAGTGCAATTTAGTTCTGGAACTTTAAACAAATTCCTGCACCCAGAGCATGTTCTGTGAGAGGTAAACTACAGCACCCATAATCCTTTGAGGGGCGGGGGAATGTGCTTCGAATCTGCTCTAAAGATTTAGTGTGTACACTGCCTAACTTTTAACTGCTCGCCTGCACTGCTGTTGCTCATCTTCTCAGTAAGGAGTCTCAGAACAAAGTTTGAAAAGCACTGCTTTAAAAATGCAGCTTGCGCCTTCTCTATTTCCTTCCCTTTCTCCTGTCCACCATATTTTTGTAACCCAATTCATTGGAACCAATGAGTGGGGAAAATTGGGTGTAATCACCCGGGTGACACAGGGCTCTTCTTCCATGAATGTTGCTAAATGCAGAAATAAACAACAACCGTGCTACAAGCAATGGCGTCTACCCAGCAACCATCCCGGGTTTGCTTTTCACCCAGCCTCCTTGGCACGGGTGCCAAGCTGGAGGAAACGGGACACTTTAATTCGATTAAAAGCAAGTCATGCTTGTTATGGAGCGTGGCCTGGCCTTAATATCATGTTGCTCTGCTAAATGCAAGTATTGCATAACTGGAAAAGCTTGAAGGTTTGAGCAAAATAGATCCCCAGGGATGATTCAGCAGGAAGATCGTTCTGAATTCTGCATTTCATTTCATTTTTTTTTTCCTTGCTAAGATGGAAACTCAGGAAATTTAGCAACTGGTGCAATGACTGGGCATAAGAACTTCAGTTAGTCATCAGTTCCAAGCATACATCTCTGTTTAAAAATGGCATCTTGGGCTCTCTCTGTGTATGTCTATCCCTGTAACAAATGTTGTCTTAAGGGGTGATTCATCCTAAACAGAGATGGCCTGTGAATCTCAGACATATTTTGGGCATGTGCTGAGTAGAGGAATGCAGTGCAAAGGCGCATTAGCAAAGTATCTTCAGCTGCCGTTGTTGTTGATTGTTGTTAGCCGCCCTGAGCCCGGCTTCGGCTGGGGAGGGCGGGATATAAATAAAATTTATTATTATTATTATTGTTGTTGTTGTTGTTGTTGTTGTTGTTGTTGTTGTTGTTGTTATTGTTATTATTTATTATATTCCATCATAATTTCTATTTATCACCCTCTCCTACATTATAATGTCTGGGGCAAGGAGGTTCCAGGAATTTTGAAAGGATGCTGACAAGCTGGAACTTGCTTTGAGGGTGGTGGGTGACCAAGATGATGAAGGGGTCTGGAAATCAAGCCTTTTGCGGAATGGATGGGGGAGTTTGGTAGGCTTACTGTGAAGAAGCCCAAGAGGTGATATGAGAGCCATCTTCAAACATAAGAGCTGTTTGACAGTAGAATGGATCACCTCCAAAGGTGCTCCTTCGTTGGAAGTTTTTAAGCAGAGGTTGAATGGCCATCTGTCAGGGATTCTGTCGCCATGATTCCTGCATTTTAGGGGGTTGGACTAGATGACCCTTGTGAGAGAGGGCCTTCTTGGTGGCTGCTCCCAGACTTTGGCACTACCTCCCTGGAGAAGCTAGACTGGCTCCCTCCTTGCTGTCCTTCCTCCAACAGGTGCGCAGCAGCAACACATAACCAAAAATATGTGCACACTCAAACAGCAGAGTAAAGCTGGAAGCTGAGGCTATGAGGTGTGGCATTTAAGTAATTTATTAAGCAATATATACAGGACAAAGCGGACACGGGTGGCGCTGTGGGTTAAACCAGAAAGCCTAGGACCCGACAACGGGGTGAGCTCCCGTTGCTCTGTCCCTGCTCCTGCCAACCTAGCAGTTGGAAAGCACATCAGAGTGCAAGTAGATAAATAGGTACCGCTCCGGCGGGAAGGTAAACGGCGTTTCCATGCGCTGCTCTGGTTTGCCAGAAGAGGCTTAGTCATGCTGGCCACATGACCCGGAAGCTGCACACCGCTCCCTCGGCCAATAAAGCGAGATGAGCGCCGCAACCCCAGAGTCGGCCACGACTGGACCTAATGGTCAGGTTCCCTTTACCTTTACCTTTTTACAGGACAAAGCAATCATGGCGTCCTCTCACATCTTCTCCAAAAGAGAGAGAAAAGGTAAAAAAAAAAAAAGTACAATGCAACGGAAGAGATAGGACTGGCTTCTGTTTCCCACACTTTCCAAGCATGGAATGTAAACACAGACATGTGATGTGACAATCACACATCCAGCAACGGGAGAGAAGGGTGGGTGACTCAGGGTGTGAAGCCCCATGTAGCTTTCATGCTTCGTTCCTGCATATGGGGGGGCATTCATCTGAACCCCTGTTAAGAGAACCACCTTCATAAGCCAGCCAGCCAGCCATTGCATAGCCAAGTCATATTCCGGACAGCAGGCAGTGCAGACACCTCACAACATGGATTTGGGGAGGGGTGGGTGAGATGCCCAGCTAGCGCGGTTCTTGCAAAGATACGGCTGCTTTAAGCGCACGCAGGTCTGAGCCTCGTTTCAGCTGTGAAATGTTGGGAGATTTACGGCAGCGCTATAAACTCTGGTCAGCAGGGAACTATATTTTGCATCTCTCAGTTCCTCCTCGCGGGGAGTTGCTGCACAGCTGCTCCTCAGTGGCTTCCCGGAATCGCTGCGGTCTTACTTTCGCCGAGGTGGCAGAAACAAAGGGTGGTAGAGCACCTGCATGCATTCCCTGCCACCCCCAGGTTTGGGAGGGGAGAGAGATTCCAGTCTGAAACCCTGCAAAATCACTGTCACTCTGACTTCCTGCAGGTTCTGATTTGGGATTGAACGCTCCCCTGTATTTTTCCTCTTAGAATAGGGTTGGGAAACCTTGGGCCCTTGGTATACTCTCCTCAGGCCACATGCTCACTGCCCCTTGCTTTGCACCCTCCTTGAGTGTTTTTGCCTGACCGGGATGTGTCCAAATTCTGGTCATGCCTCTTGATTGCCTGCATGGGGAATGGAGAGGGATGGGGCAGTGTGGATAGAAACCAGCTTATGGTAAAAAAGGTAAAGGGACCCCTGACTGTTAGCTCCAACTCTGGGGTTGCGGCGCTCATCTCGCTTTACTGGCCGAAGGAGCCGGCGTACAGCTTCCGGGTCATGTGGCCAGCATGACTGAGCCGCTTCTGGCAAACCAGAGCAGCGCATGGAAACGGCGTTTACCTTCCCGCCGGAGCGGTACCTATTTATCTACTTGCACTTTGACGTGCTTTCGAACTGCTAGGTTGGCAGGAGCAGGGACCGAGCAACGTGAGCTCACCCCGTCACGGGGATTCGAACTGCCGACCTTCTGATCGGCAAGTCCTAGGCTCTGTGGTTTAACCCACAGCGGTACAAAAGGTAAAATTTATGTTCAGCACTTGGCACACTTCTGCCTCTGCCCACCACTGGGATGTTGTCCCCAGATGGTCACCTGCAAAGCATGCAGCCCTCAGGCTGAAAAAGTCCCAATTCCTGATAAATGTTCTGATCTAGCTTTCTTCTCCCTGCCTTGCTAGTCTGTGTGTGCGCAACTTGGGTTTTTGTAAGGAGGAAAGTTCAGTTACCGAACTGCATGTCAACAGCTTAATACAGCGTCCAAAAAGAAAAGCGCTAATGCTAATCTAGGCTGCATCAAGAGATGTATAATGTCCAGATCAGAGGATGTAATAGTTCTGCCTTGGTCAGACCACATCTGGAGTACTGTGTTCAGTTCTCGGCACCACAGTTTAAGAAGGGTACTGACAAGCTGGAAGATGTACAGAGGAAGGCGACCAGGATTATCCAAGTGCCTGGAAGCCATGGTTGGGTATGTTTAGGGTGGAGAATAGAAGGTATGGTTGTTGTTGTTCTTGTTTAGTCATTTAGTTGTGTCCGACTCTTCGTGACCCCCTGGACCAGAGCACGCCAGGCACTCCTGTCTTCCACTGCCTCCCACAGTTTGGCCAAACTCATGTTGGTAGTTTCGAGAACACTATCCAACCATCTCATCCTCTGTCATCCCCTTCTCCTTGTGCCCTCCATCTTTCCCAACATCAGGGTCTTTTCCAGGGAGTCTTCTCTTCTCATGAGGTGGCCAAATTATTGGAGCCTCAGCTTCAGGATCTGTCCTTCCAGTGAGCACTCAGGGCTGATTTCCTTCAGAATGGAGAGGTTTGATCTTCTTGCAGTCCATGGGACTCTCCAGAGTCTCCTCCAGCACCATAATTCAAAAGCATCAATTCTTCAGTGATCAGTCTTCTTTATGGTCCAGCTCTCAGAAGGTATGGTAGCCACCTTCAAATGGGCTGTCATCACTTCTCCCAAAGATTCCTGGGAACTGTAGTTCAGAATGGGTGCTGAGACTGTTAGGAGACACCCGTTGGCCCTCACAGAGCTACAAATCCCAGCACCTTCAAACGACACTTCTCAGGGTTCTTTGGAGGAAGTCATGTGTTTTAAAAGCCTTTGGTCAAGAGTGGGGGGACCTGCAGCCCTCAAGGCGTTGCTGGAATGCAGCTCCCATCATTGCTGACCATTAGCCATGCTGGCTGGAGTCGAACACATCGGGAAGGCAACAGGCTCCCAGCCCCTGGTTTAAAAGCTATCCAACAATTGGTGGTGTTCTTAGATGGAAAACAAAAAACACCAGTGGTTGACAACCATGTGATCAGGCTCATCAAGCTGTAGATTTCAATCTAGTCACCAGATATGTGCTTTTGAACATCGGAAGCAATTCCCTACTAGAAAGGGGCTGCTTAGAGGACTGTGGTATCTGTTGGAGTCCTGCTGTTATGGCACTTTAATCTCTCTGCAGATGGGGCAGATAAACCCAATTAGAAAAGCCGGGCTGTTCTTAGACTGCATTCAGACAGCACTTTTACTCCTGACATTTCCTTACCTGACCATTTCCACGTTTCACGTGATCTTTCACACATTGTGAAATCCACTTCTAGGAATCTAGCAGAAGCTCATCGCCCATGTTAACCCTGCAAAATCATGTGCTGCAACTTTCCTGCTGTTTTGGCTCACAGCATGTGACAAAATTTGGGGGACTTATTTTCCGGCATGCAGATCCTTCCCCCCATTTTCATGGGGAACAGAAGCACACATGGGCATAAGAGAAGGTGACATGTCTGATGACATCTGCTGTGGTGCCTTGCTGGTGTGGATGAAATTTAGTGTGCCGTGGCTCTGTAGATCAATCAGACAGCTGCAGTTTCATAAGGCAAATAGTTAAGGCAGTGCAAAAGGTACATTAGAAAGCTTGGCAACAGTACTAGTGTGATCACCAGGAAAACTAAGGCAGTGAACCCCAAGTCTGAATGCATCCTTAGATTCTTAATCTTGGGTGGGTTCCTAGAAACATCACCAAGTTAATACTGACTTGCTTGTTATTTTCTATACTGCCCGCCGTTTGAAGATCACAGGATGTTTTACAAGACAGGCAACCCCCATTTAGTGTGGGGTTATGTCCCAAGGCACCACACGGCTCAGTGAAATCACGTATATTTGAAGCACCGCCGCAAGCCTGCAAGCACCCCGTTCCGCCCCTTTTTGCGATGATTTGGGATTGCTTTCGGGGACGGCGCATGACTGAGCGCGTGTTGAACAGGTATAAATGGGGCCTTGCCTGTATAAAACCACAAACCTACACAACATAGTAACCAACAAACACAACTAGTCCCCCTCCCAAAAAAACCCCACCACTTTCTCTGACCCTCCTGGATTTTCAGAAGCATCACGAATGCAATTAAAACTGAATGGGAATGCATTGCTCTTGATTAGGCCTTTGTTTTGGCAAATAGTTATTGACTTGTAGGTTGCCTTTTTTACGGAGGAGATTTAAGAACGACAACAAACTCTCGTGCAGGTCAAAGACCGGGGCCCCGAAGCCACACGAAGGTTTTTCAACTGGTTTTATTGGAGCATAAACTTGGGGGCCATCGTATCCTTGGGAGGCATCGCGTACATCCAGCAGAACGTGAGTTTTGTCATCGGCTACATCATCCCAGCTGTTTGCATCGGGGTGTCCTTCGTCGTGTTTCTCTGTGGCCAGAGCTTCTTCATCACAAAGCCCCCTGACGGCAGCGCCTTCACAGACATGTTTAAGATTCTGGCCTATTCGTGTTGTTCCCGGAAGAGGCCTGAGGAATACTCCAGCAACAGGTATGTAGCTGAGATTTCCTCCTTCTAGGCAGTGTTCGAAATTCCCCAGGCGCGTTTTGTGACTGGTGTGGGTCCGGTAGCGACCATGTGGAGATCTCTTAAGGCCAGGTTGGGGTCTGTCCTTCCTGGGACCTGATGGGAGTTGTAGTTCAGCAGCAGCCAGAGGGCCAAACCTACCCTAGAATGTGACAGGGTGTTGGGAAACTGATTCATACGGATGCATTCACACACACACATTGTTCTCTCCAAGGGAAAGAAATCTTAGGCGAGCTTAGTGGCCCGATTAAATAAGCATGAGTGTTTGCTTGTTATCAAAAGGAATGTCCTGCCTATGTCTAAGATAATTGAAGGCAGATTAACGACCCATAAAGTAATAAATTGTAAAAAAAATACATAATGTTGAGAAGAATGAGCAATTAGCAGCCATGCAATAAAGCACACTTTGGAAGATTGAAAAGGCAGCAGTAGCATAAATAGGTTTAAGAGGAATATTCTGCAAACACTGGATGGAGAAGAACGTCAGCTGGTTGCTGCTGCAGAGTCTCTGTCTCAAAAGAGAGAGAGAGAGAGAGAGAGAGAGAGAGAGAGAGAGAGAGAGAGGGAGTTTTTAGATGCTGTGCACCCATATTGGAGAAAACTTAGAAAACATCTTTGGCTTTGGGAGTGTTTGGATGCCATTTTTGAGCCAAGATGGCAGACTGAACCTTTCAAAGCTGCACTGATTTTAAACCCAATTTTGTATGATAGTTGTAAACACTGATTTCCAAACTGCCCTGATTTTGTCTGTTTGTTTCTTAGAACTCCCAAGCAACACTGGGGATGGGGCTGCTAGCATACTATACAGGTTTCCCAAAATTTCCAGTTTTGCTGTGTTGCAGTCCTTTTTGGATCCATCTCCCTTCTTCCTTCTTTCAAGCAGAGACACCCAAGGGGTACTTCATCAACCAGCT
Organism: Podarcis bocagei; assembly: GCF_964188305.1. Taxonomy (NCBI): domain Eukaryota; kingdom Metazoa; phylum Chordata; class Lepidosauria; order Squamata; family Lacertidae; genus Podarcis; species Podarcis bocagei. The sequence goes on along the minus strand of NC_138142.1, from coordinate 7,240,911 downwards.
CCCAAACAAAGCCTCTTCGAGATGGCCAAATCATCCCATGGAGGGCCATTCAGGGAAGATAAAGTTGAGGATGTGAAAGCGCTGGTCAAAATCATTCCAGTCTTCCTGGCCCTCATACCTTACTGGACGGTCTATTTTCAGGTTGGTGAACAGGGCCCAATTCGGTTTTTGGTTCCTGTATGTCAAGAGCAGCAAGGGGGCTAGATTTGCCACCTAAACAGTCTTTGGCTGTTAGTGCAGAGGGCGAAAGTCCTTGACGTTTTGAGATGGAGTCGCGGGTGCCAGTCATAAAATGGCTGCCGCAGGAGTGTGGCTTGACGCAAAATGGCTGCCGCGTCTAAAAGAAGTACAAAAAGGGGCAAGAGCACAAAATAGATTGCAGGGAAGCCCAACGACGTCTGGGTCTGTTTGCAAATCAGTTGCTTTCAAGGAGAAAAAGTGTGTGTTTCTAGGGACAAGCAAGTATTTGCTTCCCATGTTGACATCAGCCAATAGACTGTAAGCTGCTTGGGGCAGGGACCCTGCACTCTGTAAAGAGTCATTGATGGGACCCTGGTCAGGGATGGGGGGCCTGTGGCACTCTGGGTGTTCATAGACTCCAGGGCCCTCCTCTTCCGTCCATCATGGCCCAATGGTCAGGGATGATGGATGAGGTATAGTCCAGGCATAGGCAAACTCCAGCCCTCCAGATGTTTTGGGACTACAACTCCCATCATCCCTAGGTAACAGGACCAGTGGTCAGGGATGTTGGGAACTATAGTCCCAAACCATCTGGAGGGCCGGAGTTTTCCTATGCCTGGTATAGTCCATTGACATCTTGGAGGGGCACATGTTCCGACTTCCAGCAGAATACAAACAATTTCCTTTCTTTCACTTCAGATGCAGACAACGTATGTCCTCCAAAGCCTGCACTTGAGAATCCCCCAGTTTTCAAACAGCACCTCAAACAGCCATACGGTAAGTGGTCATGTGGATAGCCCTGTTTCCCTGCAGGTTGGCTTCCTGGGTTACAGTTTCATAGCATGCAGGTGGGATTGGGCGGGGGGAAGTATGGCGAAGAATCAAAACAGAAAGGAGAGCAGGCTCTGCCATTTAGCGGCCCGAGATGTGATCTCTTCCAGAGTGACCTCCTCCTCCTTTGTTGTAACTGTAGGCAGAGATAAGAGACAACACTAATTTACTGATTCTCAAAAAGCATAGGAGAGTGTTCAGTCATACTGTTCAAATATATAAAAGGATGTCACATAGAGGAGGGAGAAAGGTTGTTTTCTGCTGCTCCAGAGAAGCGGACACGGAGCAATGGATCCAAACTACAAGAAAGAAGATTCCACCTAAACATTAGGAAGAACTTCCTGACAGTAAGAGCTGTTCGGCAGTGGAATTTGCTGCCAAGGAGTGTGGTGGAGTCTCCTTCTTTGGAGGTCTTTAAGCAGAGGCTTGACAACCATATGTCAGGAGTGCTCTGATGGTGTTTCCTGCTTGGCAGGGGGTTGGACTCGATGGCCCTTGTGGTCTCTTCCAACTCTATGATTCTAATAAATGGTACCATCCTACCTTTTAAAGAACCCTTATCTATTAAGCCCCATCTGCAATATGCATTTAAAGCAGAATCATAACCACCCTGGCTTTCCCCAAAGAATTTTTTTTTGGGGGGGGACTGCAGTTTGTTAAGAGTGCTAGGAGACCTTTATCACCCTCACAGAGCTAGAATGACAGAGTGATTTAACAATTAATAATAATATTTATACCCCACCCGTCTGTCTGGGTTTCCCCAGCCACTCTGGGCGGCTTGCAACATAAAAACATAATAAAAACATCAGTCCTTAAAAACTTACCAAAACAGGACTGCCTACAGATGTCTTCTAAAATCAGATAGTTGTTTATTTCCTTGACATCTGATGGGAGGGCGTTCCACAGGGTGGGCGCCACTACCAAGAAGGCCCTCTGCCTGGCTCCCTGTAACCTCACTTCTGGCAATGAGGGAACCGCCAGAAGGCCCTCGGCGCTGGACCCCAGTTTCCGGGCAGAACGATGGGGGTGGAGATGCTCCTTCAGGTATACTGGACCGAGGCCATTCAGGGCTGTAAAGGTCAGCACCAACACTTTGAATTGTACTCGGAAACATACTGGGAGCCAGTGAAGATCCTTTAGGACTGGTGTTATGTGGTCCCGACGGCCACTCCCAGTCATCAGTCTAGCTGCCGCATTTGGGATTAGTTGTAGTTTCCGAGTAACCTTCAAAGGTAGCCCCACGTAGAGTGCCTCTCCCCAGGGAACTCTGGGAATGGTAGCTCCGTGAGGAGAAAGCTCAGCAGATGCCTCTTTTTGGTTCCAGGATGCATGCAAATGGACACTGGCAGACATCCATGGGATTGTCTAGGATCATTCCCTCAGGCTCTTCCCCAGATATATCTTTACCTCTATCGCTTATCTCTGCATATCTCTCTCTCTATACATATCTGGACTGGCATGTGTGGTAATAATAATAATAATAATAATAATAATAATAATAATAATAATAATAATAATAATTTATACCCCATCCTCCCCAGCCAAGACGGCTAACAACCAATAATAAAAACAAGTTGATTAAAATACAAATTTAAAGATTAAGATACAATGTTAAAACAATTAGGGAGCAATCTAATCATAGGAGGAGAAAGGAAAAAGAAAAAGGGGGAGGGAATCAAACTGATTCTGAGCCAAAGGCCAGGTGGAACAACTCTGTCTTACAGGCCCTGCGGAAAGAGATCAGATCCCGCAGGGTCCTGGTCTCAAGAGACAGAGCGTTCCACCAGATCGGAGCCAGTGTTGAGAAGACCCTGGCTCTGGTTGAGGCTAATCTAACTTCCTTAGGGCCCGGGACCTTTAGAGTGTTGCTATTTATGGACCTTAAGGTCCTCTGTGGGGCATACCAGGAGAGGCGATCCCCTAGGTACAAGGATCCTAGGCCGTGAAAGGCTTTAAAAGTCAAAACCAGCACCTTAAATCTGACCCTGTACTCCACCGGGAGCCAATGCAGCTGGAAAAGCACTGGGTGAATATGCTCCCATGGCAGAGACCCCGTGAGGAGCCTCGCTGCAGCATTCTGCACCCGCTGGAGTTTCTGGGACAGCTTCAAGGGCAGCCCCGCGTAGTGCCCATTTTAATAAAGTAGAAATTCAAACTCCACTGGCACACATCAGGATTGTGCCCATGTTACACACAGGGAGCCTTGTACCCACACCGTTCTTGCAGGTTGCTGAATGATTAATCAGTTTTGTTGGGAAGGCACAGAAGTTGGAAGGGCCAGGGGGGCTGCTGTCTCTGTGGGTGACCCCTCGTTCTAGGCTCGTCCCCCCTTCCTAAATGGTTCAGCTCACCTCCCTATCACCCTAATAACCCAAATTCATAATGTATGGTGGTTTTAATGCAGTATTCATAAATGAGGCGTTTGATCAAAAAACCTAACCTGCTTAATATTAACATGTCAGCAGTTCTGAGCAATTTGGAAGAACTGTATCTCAAGGAGCCACTGAACTTCAAGGTGGGTGGGCAAAACTTCCAAAGTTGTAAATAAAGTTCTGAGTGTGTAAGTTTCAGGCTTGTATTTCAACTTTGAATTCTGAGTGGCTGGGGTTTTATTAAGACTCGTTTTAAGCCTGATGTTGCAACCAGCATCAACCCACCAAACCCCTAGGCCTGTATTTCGACTTTAAATTCTGTTTGGGTTTTTTATTTTACTTCATTGGACTTGTTTTAAACCTGGGAAAGGTAAAGGTAAAGGGACCCCTGACAATTAGGTCCAGTCGTGACCGACTCTGGGGTTGCGGTTCTCTTCTCGCTTTATTGGCCGAGGGAGCCGGCGTACAGCTTCTGGGTCATGTGGCCAGCATGACTAAGCCGCTTCTGGAGAACCAGAGCAGCACACAGAAACGCTGTTTACCTCCCACTGAAGTGGTACCTGTTTATCTACTTGCACTTTGACGTGCTTTCGAACTGCTAGGTTGGCAGGAGTAGGGACCAAGCAATGAGAGCTCACCCCGTTGCGGGGATTCGAACTGCCGACCTTTTGATCGGCAAGTCCTAGGCTCTGTGGTTTAACCCACAGCGTCACCCGCATCCCTTTAAACCCGATGGGTACTTCCAAATTCACGTAAGCAGTTGCATCAACCCACCAAACTCCTAGCATTGTGCTCTCCCCACCCCTGAGAAAGGTGTCACACCTGATTCTTTCAGGCCCAAATGGACAGGGGTTTCCACTTCCATGACGGGTTCTGGCTGTCATGGTGTGTGAGGTACAGCCCCAGAGTTTTTGCTACTAAAGGAGGGGAGAGGAACCTATGGCCTGCCAGATGTGGCTGGACTACAGCTCTTTCCTAGCTATAGAGCCCAACCTCTGCAAGAACTTGCGTGTTGAGCATCTGTTGTGGGCCTTGGATGCTAGGAGGTCCAACAGGAGTGGGGACTGTTTTTCAGCCTGAGAGACACATTTCCTTCTGGACATCCTGGGAGGGGGGTTGCATACGAGTGGTGAACAGGACCAGAGACAAAAATAGGCCAAGCAATGAATGTTGTTTTTACTTTAATACTGTATGGTAGGCTAGTTCCTACACATACTTGCAGCCCCTCCCTATCCCCCATATAGAAAACCAAGAGGCATTGTCACAATTTCAAGGACACATTTCAGGTAGGCAAAACACTCAGCGGTGGTGAGGGGTCTAGCCTGGGATGGAGGAATGCAGCTGTAAATAACTCCAAGGGCCAGAGAGTAATGTTTTGGGGGCTACATTCAGCCCCTGGTCCTTAGGTTACCCACCCCAGGGTTGAACAATCAATAATTAATCAAGTACAAATCAGGCGTACAACAAAATACTGCTCCTATTAAGGATGCCAGCCAGCAATGGCCATTTTCTAGAATACTCCTTTCCATCCCCCCTCCTGTTTTTTGTCCACCCCCCCAAAAAAATGGTCAACTAGTAATCTGTGCCCCACAAACATGTGCAGGTCTCATTGGGCCAGTTTGGCTCCACCCCTTGGTTTGTTTGGTTTTTTTAAAAAATATAAGCTATTTTTTCTCATGCACAAGTCAAAAAATGTACTCTTTCATCAAGCTTTCTCTTTTGGGCAGATAAAGTGTAACTCAAAATGTTTAAAGCCAACAGCCAATACTATGCTAGTGGGTTGTTGTTTTAAAAAAGGAAGCAGTAACATGAAAGTGCTCTCAAATGCCAGTCTTCCAAAATGGCCGGATCTCTGGCCTTTAATGTGCTGCCTTCAAAAAATTGAGGTGTTTACTCAAATCGTTCAGAATTCAGCGCCTAGATGATGGAGCAATAATCCCAGCATTCTGATTGATAATTTAAATGGCATTTCTTTCTCACATTTTGTCGAAATAGCCCTAGGGTTCTTAATAATGAAAGTTGGGGAATTTTTTTGCATTTTGTTTTGTTTTTTAAAGTGAAATGCAACGTGCTATTTTGTTCTGCCTTAATTAAATTTAAAGTTTTGGTGGTTTGATCTGAATGCAAATTCAGAATCTTTTGACACCGCAGACAGGGGCAGCTTTACTGTGGCATCAGCTTTTATGAACTAGGGCAGACTTCAGACATGGCTGGTTTCCTTTGGGGTTTTGTTTCATGTTCCTTAGAGCGCCAGTAATACATGTGAAAAGGACCAAGGAATTCTTAGTAGAACTGCAGGTTCTGGGTTCTGATCTAGGCAGTAAGATTCTCTTGGGTGTGAGAAAATATGTGCATGCCACATTGAGCTTGTTTGAGGGAAAGCAGTGTATACATATGATTAATAAGTTAATAAACAGTAATCCACTTGAGATGTTGTGCTCAGACCCATCTGCCTGCTTTTCTTGGTATGTTCCCAGAGTTTCTCATGGTGCAAAGAGCTAGTGCAAATGTGCATTTGCTCTTGTGTTTTAAAGTAGATTTCCTAATATATTTGAAAACAAATGAACATGGATAATCTGACTGTATCCTCATGACCACTGCTCCTTGTGCATTTTTCTAATCTATGGGTTGTGCTGAAGAAGATTCCAGCGAAACAGTCAGATTATCCGGGATCACTGTCCTACGTTGTTATTCACTTACTACTTTGGCACCATGAACGCCTAAAAAAAGTTTTACCGCTCAGCCCACAGGATAGCATCTATCGCTTTGTTTCAACCATAGACTTATTATACTTTTACGGACTTTCAAAGATTGACAGACATGTGTTCATTTGTTTTCAAATATATTAGAGAATTTACAAGTGTACACATTTTGTTTTTGTTGTACTAAATCATGTATATTATGCAATAAGAACTACAGTGCTATCTAGTATACTGGTCTTCGTTTTGCTTGTGCTGTTTGTTGTGTTAAGTTTGCAACACAGGGGTTTGTTGTTCTGTATTAAAGCACCGTATTTTTCGCTCTATAAGAGGCACTAGACCACAAGACGCACCTAGTTTTTGAAGGAGGAAAACAAGAAAAAAAATATTCTGAATCTCAGAAGCCAGAACAGCAAAAGGGATCGCTACGCGGTGAAAGCAGCAAATCCCTCTTGCTGTTCTGGCTTCTGGGATAGCTGCGCAGCCTGCATTCGCTCCATAAGACACTCACACAGTTCCCCTTACTTTTCGGGGGGGGGGGGGAGTGAGTCTTATAGAGCAAAAATTACGGTAGATTTCCAGCAGCAGGCTCAGAGGCGGAGAACCTGCAGCCCTCTGGAGGTTGTTGGATTCCCAACTCCCATCATCTCCAGCCAGCTTGGACGATGGGAGCTGGAGTCCATCAACATCTGGGAAGGACACAGGTTCCTATGCTTGGGATAAATGATGGTGATAACAGCAGTGCAAGATCCAAAACCCTTAGACACTTGGGGGGGGGGGACTTTCTAGCAATGAGAAAACGGTTAAGCAAAACCATGTAGGGGAACGTGTGGTTTCTGAAGCCAAGGGGGGGATCAGCAGGGAATGCATAACTGACTGCTTCCTGTTCCACCCGCCATTAATATAAGCTCTGATGGCTGTTTAAAAGCCATCTTTGTGTGTGTTTATTTCAATAATTTACAGGGCTTTGTTTATCAGATGTGAGTGGCGTAGTCCATAATTCTGCAGACAGGTGTTCTGGTGATTAATAGGGCTTAATGGAATCTCAGCCCCTTGCGTGACAGTCCTGTTCCGTTAACGAGATTCCAGGCTGAGTCAAGCAGTGAAATCTTAACGATGAAAATTAATGCCCCTCGTTCCACTGTACAGAGGGGTGTGTCCTCCTTCCCCTTAAATTGGTAGCGATAATGTATAATGTTCCTTATGATCTATGGCTGTCCAGAAACTGATTCTGAATCACTTCTGGTCCTGGAACCATTAAAATTATGATCCCCTCCGGGACTGTTAAGAACGATGACACACACACACAGGAACAGTGTCCATCCTCCTTTTCCCTTTGGAGAACCATTGAAAATGGGCAGAGATATTAGTGCTATTATTATTATTATTTCATTAAATTCATCCTTTCTCTTTTTTTTAGCAAAGTAACTCAAAGAACCTTACAGATAGATGCATTAAAACCATGAAAAAAGGAAAGCAGAGCAAAATCGAGAAGGCAATTCATTTTTTTAAAAGCTGGTTAAAACACCCCACCCTCTCGTAAACAGAAGAACATAGATAATTAAAAGCCAAAGACCTGGTAAAAGGGGGTGGGGCTTGCCTTGCACTTAATGATATATAATGATGGAGCCAGGAGAACCTCCGTGGGTTCCATTCTACTGTGGAATGTGGAGCAAAATTGGGGAGAGATACTCAGATCCTGCTCGTGGACTTCTCATTTTGGGCATCTGATTGGCCACTGTGAGATCAGGATGCAGGACTAGATGATAATAATAGTGATAGTAATAACAACAACAACAATATAATAATAGTTTATTATTTATACCCCGCCCATCTGGCTGGGTTTCCCCAGCCACTCTGGGCAGCTTCCAACAAAACACTAAAATACAATAACCTATTAAACTTTAAAAGCTTCGATAAACAGGGCTGCCTTCAGATGTCTTCTAAAAGTTTGGTAGTTATTTTTCTCTTTGACATCTGGTGGGACGGCATTCCACAGGGCAGGTGCCACTACCGAGAAGGCCCTCTGTCTGGTTCCCTGTAACTTGGCTTCTCGCAGTGAGGGAACCGCCAGAAGGCCCTTGGCACTGGACCTCAGTGTCCGGGCAGAGCAATGGAGGTGGAGACGCTCCTTCAGGTATACTGGACCGAGGCCGTTTAGGGCTTTAAAGGTCAGCAGCAACACTTTGAATTGTGCTTGGAAACGTACTGGGAGCCAATGTAGGTCTTTCAAGACCCAGTGTTATATGGTCTCGGCGGCAGCTCCCAGTCACCAGTCTAGCTGCCGCATTCTGGATTAGTTGTAGTTTCCGGGTCACCTTCAAAGGTAGCCACACATAGAGCGCATTGCAGTAGTCCAAGCAAGAGATAACCAGAACAACAACAACAATTTATTATTTGTACCCTGCCCATCTGGCTGGGTTTCCCCAGCCACTCTGGTGGCTTCCAACAAAGATTAAAAATACATTAAAATACCACACATTAAAAACTTCCCTGAACAGGGCTGCCTTCAGATGTCTTCTAAATGTCAGGTAGTTGTTTAGATGGGCCTTCTGGCCTGATCCAGCGATCCGGGCTCTCATTATGCTCTTACAACTTTGTTCCATCTCTCTCCTCCCCTTTCTCCCCCAGTTCCCTGCAGCTTGGCTGACCATGTTTGACGCTGTGCTTATCCTCATATTAATACCTTTGAAGGACAAAGTGGTCGACCCCATCTTGAAGAGGCACGGCCTGCTCCCGTCGTCGCTGAAGAGGATTGCGGTCGGCATGTTCTTTGTGATGTGCTCTGCGTTTGCTGCAGGTGAGAGAGGGGAGGGACGGCTGAGAGTGCCGCTGGTTGAACGGTCATTTGGCGGCTGCCCGGAACATCTAGAAAATGGGATTAAAAGATGTGATACGTCACACCAGCATCAGACCAAAAGCCTATCAAGTTCAACACTTTGTGTCTTGGTTTCTGACCAGAAGCCTCTGAGAATCCCACAAGCACAAAAGTGTTTTCCCCACTTAGGGTTCCCAGCAGCTGTTGTCCTGAGGCCTTCTTCCTCCCAACACTGGCTGGTAAACCACTGAGAGCCTTATTGCTCCATGAATTTGTCTAATTCTGTTTTGAAGCCATCCAAGTTGGTGTCCATCACTTCAAATCCCATGTAAAGAAGTCCTTTCTTTTATCTCTTTGGAGACCCTGCTCCAAATCATTTCAATTCCTCTTCCGTTACTCCTATCCATTACTCCAATCATCTCCAGATAAAGTCATGTTAACATTTATTTCCCCTTCCAAGAAAGGTTAACATCCACCTACCCAGTAACCAAGATCACCCCCCCCAATTCGGTTCCTCCCAAATTCTTTGCCCACCTAGGAATATTTTGGGCCCATACATAGACCCCTAGCAACACCTGTGTCACTGTATTTGTTTCACCAGTCCTGTGCCTTAATCTTCTCTAATTCTGCAACTTAGTCAAGAAGAAAACAATGATGCCTTTGTAGGATGTGTAAATGATCTACTTACTGAGAATAATTTCCACATGCTCAGCACCTTTCCGCAGTGCTTCATAGACTGCTCATGCCTTCACCTGGTACCCACCACAAGGAACGTATTGATAAAGCGTTATAGTGTTAAATAAATTAATCTTGAGGGTTTGTAATCCTCCCAGTATATCAGAGCGAGGGACACTTTATAGGGCCATTAAGGCTTCTCTCTCAATGAGAAGAGGTAGTTACCTTATTAGGGACAAGGTCGTTTTGATATGTGGGCAAGCCAAGTTCCTGCTGCAAAGTCGTTTGAACTTTTATCTTTTGGGGGTTTCTTTTATTTCTTTTATCCCTCTGCTACAAGAAATTTGTGCTTTTAATTTTAGTCAATTCCCTGTACCTAGGCAACACAACTTGCTGAGGTCCGTATAACTTCAGCAAACAAAATTATTTTATCCCGCCTCATTTTTCTCCGGGTGCTAATCCAGCACGACATCAGTTTGGCTGCTTATTGATTGGGCAAACGATCCGGTAGCACACGTTTTCTCGCGGGGCAGCAACTTCATTTGGGTTCTTCTATTCAGGCAAAATCCAGCGGCGCCACCTTTGCCTTCCCCACCCACCCCACCCAGCCGCCACATCCCCTGAGCGCCCGCCCTCCCCGATGCAATTTGCAACACCTATTAGAGGCTTTCGATTATTTCAGAATATCTTATAAATTGTGTGAGAATGCGACTGATTAGATTTAATGAACGTTGGCGGTGCTTACTTTCGTGGCTTACATTGTAAATTCTTAGCAGCGGTATTTAAGACTACTCAGCTGGAAAATCAACTCCGTTTGCAGCCTTTTAAAACAATTACGGCAAAAATTTAATCCCAAACTTTAAATGGTAAAGAAGCGTCTTCGATCGTATCTTGAAACTTAGTGCATTGCTACTTCGAACAACCAAAAAAGAAAGAGGAAAATCTTGGAACAAGATGGAGATAAGTTTAAATTGCAAAGTTATGAGAAACTGAAGCATAAGGTACAAAATTGGTTTCAATACCATCAAATAATGGAATTTTTCAAACAGGACAGGAAAATTGGCTTCCAGATGGAAAAATCAAAATTAGAAACCGAATTGTTAGAACCCAGTACTAAGAATTTATCTAGAATGTATAACTTGTTGCTGAAATGGAATACACAGGATGAAACAGTCAAATCAGCTATGATTAAGTGGGCACAGGATGTTGGTCACAACATCATGTCAGATGACTGGGAATGGTTATGGAACACCGGTATCAAATTTACGGCGTGTAATGCCTTAAAGGAAAATATTATGAAAATGGTATACAGGTGGTACATGACCCCAGTCAAACTGGCAAAAATTTATCATCTGCCCGATAACAAATGTTGGAAATGTAAAGAGACTGAAGGTACCTTTTATCACCTTTGGTGGACATGCCCGAAGATTAAGGCTTTCTGGGAAATGATCTATAATGAAATGAAAAAGGTACTCAAATGTACTTTTCCTAAAAAACCAGAGGCCTTTCTCTTGGGCATTGTCGGCCAATTGGTGCCAAAGAGGGACAGAACATTCTTTATGTATGCTACAACAGCAGCAAGAATACTCATTGCAAAATACTGGAAGACACAAGATCTACCCACTCTGGAAGAATGGCAGATGAAAGTGATGGACTATATGACATTGGCCGAGATGACAGGCAGAATCCGTGACCAAGGAAAAGAGACGGCGGAAGAAGAATGGAGAAAATTCAAAAGTTATCTTAAGGACTATTATAAACTTAATGAATGTTAGAGTGTTGTGGCTTTCAGGAACAAAGGGATACAGTGATATAAGGTCAGAATATAGAGATGACTAAGATGACAGAGGTTGGAAAGTAATAATTGGGAGTTGCTATAAAATTATGGACATTGGGATGCAGAAAGGGGGGGTATGGGGAAGTCCCAGAAAAGAGGTTTATGAAAATATGTCATGAAATTATACGTGTATGTTTGTCTTTTTAAGTGTTTGTTTGTTTTTTAAAATTCTGTAAAACTAATAAAAATTTATTAAAAAAAAAAAAAAAAAGAAAGAGGAAAGAGGATGTAGCGTGTCAGGTGAAATTATCATCATGGACATATTTTTTTATCCCTCCGTAGGAGGCAGGGCAGTAAATACTGGGTGGGTGTGCATGCACAAGGAACTTAGTGCCTGGACAGGAATTCGAATTCGGGCTTCTGCAAGCTGAAGTCCAACTTTCCATTGACTACACCACTCATCAGAAGTTTTTTTAAACAACAATCACAACCCTACAGAAACAAAATAAACTAATTTTGAAAGGCTTTGTGAGGAAAGGAAAGTATTCAACAAAGAAGACATTGTTGGGGTTTGCTTCACTTCTAGGGAAAGAGTATTAATTTGTTCATTTCATTTCAGAATTTCTCAGTGGCTCTACATTTGCTGAATACCCAAGCAGAGCCCAGAAATAGAATGTAAAGCATGATACCAGATCATAAAACAGCATTAAAAAGTAAAATCCAGCAAGAATTAAGAACTGCAGAAAGAAAATAGATTAAGGCTGCAATCCTAACCCCATTTACCTGGGAGCAAGCCCCATTGAATTCAATAGGGCTTACTGCTGAGTAGACATAGTTAGGAGTGCAGCTGAATTCAGGAAGGCATGGAGAGAAAAGAAAAACTTTCAACTAATAATAATAATAATAATAATAATAATAATAATAATAATAATAATTTATTATTTATACCCCGCCCATCTGGCTGGGCCTCCCCAGCCACTCTGGGCGGCTTCCATCAAAACAAAAAATACAATAAAATATCACACGTTAAAAACTTCCCTGAACAGGGCTGCCTTAAGATGTCTCCTGAATGTCAGGTAGTTGTTTATCGCTTTGACATCTGCTGGAAGGGCGTTCCACAGGGCGGGCGCCACTACCGAGAAGGCCCTCTGCCTGGTTCCCTGTAGCTTTGCTTCTCGCAATGAGGGAACCGCCAGAAGGCCCTCGGCGCTGGACCTCAGCGTCCGGGCAGAATGATGGGGGTGGAGACGCTCCTTCAGGTATACTGGACCGCGGCCGTTTAGGGCTTTAAAGGTCAGCACCAACACTTTGAATTGTGCTCGGAAACGTACTGGGAGCCAATGCAGGTCTTTCAAGACCGGTGTTATATGGTCTCGGCGGCCGCTCCCAGTCACCAGTCTAGCTGCTGCATTCTGGATTAGTTGTAGTTTCCGAGTCACCTTCAAAGGTAGCCCCACGTAGAGTGCATTGCAGTAGTCCAAGCGGGAGATAACCAGAGCACGCACCACTCTGACGAGACAGTCCGCAGGCAGATAGGGTCTCAGCCTACGTACCAGATGGAGCTGGTAAACAGCTGCCCTGGACACAAATGGCAGAAACATTTATTATTATTATCATCTGGGTGTTTTTAAACACCAACAAGATAATGCAAAGTGACTTACAGTATACAAGCAAACAAATGCATATGTTAAAACCAGCATAAAAGAGAAAACAGAAAAATCTAAATCCTTGGCCCTCCAGATGTTTTGAGACTACAATTCCCAGCATCCCTGATCACTGGCCCTGCTAGCTAGGGATCATGGGAGTTGTAGGCCAAAAACATCTGGAGGGCCAAGGTTGAGGAAGCCTGCTCTATGGCCTTCTAGAAGTGGGTGTGATGTTTTTAAAATATTTCTCTTTCCTCTTGGTTTTAATGTATCTACGTGGGGTTTGTTTCCTGTATGATGGGCTGTAAACTATGGTTTTCAAAGTAGTGATGTATGGAAGTGAGAGCTGGACCATAAAGAAGGCTGATCGCCGAAGAATTGATGCTTTTGAATTATGGTGCTGGAGGAGACTCTTGAGAGTCCCATGGACTGCAAAAAGATCAAACCTCTCCATTCTGAAGGAAATCAGCCCTGAGTGCTCACTAGAAGGACAGATCCTGAAGCTGAGGCTCCAGTACTTTGGCCACCTTATGAGAAGAGAAGACTCCCTGGAAAAGACCCTGATGTTGGGAAAGATTGGGAGCACAAGGAGAAGGGGACGACAGAGGACGAAATGGTTGGACATTGTTCTCGAAGCTAGTAGCATGAGTCTGACCAAACTGCGGGAGGCAGTGGAAGACAGGCGTACCTGGTGTGCTCTGGTCCATGGGGTCAAGAAGAGTTGGACATGACTAAACAACTAAACAACAATAAAGTTCCTGTGGGTTGCCCTGGGCAAGATGAAATGACCCAACAGATTTAATAGATAATAATGAAAGCAGGAGCCATGTGGCCTAGCTTGACCAGCATCCCCTTCTCACAGTGGCCAACCAGATGTCCCCATGCAACAGCACTCTGCCTACCTGTGGTTTTCAGCAACTGGTGTTCAGAGGCATAATACCTCCAACCATGGAGGTAGAACATAGCTATTGCATGACTAGTGTCATTGCTCTCTTGTCTGTGCAGCACTGGGTCCCTCTCGCTCCTTCGGCTGATGGAGGGGGCAGAGTGACGCTTTGTTCCTGCAGTTCCAGGACAACTGGATGTTGGAGCCAGAGATTCAGGAAAGGATCAGGTGGTATCAAGGATCCCTCGATCTCCTCTAGCTCAGCCTTCCTCAACCTCGTCCCTCCAGATGTTTTTGGCGTACAACTCCCATGATCCTTAGCTAGCAGGACCAGTGGTCAGGGATGATGGGAATTGTAGTCTCAAAACATCTGGAGGGCCAAGGTTGAGGAAGCCTGCTCTAGCTGATGGATAGGCTCAGGTTGGTTCCCCCATTGCCTTGAGGCAGCAGCGACAGCCTCCTAGGAGTCCCTTGGCCGATCTCAGAAGCCAGAGGAGGCTGCCTGCTTGTTCTCCAGTTCGGGGCTACTGGTTTTCCACTTCCTCTTCCTCCGCCTCCATTTGCCCCTGCTGCTGCCAGGTGGTGGCCACAGATCGGCACATGTTACCAGTGTGCAAGCAGTGTTTCCTGCTTCACATGACTGGCATAAAATTTGAAGAGGGGGAAAGGGAACTGTCTTTTTCAGACATTGCCCCAGCTGCATAGAAATGTGAAACGCAATTCGCCTCCGCTTCCTCTTTATTCTTGAAGCACAGCACCAATGTTGAAGGAGGCTGGTTTTCCTCCTGTAGTTGATATCTGCAGCATGGCGATTTGGTTTTGGCTTTATTTTAATTTTTTAAAAAAGGATGAAAGTGGAGACACTCTTTACGTCAGGAATCGGGAACCTGCGCCCCCCCCCCCAGATGTTGTTGGACTCCAGTCTCCATCATCTCTGACCGTTGGATGGGATGATGGGAATTGTAGACCACCTAGAGGGACAGAGGTTCACCACTCCTGCCTTACACTGCAAATATATATGCGCCAGGATACTGTAACTGGGTCTTCCGGTTCGTGATAAGGCAGCTCACCACTGGAAACAAAACAAAAAGTGATTAACAGTGCAATTCTAACCATGTATGTTATTAATTACAGTGGTGCCCCGCAAGACGAAATTAATTCGTTCCGCAAGTTTTGTCGTCTAGCGAATTTTTCGTCTTGCGAATCACGAAATCCCATAGGAATGCATTGAAAATCAATTAATGCGTTCCTATGGTCAAAAAAAGTCTAAACAAAGCCAAATTTGGTACAACAACAGTTTATTAACTGCTCTTTAAAGTCACACATACTGTAAAGAGCAGTTCAAAAATTGAAGGGAAAATAAATTAACTTTATAAACATGACAGAAAAACATTTAAAAATCAACAAAGTGTACAGTACATTTTCTAAGACTCTGGGGGATCACTCGAAGAAGGCTCCTCTTCCATTCTTTGCTTCTTGCTGAAGAACCCCCTCCTCAACTGTTCCCCCAGCCACCCACCACACAGAAATTCAAATCCAGATTTTTTTTTTTTTTAAAAAAAGCAGAGTGGCCCAATGGTCACAGAAAATCATAAAAATTCCCAAAAAAGCCCCACAAGCTCCCAGATTCCTGCAGAAACCTCTCCAACTGTTCCCCCAGCCAGCCAGCACTCAGAAATTCAAACTCAGGAAAAAAATTTGAAAAAAAACAAACTGGCTCAATGGTCACAGAAAATCATAAAAATTCCCAAAAAAGCCCCACAAGCTCCCAGATTATCGCAAACCCCCCCACAACACCAAGTCCTTGAATCCCAAACACCCCAACCCAAAATCCAAAACCTCCCAAAAAAGTTTTAAAAGTTTAACTTACCAAATGGATGCAAGAGAAGTTCTGGAAAAGTTTTGGAAAAGCTTCAAAAGTGAGCAAAGTCTGAGAAAAGGCTACCAAACCACGTGCTAACAGTTGCTCCTCGAAGTCAAGTCGCAACTGCAGCTGTTCAAGCTAAGCACCCTTGGTTTTAACGGTTTTTAGACAAAGGAAACAAAGTCGCGAGACGTTTTCATCTTGTGAAGCAAGCCCATAGGGAAATTCGTCTTGCGAGGCAAATCGAAAACGGAAAAACCTTTCGTCTAGCGAGTTTTTTGTCTTGCGAGGCATTCGTCTTGCGAGGTACCACTGTACTTAATTAGGTAGTTAGTTAGTTAATTAGATTTGTATACTGCACTATACCTGTAGATCTCAGGGC
Source organism: Podarcis bocagei (assembly GCF_964188305.1). Taxonomy (NCBI): domain Eukaryota; kingdom Metazoa; phylum Chordata; class Lepidosauria; order Squamata; family Lacertidae; genus Podarcis; species Podarcis bocagei. The sequence continues at coordinate 7,224,781 of NC_138142.1, read as the reverse complement.
AGTTTGCAACATAAAATTACAATTAAAAAAAACAGAAAATGCACAATAAAAACCAAAACAGCCCAGCAATCCCCGCTTCCACAACACATTTTAAAAGATCATCAGATGTCAATCAGCCTGGCTAAAGAGGAACAGTTTCTCCTGGTGCCTAAAGTTGTATCATGAAGACGCCAGCTGAACTTTTCTGGGGAGAACAGCCCCCAAACAGGGAAGCAATTTAAGAAAAGGCCCGTTCTCATGATGTGACCATGACAAGCGACTGATGTCAATGTTGCCCACTGACAGATCACCCTCTTCCTGCCCAGATCAGCTTCCTCATCCATAATGGGTGGGGGAGATCTTATTCTGAGGCCAACCTGACATTCAACAACAACAGCAGTCACAGACCTGAGGGCTGGCTGACAGGACAACTGCAATTTCCCAGCTTGGAGGAGGAGCTGGCACACGGCATAGTCACTGTGCCCCGTGCCCCTTGTCCATCTCACACGCCATACCTCCCCCCACCCCAAACCACTGAGATTGGGGGACCCCCTGCTCTCTTCTTCTCCCAGGAACATCCCACCAAGAGCCCTTATTTGAACACAAGCAATTAATAATAATAATAATAATAATAATAATAATAATAATAATAATAATAATAGTTTATTTATACCCTGCCCATCTGGCTGAGTTTCCCCAGCCACTCTGGGCGGCTCCCAATCGAGTGTTAAAAACAATACAGCATTAAATATTAAAAACTTCCCTAAACAGGACTGCCTTCAGATGTCCTTTAAAAATAGGATAGCTGCTTATTTCCTTGACATCTGATGGGAGGGCGTTCCACAGGGCGGGTGCCACTACCAAGAAGGCCCTCTGTCTGGTTCCTTGTAACCACACTTCTCACAATGAGGGAACCGCTGGAAGGCCGTCGGCGCTGGACCTCCGTGTCCGGGCTGAACGATTGGGGTGGAGACGCTCCTTCAGGTATACAGGACCAAGGCCGTTTAGGGCTTTCAAGGTCAGCACCAACACTTTGAATTGTGCTCGGAAACATACTGGGAGCCAATGCAGATCTCTCAGGGCCGGTGTTATATGGTCCCGGCGGCCACTCCCAGTCACCAGTCTAGCTGCCGCATTCTGGATTAATTGCAGTTTCCGGGTCACCTTCAAAGGTAGCCCCACATAGAGCGCATTGCAGTAGTTCAAGTGGGAGATAACTAGAGCATGCACCACTCTGGCGCATTAGAAGCATTTTAAAGCATTCCAAATAGCTGGGGCCATAACAGCAACCAAAAGCAGCATACCCTAACCCAAAGATCTTCTGGCCGCCTCAGCTTCCAAGGCTGCAGTAAATCAATGAATCTGTAGAGCCACATCTGAAGCCAGGTAGAAGAGGCAGGGGGCAGGTCCCACGAGGCCCACAGCCCATGGTCTTCTGTGCTGGGCAGACACACTCCTTTGAGGCCGTCTCCTCGGAAGTATGTCCTGTTGAATTCAATTGGGCTTTACTCGCAGTAAGCAGGTTTAGGGTTGTGGTACTTTATCCAGTGACTTCTGAATCATGCTGTACAGCTGGCAAACCTCATTTTTGTGCGGGTTTTAGTATTCATAGGAATCAAAAGGGATTTATCTCTTGCTTTTGCAAAATCGCTGTAGTCCAGCATTTGCATAAAACCAGCAAGCACTGGATTTCGGGTTTTTTCTCCCACCAAATAATACAGGTCGCCAGCATCTGTTGATGCTCTGCTTTGACTTTGTACCGGGTGGGTGTGTGTTCTGCTAGCCATAATGAGATGGCCTTTATTCCAAATGATGTCTGTTTGCATCAGTAGCTGCAAGCTAATCCACATGGGACGAGGGACGGATTTGTGTAATTCTGGTTAATAAAACGAGAATACAATAACTCCAGAATCCTGTGGTGCAGGAAACTGGAATTTCCCAAAAATGTGCTTCTTTTCCTGGCTGTTTTTGTTCTTGTTTCCTTTGGTGTGCTTACAGTATTTTCTGCATGTGGATGTGAGAAAACATAATTTAAGCTGTGGTTGCTTAGTTCAGCTAATCCTCTTGTAAGGCAAGCAGATCCGTTCTTTTCAAACTGTGAAGAAGCAGCGGATCCAGGGTGCCAGCTCACTTGCCTAACTTCTTATAGGAACACAGAGTCAGACCATGGATAAATCTAACTCAGTATTGTCCACACTGACTTGGCAGCAGCTCTCCAGGGTATCAGCCAGGAGTTTTTCCCAGCCCTTTCTGGAGACCCCAGGGATTCAACACGGGACATTCTGCAGGCAAAAGGTCATAAAGGTTTTCATAAACGCTCTAAAGAGTTTGGAGTGAGCAGTGAGGAAGGAGCCAAGTTTGCTGACGACACTAAATTGCTCAGGGTCCATAAAACAAAAATACCTTTCCAAACTGAATGAATGAGTGGCAAATGCAATTCAGTGTAAAAAAGTGTAAAGCGGTGCATGTCAGGGCAAACAAAATCTTAATTTCACCTAAACGCTCATGAGCTGGTGGATCAGGAACAAGAGCTTGGGGTCATAATAGATGGATCCATGAAGAAGTCAGTCTTTGCAGTCTGCAGCAACTTTAAAAAATAAATCAAATTCCATGGGGAAAGGAAGTGAAAATAAAACTGCCAGTAGCATAATGCCGTTATACAGTGGTACCTCAGGTTAAGTACTTAATACATTCTGGAGGTGCGTTCTTAACCTGAAACTGTTCTTAACCTGAAGCACCACTTTAGCTAATGGGACCTCCCACTGCTGCCGCACTGCCGGAGCATGATTTCTGTTCTCATCCTGAAGCAAAGTTCTTAACCCGAGGTACTATTTCTGGGTTAGCGGAGTCTGAAACCTGAAGCGTATGTAACCTGAAGCATATGTAACCTGAAGCGTATGAAACCTGAGGTACCAGTGTATAAATCTGTGGTGTGTCTGCATTTGGAATACGGCGTACAGTTCTGGTTTCCTCACCTGTGAAAGGATACTGTAGAGTTGGCAAAGGTTCAGAAATGATCAAGGGAGTGAAGTGATGCCCCTGTGAAGAAAAGCTGCGGAGTTTGGGACTTTTTAGTTTAGAGCAGTGTTTCTCAACCTGTGGGTCCCCAGATGTTGTTGGACTACAACTCCCATCATTTCTAGCCAGCATGACCAGTGGTCAGGGATGATGGGAGTTGTAGTCCAACAACATCTGGGGACCCACAGGTTGAGAACCGCTGGTTTAGAGGGAAGGTGAGGAAAATGTGAGATGGTAGAACTTCATAAACTTGCGGATGGCACAGAGAAAGTGGATGGAGAAAAGATTTTCTCCCTCTTAACGCTGGGACTTGTGGACAACAATGAAGTTGAACGTTGGGAAATTCAGGACAGAAAGGACTTCTTCACGTGGCGCATAGTTAAACTCTGGAACTCTCTGCCCCAGGAGGCAGCAATGACCACCAAAGTGGATGGCTTTAAAAGAGGATTAGACAAATTTATGGAGGAGAGGGCTGTTGATGAGTGTTAAGCACAATGGCTCTGCTGTGTGTGCTGGTCCTGGGGCGGGGGGTTACCGTGCGGTGTAAGGGTAAGGAGGCTGTCCGTCAGGGGCGAAGTGAGGTCCAAAGCAAGGAGCCGGGCGTGGTCAGGAACTCAGGCGAGCAGGTCAGGGTGCCGGCAGGAACAGGTTACCAACGATGTTGCTCCCGCAACCTGGGACTGGGCGGGCTGGCCTTTATCTCCTCCGAGGCATAGGGCGGCCCCGGTCCACAGGTGCCTCGCGTGGCCTGGCCTGGAGGCGAGCACTCCTCCTGAGAGAACTTAGTTCCCTCCGCCTCTCTGCCCTGAGCCTCTGCAGCTCAGGAGCGGCTGGAGGGTTACTGGACCCAGAGGCAGCCTCACCTTCCCCTGACAGGGCTGAGAGTGGAGCACCTGCAGGCAATGGGTCCTCCAGCCCCTCAGGAGCCAGAGCGGATTCATCCGGTGTCTGCTCCTGAGGATCTGGCACAGGTGAGGGCCCTTCAGATTCAAGCCCCTGCCCTGGAGGTGGGGACTCCTGTGCAGGCTGGGATTCCTCAGGTTCAGCCTCTGAATCAGATTCCCCGGCCATCACACTGTGCCTCCACAATCTGCGGCAACAACGCACCTGATTATCGGTGGCTGTAAACCGCAGGAGGGGGAGAGTCCTTTTGTGCTCAAATCCAGCTTGTAGGTTCCTCACAGGCATCCTGTTGACCCTTGTGAGAACAGGATTCTGGACTAGATGGACCTGATCAGCGAGCTCTCGTGTTAAAAACGTTTATTCATTGTGTCTGAATTGTATTTACTCAGCTGAAGCAAGTTAGGTTAATCGGGTTGCACCCCCCACTTGGCTATGAAGCTCTGGCCCTACCTCGCAGGGTTGTTAGGTGGACAAAATATAGAAGTGGGGGAAATGACATTCACCACTCCAAGCACAGGCGGGGAACCTCGGGCTCAGGGGCCGAATGGGGACCTCCACATCTCTCTTCTGACCCTTGGGATGCTCCCCAGACCACACCTGTCACCAGCCCTGCTTCACACACCCCTAAAGTGTTATTGCCTTGCTGGAATGTGTGCTTCAGCTGCGAAAGGGTGTGTGTGTGTGTGTGTGGAAACTACCAGGCAAAGGTGGGACGCGGGTGGTGCTGTGGGTTAAACCACTGAGCCTAGGACTTGCCGATCAGAAGGTCGGCGGTTCGAATCCCCGCGACGGGGTGAGCTCCCATTGCTCGGTCCCTGCTCCTGCCAACCTAGCAGTTCAAAAGCACGTCAAAGTGCAAGTAGATAAATAGGTACTGCTCCGGCGGGAAGGTAAACGGCGTTTCCGTGCTCTGCTCTGGTTCGCCAGAAGCGGCTTAGTCATGCTGGCCACATGACCCGGAAGCTGTACGCCGGCTCCCTCGGCCAATAAAGCGAGATGAGCGCCGCATCCCCAGAGCCGGTCATGACTGGACCTAATGGTCAGGGGTCCCTTTACCTTTACCAGGCAAAGGTAAAATTTGCATTAATTGCCCTGCCCTCTTTCCCCTCTTGTACTGCCCACTACCAGGATGGGGGCCCCAGAAGGTTTGCGCAGAAGTGTATGCAGCCCACCGGCTAAAATAAGGTTCCCCACCCCAATCTCTGAGGGACGCGGTGGTCTAAACCACAGAGCCTAGGGCTTGCCGATCAGAAGGTTGGCGGTTCAAATCCCCGCAACAGAGTGAGCTCCCATTGCTCAGTCCCTGCTCCTGCCAACCTAGCAGTTCAAAAGCACATCAAAGTGCAAGTAGATAAATAGGTACCGCTCAGGTGGGAAGGTAAACGGCATTTCCATGCGCTGCTCTGGTTCGCCAGACGCGGTTTAGTCATGCTGGCCACATGACCCGGAAAAACTGCGGACAAACACCGGCTCCCTTGGCCTGTAAAGCGAGATGAGCGCTGCAACCCCAGAGTCGTCCATGACTGGACCTAATGGTCAGGGGTCCCTTTGCCTTTTACCCCTGATCTAGGAGGAAGGGTGGGATTTTTTAAAAAAAATGTAATAAATGTGAAGCTCCATATTGCATTTCCCCCTCTCTTCCAGGAATATTGGAAAGCAACAGGCTGAAGATCGTGAAGGTCAGTACTATCAATCAGACGATTGGGAACGCAGTCTATCATGCGGCCGATATGTCGGTCTGGTGGCAGATCCCTCAATACCTCCTGATTGGGTTCAGCGAGATATTTGCAAGCATTTCGGGTGAGTTTGGGAAGGGGAGCGCGGAAAGGTCTTGCGGCTCTTTCTTGTACGGCCATTTCATCCCGTTGACTGAGGAGTCTCCGGCCACGGGGAGACCCCACCCCACCCCTGCCTTCCTCTCTGTGTGGCCCTCAAAACTCTCCCCAGGCCTAGGGTGTGGTTGTTCGTTTGTGATTGGCAGGAACACAAGTGAACAGCACAAGCAACGCTGACACCAAACCCTACATACATTAAGCATAATAGAAACATCGCTACCCGACCCCACCCCCACCCATTTCCCCCCCTCCACCCCTTTTCTTCCTAATGTCCCAACAAATGAAATGGATTTGTAAAAATGTTACGTGGAAAAAATACGAGAGACATTACACTTACTTCTGTAAAACAAGAAAATAATAATAATAAACTCTCCCCAGGCCACATGGGCTACTCTCTCCCAGCTTCCCACATCGAATGTGTTTTCTCTGGCCGGAAACGTGTCTCTCAGCTCTGGGGAACGCCTCTTGCTTATCCGGACGGGGGATCGAGAATGGTGTTATAAAAACTAGCCTGCTGTGCGAGATGCAGAGCTCAAATTTCACGCCCCGCCCACTTTTGCCTGTGCCCCGCCCACCGCCAGCATGCGGCCCTTGGAACTTTGCTTAGAAAGTAATGTGGCCCTCAGACTGGAAAAGCTTCCCCACGCCTGATTTAAAAGCTCTCTCACCTTCCCTGGGCTCTTGTTTCCATTTCATACTTTTACGAAGCTGCTTTTAGGGATTGCTGGTTGGGGGAAGAAAGCTCATTCTGTGTATTTGCAGCATTTCCCACTTGGCAGTTATTTTAAACGCATTTGTGGGAGAGGGGGATATTGAGGAGGTTTTTTGTTTTTGTTTTTATTATGTAATTGGTGTTCTCAATTTTTTTATGTTGTGAAGAGCCCTGTCATCTTCGGATAAAGGGCAGTATGCAAATATAGTAAACAACAACAACAACAACAATAATAATACAGTGGTACCTCGGGTTAAGAACTTAATTTGTTTTGGAGGTCCATTCTTAACCTGAAACTGAGGTACCACTTTAGCTAATGGGGCCTCCCGCTGCCACACAATTTCTGTTCTCATCCTGAAGCAAAGTTCTTAACCTGAGGTACTATTTCTGGGTTAGCGGAGTCTGTAACCTGAAGTGTCTGTAACCTGAAGCATCTGTAACCCAAGGTACCACTGTAATAATGTTGATAACGTTGAAGCCCTGTTTTGTGCGATGTCATCAAGGTCCAGGGTTCGGTCCCTGGAAACCCCATTCAAGTTGTAAGACCTGCGAGGAGAGGGGATTCTCAGCCTGACATCTCGGGGGGCTGCCCCTGCCCCTTGGCAGTTGACAGTGCAGTGCTGGATCCGAACCAATGGATTCAATTTACAAGGGGGTGGGGGAGAGGAAGAGAAAGATCTAGCCTATCTCTTAGCAAGATTGCCCATAGGACACAAGTAGCTTTGATGGTGGGATGATGGTCTTTGGTGGGCTCTCTTTCGCTAGAGCTGCTTAAGCAGAGGTTGGGTGAGGTGACCACCTCGCAGGGATGTTGTAGGAGTTGATTTCCTGCATTGGCACAATGTACAGTGGTACCTCGGGTTACATACGCTTCAGGTTACAGACTTCGCTAACCCAGAAATAGTACCTCGGGTTAAGAACTTTGCTTCAGGATGAGAACAGAAATCGTGCTCTGGCGGCACGGCGGCAGCAGGAGGCCCCATTAGCTAAAGTGGTGCTTCAGGTTAAGAACAGTTTCTGGTTAAGAACGGACCTCCGGAACGAATTAAGTACTTAACCCGAGGTACCACTGTATTAGAACTGCTTTTAAGAGGTTTCATGTCCTCTTGTGTGTCGTCCTGGGCTCCTTTGGAAGGAAGGGAGGAATAGGGGAGCCTCGCAAGAAGGAGGGGCCGTAGATCAATGCTGGAACATGTGTTTAGTGGTCTAAGGTAGGGGTCAGCAAACTTTTTCAGCGGGGGGCGGTCCACTGTCCCTCAGTCCTTGTGCAGGGCCATACTATATTTTGAAAAAAAATAATAAATGGACAAATTCCTATGCCCCACAAATAACCCAGAGATTCATTTTAAATAAAAGCACACGTTCTACTCATGTAAAAACACTCTGATTCCCGGACCGTCCACAGGCTGGATTGAGAAGGTGATGGGGCCAGATCCAGCCCACGGGCCTTAGGTTGCCTACCCATGGTCTAAGGGTCAATCCCTGGCAGCCTCAGGTTTGTTTTTGTTTTAAAAGAGATCAGGTGATGGCAACGACTTTTGCTGACTTTGGGAGCCACTGTCAGTTAATGCAGATGGCACAAGGCTAGATGGCTCCATGGCTGCAGATGTTGCCAGTGCGTAGCTTGAAATTCGCTGCTCTAGCCCAAGAGGCAAGTGTCCTTGAGTATTTCCGTCCCCTGCCGGTTTCATGTAGTGTCCAGCAGTACAGGCTCCTATTGATTTTATTCTCTTTTCTCTCTCCTTCTTTTTCGTGGAATGCACAAACGGGAGGAGGGAGCGTGGCCGTAAAATCTCATTTTCTGGTCTGTTTCACACACATTCAGGGCTCATTAGCAAAAGCAAAGCAAGAAATAGCTCCAGCTTTGTGCCTCCGTTTCACATGCATGTTGTTTTGCGTAGACGTCGAATTTAATAACTGTTGCTCTCTTTTCTCTGCTCCTCTCTCTTCCTTTTTACTCCCCCTCAACACTCGACACCAGAATCACCATGAGCCAAAAACAAAGAATGCCCCCAAAAATTGATATTCTGTGCCTCGTTTTTAAAGCCCCCCCCCCGAAGTAAAGTTTAGTTGTTAATCTTGAACATTTAAGTTTAGTTTGGTTGATGAATAAAAACAATGTCCCTTTGATTGAGTACATCTTCACCTTTAAAATAAGTACGGTCATACCTCGGGTTGAATGTGCTTCAGGTTGAGCGCTTTCGGGTTGCACTCCACGGCAACCCAGAAGTAACGGAGCGCGTTACTTCTGGGTTTCACCACTCGCGCATGCGCAGACACTCAAAATGACGTCACACACATGCATGGAAGCGGCAAGGTGCGACCCGTGCATGCGCAGATGCGCCGTCTCATCTTACGTTCCATTCAGGATGCGAACAGGGCTCTGGAACGGATCCCGTTCGCATCCCGAGGTACCACTGTACCATATTGGCCCAATTATAAGCCACACTTTTTTCCAAATTCCGATCTGGAAAAGTTACAGTGTGGCTTATAATCACGACCTTATGATGTGCTGCTGAAACAGCTTCCTAGGAGGGCCATTGGGGTTGTGGGACAACGGTTCGCCGTGCACCCGTGATTCCCAAGCTTTCCCAAAGCTGCCGGGGGGGGGGGAGTTGCGCCACTTTGCCAACAGGAATCTCCTCTTCCTCCTTCATTTTGACAGCTTGGGAGTCGCGGGCGGGCTGCGCGCCATTGCCCCACGTTCCTGGGATGCTTCCTGGGGGGAGCTGCTCCGCTTTGCCAACAGCATTCCCCCCTTCCCTGTTCTTTTTGACAGCTCTTGGGAGGCTCCCCCCAGGAAGCAGCCCGGGAGTGTGGGGCAACGGTGCACCCTCCGCCCCAAGCCAAGATAACACCTGATACAAGGCTGCCTTCGTTATATTCATTAAAAAAACAAACTTAATTTATTATTATGATACCTTTATACCCCACCTTTTCCACTGACAGGATAAAAGCAGATAAAAGCTTACAGGTAAAAGCAAGAATTGCTAAAAACTTAAAACAACAAACAGCTAAACATGGATAGAATTAAAACTTTGGCATCCATCTTGTCAGGGAACTGACATCAGAGCGAGAGGTGAAGGGGAGGCTCCCAGATTCTGCGGGTGAAGGACCCAGCACCAGGGGGAGAAGCAGCTCGGTAGAGGAGGAAGGAAATCAGCGCAACACCAGGGATAAAGGGGGGCAAATGGGGGAAGCGGAGGGAGAGCTCCGGGATTCTTCTCTGGACATCAGTGAGGAGAGCACAGGCCCTCCACTACCCACGCCCTCCCTGCGCAGAAGACTTCCGCGCAGTGAGAGGAGGAGGCAACTGGGAGTCAGACAGCTTTTATGCTGGAAAAGGTTTAGGAAACGCCCACAGACAGATTCTGCCAGCGACTGAGACAGCCACACGGAGATGGGCTGTGCAGTCAGAACGGTTTAACCAAGGCAATTAAGCCCCAGAAAGGTGGCAGTTTACGCACAAGTAACTCATACCCATTACACATCTCAATGGAGTATGCCACCGGGGGCAAAGTCAAACCACAGCACTGAAGTGACCTCCCAGGGGCACAAGCCTGGGGGGTATATCTGGAGGTCCTGGGCTGCCTGGATGACAAGCCCCCCCCTCCTCGGCCTCATTGACATTGTCCAAAGGAAAGCGCAGCAAAATGCAGTTTGGCACCAGCTTGGCTACAGGGGTTGCTGGAAGGAGGCGTACAGGGCGCTATCCAACTGTCTTGGGGACTCCAGCAAGTCAGATTATTGTCTCCCCCACCCCACGTGAGCCAAGTTTGGTATCAGTGCACCTTCTTCAACCCGGGGGGTTGGGGGGGACAGGGAGAAGACCGCTTTCGGGGCTTTCTGCCACGTGTATCTTGATTTTTATACTCCGCCGTGTTACCTCCTTGCACAATCTTTATTATCTTTTTTTTAAAAAAATTTAAAAAAAATATTTATTAGTTTCCAATTTTTTACAAACAAAAAGAAAAAAGCAAACATAAAAAACAAAAACACACAAATTTCACAACTTATTTTCTCATAGCATATTTCCCCGACCTCCTCATACCTCCCCGTCTTGTATATCCAGTTCAAATTATTTATACAGCAAATCCTTATCTCAAAGCATTACAGCTTAGAAAGAAAAGAAAACACCTTATTTTCTCTCCAACATCTTAGATTATTATAACTTTGAATAAAAGAAAACCATTTTATCAAATTCCTTTTGCCATTACAGCTAGAAACCACTTAATTTCGATCCAGCATCATTCAACATTCCTTAATTTTACAATATTTTTGTAAATAGTCCTTAAATTTTTTCCAGTCTTCTTCTGCCGACTCTTCTCCCTGGTCACGGATTCTGCCAGTCATTTCTGCCAGTCCCATACAGTCAATCAGCTTCATCTGCCATTCTTCCAAAGTGGGCAAATCTTGCATCTTCCAATACTTTGCAATAAGTATTCTTGCTGCTGTCGTTGCATACAAAAAGAAAGTTCTATCCTTCTTTGACACCGATTGGCTGACGATGCCCAAGAGAAAGGCCTCTGGTTTTTTCAGATATTATATATCATTTCCCAGAAAGCCTTAATCTTTGGGCACGTCCACCAAAGGTGAAAGAATGTACCTTCAGTTTCTTTACATTTCCAACATTTATTATTGGGCAAATGATAAATTTTTGCAAGCTTGACTGGGGTCATGTACCACCGCACAATCTTTATTATCAAAGCAGATATGAACTTGGTGGCCACAGAAACTTGTTACTCGCATGCCCCAAAGCTCTTCATGGTCTACCTTTTTAGGAGACGACCTTCTTAGGAGATGACTTTTTAGGACAACACCTCAGGGTGTTGTTTTGAGCAGGCCTTTGGAGGGACAGATCTGCAGATCTGGCAATGTAGATGGCCCCATCTGCACTAGGCATTTAACACCACTTCGGGCTGCGTAAATCGGGGCTTGGAAACCATTTTTCAGTCAGAGGGCCATTTTCCTTACTGGGCGACCTTCCGGGGGCCACACGGCAGCCATTGGGCAGGGGCAAAAGCAGCTGGAGCAATTAATGTAGAATTAGGCTAACTTCTGTAAACACATACCACCATGGCGGTATTAATAATACATTTCAAGGCCAGGAGAATGTGTGGCTCTCCCCACCTACCCATTTCCCAAAATGCGGCCAATGGAATTGCATTTTGGCTTCCCTAAAAATTCCTTGGATGCCTCATCTGAAGAAAAGCCACTTCATTTGCTTCCATGAGGGAATACTGGCAGAAACTTGTAAAAGTTAACTTTTTCTCTCAGTAGTTCTACAATGAAGCCACTAGGTGTCAGGATTTTAGATCCTCTTCGCTACAGAAAGAAAATGTGGAAAAAAACTGTTCTGTCCTCAGAAATTTCAGCCCCTGTCGCTTTGCTTTTTAATGTTTATACATTTTTTATATTTCTGCTTACAAAAACTTCAATGTGGTGGGTATATTATGCTGCAGAGTTATACCACATGTCTTTTTAAAGTTGTTTCTGGACAAACATTTGGTTCTGTTTTGTATCCCAGTTCAAAAAGCGAGAATTGTCCTTCCAGGGCCTTGGGATTTGTTCAGGTTATCCCACAATTCATACCAAAAGGGTCAGGTTGACTGTGGACTAGACACTGTCTCTCAGCCTAGCCTACCTTAAGGGGTTGTTGTGAGGGTGAAATCAAGGGAGGGGAGAGAAAATGTATGCCTCCCATTTTTTTTGTTTTTTATTTTTTTTTAAAGCCACTATAAAATCCATAATAATTAAAATACATAATGGTACAGTTCCAAGAAAATATATAAAATATCTGTGATTAAAATTTGCAACAAAACAAGCTTGTTAAAAGGCTTAGCAATTGAACAGTTAAAAGTGTGATTAAAATAAGTAATTGGGTCTTTGGTCGCAAATTTCGAAGAGACTGGAATAAATTTATTTGGTATATGAAGAATTATTTTAGAAATGTGGACACTAGCGGGACTGAAATAAATCCGGCAACGATAAACTTTAAAACTTTTCAGACCAAAGAGATAGAGTTGACTACAAGGATATTAAGGTCAGAAATTGATAATTTAAAGTGTGATACAAAGATCTGAAAATAAAAAAAAACCAGAGGGACAGAGGGAAGGGACAGAGGGAAGTCACAAGCTCGGCAGAGCAAAGAGTATTTTTTTTTGTTATTGCAAGGTTGGATTTGTTGTGTTATAAAAGGAAAAACTAATAAAAATTATACGGAAAATAAATAAATAAAATAAGTAATTAGGAAGGTCCAGTTCAGAGGAAGCCTTGCCTAAACTGGTGTGTCTTCAAGAGCTGGCGAAATGCCAATACTGATGGGCCTATCATCTTTTAGCCTGGAGGCATTCTGCAGGGATGGAAAAGCCAACCTTCAGTGGAAGAGCTCACCTGCGTGTTACCACAATCTGAGCACCATCAGGCTGTGAGAAAAACCAACCAGGTTTTGTTTCCTCATCTTAATGCCCTTACTCACAGCTGTCCATGGATGCGCAGGTCAATTCTATATCCAGGGCAGCTGTCTTACCAGCTCCATCTGGTACGCAGGCTGAGACCTTACCTGCCCGTGGACTGTCTTGCCAGAGTGGTGCATGCTCTAGTTATCTCTCGCTTGGACTACTGCAATGCGCTCTACATGGGGCTACCTTTGAAGGTGACCCAGAAACTACAACTAATCCAGAATGTGACAGCTAGACTGGTGACTGGGAGCAGCCACCGAGATCACATAACACCGGTCTTGAAAGACCTACATTGGCTCCCAGTGCGTTTCCAAGCACAATTCAAAGTGTTGGTGCTGACCTTGAAAGCTCTAAATGACTTGGGTCCAGTATACCTGAAGGAGCATCTCCACCCCCGTCGTTCTGCCCAGACGCTGAGGTCCAGCACTGAGGGCCTTCTGGCAGTTCCCTCATTGCGAGAAGCAAAGCTACAGGGAACCAGGCAGAGGGCCTTCTCGGTAGTGGCGCCCGCCCTGTGGAACGCCCTCCCACCAGATGTCAAAGAGATAAACAACTACCTGACATTTAGAAGACATCTGAAGGCAGCCCTGTCCAGGGAAGTTTTTAATGTGTGACATTTTAATGTATCTTTAATCTTTGTTGGAAGCTGCCTAGAGTGGCTGAGGAAACCCAGCCAGATGGGCGGGGTACAAATAAATTATTATTATTATTATTATTATTATTATTATTATTATTATTAATGGGCGGTGAATACAAACCGCAATGGCGATGCAGGGCTGGAGACAGTCAACCACTGGATACCGGTTGCTGAGAATCGCAAATAGAGATGGAGCTGTTGCTTAGGCAGCTAGTTTGCCACTTTGCCATTCACAACAGATCTCTTGCTATTTCCTGACTGCCCTCTGCACCCAATGAGCTACAATAAATGGGAAGAAACCAGATCTCAAGCTTGTCATTGCAAGGCTCTAAAACTGGCATTTGGCGCTGCACAAAGAGTCCACAGGGAGCATGTGGCCCAATCTGTTCCCATGGTACACCTTCCCATCTTCAATGCTTGATCATCTTTATATGCGAGACGATGTAGATGTTGCAGGGCCTTCCTTTATTTAGATCTGGGTGCAACAACTTCCTCTCCGAGGCAAGTGGCATTCAGAGGCATACTGCCTCCCACGGCGGAAGCAGAAGACAGCCATTGAGGCTTGTGGCCACCGATAGCCTTACGCTCCATGACTTTGTCTAAATCCCTTTTAAAGCCGGCCTCTCTCTGAACCATCCCCTCAGCTTACTACATAGTTAAGTGATTGCTGATCCACTGCTATTTGAAGTACCTGTAGGGGCAACTTATTTGCTGACGAAGAATCATTATTGAAACAGTTCGTTATCCGGAAAAACTGTTCTACACTTGGAGCCCTCATCACCGCACTTCTGTAGGATTTTGACTGTTGAAAGACAATTTGCCTTCATCTCAGCATGTTTTGATACTGACTGATCTCACTTTCTGATTCTGTGCATGGACCATTTATTTGACTCTGATTACTTAGTGACTTTATGCAAGGATGACATATTTTCTGCTTATGAACTGTGAAACAGTATAATGTTAATAATATTTTGTTAGATCATTATTAGCCGCATGTTGCTTGTGGTTGTTTAGAGTTTTCTGTTTTTGCAACACAGGGAATTTCCTGGCCGTACTGAGCCAAATGGAAGCAATGGTCTGACTCTGTATAGGGCAGTTTCCTATGTTGTTGGTGGTGGACCTTGAGGTTCTGTTAAAGCAGTGTTTTTCAACCTTTTTTGGGCAAAGGCACACTTGTTTCATGAAAAAAATCACGAGGCACACCACCATTAGAAAATGTTAAAAAATTTAACTCTGTGCCTATATCGACTATATATAAAGTAATTCTCTTGAATAGGAATCAAATAAACACAAAGAAAGTATTTTATAATTACTTTATTATGAAATAGTAAGTAAACAGAAATATGAAAAATTATAAAATACTTTATTCAGTGCGCAACCTGGGCCTGTTTGGCTGAACACAAAGCTGATATTCTGGCTGGAATCGAACGTTGCGGACCGTTCTCTGCTCAGCGGGTATTGATCCGCTGATCCCCGCTGAGCTGGCGGATGACAGCTCCGTCTCCGCACTGTGTGTGGAGAGGGAGATGTCAGAGCCCCACTGCTCTCTATGGGGAATCGGATGAGAGCGGACCGCCTGTCCGTTCTCATCCGATCCCATCCGATCTGATCCCCACCCAGGACGGATGGAAAATAGGGTGGACACAGTCCGGCGCCCGCCTAGTGGGCGAAAATTTGACTTTTTAAAAAAAAAATCTTTCAAATTTTTCAATTTTCCCCACGGCACACCAGGCAACATCTCGCGGCATACTAGTGTGCCGCGGAACAGTGTTTGAAAAACACTGTGTTAAAGAAGCATATAGAATCAAATACAGTGGACGCTCGGGTTGCGAACGTGATCCATGCGGGTTACTTCCGGGTTTTGGGGGTCGCGCACGTGTGGGTTGCAATTTGGCACTTCTGCGCATGTGCAAAGTGTGATTTAGCGCATCTGCACATGCGTGACCCCCCAAAACCCGGAAGTAACCTGTTCCGGTACTTCCAGGTTTCGGCAGTCCATAACCTGAAAAAACACAACCTGAAGCGGCTGTAACCCGAGGTATGAGTGTAACTGTTAAACTCGAAATGACCCCCTGGGGTCATCTCGTCCAATTCCCTGAAATGCAGGAATCGCAGCTAAAGAATCACCGGCATATGGTCATCCCACCTCTGTATAAAAACCTCAAACAAAGGAGAGTTCCCCTTCCGAGGGAGCCCGTCCCACTGTCAAACAGCTCTTAGAATCAGAAACGTCTCCCTAATGCCGACCCCAGAAATAGAAAGCTTGTCCCACCTTTTTGCAGGGTGGATTTTAAAAGTAGGCACTGGTGCTTTTGAATTGTGCTTGGAAAACTGTCTGGCAGCATGCGTAGTTATTTTAAGTTTTCTTCCAGCATGCAACATGCTTCCGCTTTCGAATCCTCTGCAGCCGGAGTGTTGGGATAAAACACAAGAGTTCGTGTTTGAACTGGAGACTCCCTGCCGCTCTTAATTGCTTTTTGACATTTGTCCACCCCTCTTCCAGTTGCTCTACAAAGCTTTTGTTTCAATCTTCTGGTGGTTATCTGAGCTAAAAGGCAAATAATGAGAAGCTCAGCACCTCGGAGATGGGAGTCAGATATTCTGGGAGAGTGGCAGATTGTCGAATGCTTTGGTTGGATATTCTGGGAGAATGGCGGAGTGCTGAATGTTTTGATGGGGCTCTCCATTGCGCTGTTCCGTTAAGCCCTTCAATTTGCATAATAAGTTGAATTGCAGCAATTATGACACATTCCTTGCTTTGAAACGCACGTGTCCTTTCCTTTGCACAAAGAGCCCAGATTTCGTACGGAGTAGAAACCAGGCTCTGTTTATAGCAGTCTTTTATCCAGCAATACGAGCTCAACTTCTGAGGCTTTTAGAAATGCAGGCATCGTCTTTCGTCTGCAATCCTGTTTGCAAAGTCAGAGGCACCTGGATAATCTTTGCTGCAGTTGCAGAGCAGTGATGGGGAATCTGTGTCCTTCCAAGATGCCGTTGGACTCTCAACTTCTCCAGCAAGCTTATCCAATTGTCAGAAACAATGGCATGAGCCTTCCCTAAAAAAAAACCCCTAAGTTGAACAAAAGTTGGGGTTCGGGGCTGACGTAAGGTCAGGCTGATGTTTTAAAAGCCTCTATGGAGGGCTGTGCATTCTGCATATTACTAGGAGCATTCCTTCTTGCAAAGGAAGAGAAATAGGTGCACAGAGGCTGAGTTGTAAGTGTGTATAATCGAAGCAATGTCTACATGGCAGTTAAGGCAGTTGCCTTAACTTATCCCTTCCATGCTTTTGGCACATGAGTAAATATGTGAGGTTTAAACCCTTAAACCAAAGTGTTTTGGTCCTTAAGTTTTACATTCTATAGCATAGTGTTTAACATGCTTCACAGTAGCAATCTAGTTCTTTACAACTGGCCTGCAAAGGTAGGTCATTAACACACCCATTGTATTGGCGAGGATGTTAAGGCTGGCACCTCCCACCCAAAGGGAGGGTTGCTGCAAATGTGTTACGCATGAGGCTCGGGTGGCGCTGTGGTCTAAACCACTGAGCTTCTTGGTCTTGTGAATCAGAAGGTCAGTGCGATGGGGTAAGCTCCCATTGCTCTGTCTCAGCTCTTGCCAACCTAGCAGTTCAAAAGCACACCAGTGCACGTAGATAAATAGGTACCGCTGCGGCAGGAAGGTAAATGGCGTTTCCATACACTCTGGTTTCCGTCATGGTGTCCCGTTACACCAGAAGCGGTTTAGTCCTGCTGGCCACATGACCCCGAAAGCTGTCTGTAGACAAACGCCGGCTCCCTCGGCCTGAAAGCGAGATGAGCGCCACAATCCATAGTCTCCTTTGACTGGACTTAACTGTCCAGGGGACCTTTACCTTCACCTTACACATGGGGCTTCCCTTGAAGGTGACCCAGAAGCTTCAGCGACTGCAGAACGTGTTTGCCAGGGTTTTTAACTGGAGGCTTGGTCATATTACACCAGTCTTAAAAGAAATGCACTGGCTGCCTATTCAAGGTGCTTGGTAAAGGTAAAGGGACCCCTGACCGTTAAGTCCAGTTGTGGGGTTGCAGTGTTCATCTCGCTTTACTGGTTGAGGGAGCCGGTGTTTGTCCACAGACAGCTTCCAAGTCATGTGGCCAGCATGACTAAGCTGCTTCTGGCAAACCAGAGCAGCGCACAGAAACGCCATTTACCTTCCTGCCGGAGCGGTACCTATTTATCTACTTGCACTGGTGTGCTTTCAAACTGCTAGGTTGGCAGGAGCAGGGACCGAGCAACGGGAGCTCACCCCATCGCAGGGATTCGAACCACCAGCCTTCTGATCAGCAAGCCCTAGGCTCTGTGATTTAGACCACAGCGCCACCCGCGTCCCTTAAGGTGCTTAACCTTTAAAGGTGTAAAGAGCTTGGAACCCAAAGACCCGGAGCGCCTCTCCCTGTACCAGAATTGCTTCAGGGAGCAATCCAAGCTTATCACCACCAGCTCAGTGGGACTTCATTGAGCATCAGAGCCACCACCACATCTGCAGCCATGCTGCACATGGCAGAAGGCTGGGGGCAGAGGCACATCGCTGGGTGAGCCTAGTGCTGGCATAAAAACCAGACCTCGGTTGGCCCTGATGTTGTCACATCACATGATGACAGTAGGACAAGCTCAGCATATCCAATGGATCCTTTTCACAATGGGGTTTCCGCTAGCTGCAGCTGGCAGGGACGCACTCCTGCCCACCTGTGGAAGAGGGAGCATACTCCATCACTCTGCTGGCAGGTGGTCCTTACACGGCCACCTAATCCAGGCCCCTCAAAGCAGGGTTGGATTTTTCTCATAGCATGGCTCTGGGTCCTCCTCCTCCTCTCTCCTATGGAGCACCTTGTTGCAACAGCTTTAATAAAGATCAGGCTTACTAGCTGCTTTGCTTCTCACTATTCTCTGGTTGGCCTCTGTTATTTTCTCCTCCCAATAGAGAACCTACAAAAGGACTCTATATGCGCTCTTGGGTACCCCCATAAGGGGAAAGCAGCAGTTTTATTACTTATATCACCTGATATATATTTTCAGCTGCTGACTTCATGGTACAGTGGTACTTCCAGTTGCGAACGGGATCCGGTCCGGAGGTCCGGCCACATTCCGAGGAATTCGCAAACAGAGGACTGCTTCTGCGCATGCGTGCGGCACGGTTTAGTGCTTCTGCACTTGTGCACGGCACATAGAGCGCTTCTGCGTATGCGTGGAAGCCCGGAAAAATACTTCCGTGTTTGCCGCGTTCGCATCCCGAAGTTTACATATCCAGAGGGATACGTAAGCGGAGGTATGACTGTATTGCTAATGTTGTGGTTTTATTGCGCATTTCAACCTTTTATGATGTAAATCAGGTGTGAGGAACCTTTGGCCTTCCAGATGCTTACTGAACTACAGCTCCAGTCACCCCTGGTTGTTGGCCATGCTTGCTGGGGCTGATAAAAATAAACCTCTAATTATATCTGTTGCTCACTGTCTTGGAATGTGCTGTAAACATTACAGATAATGTGTGATGAATAATAATTGTGGGTCCACAGGTTTTGAGCCCGTGTCTTCATGGCCTTTATACTCGTGAAAAAAGGTTCCCCAAAATAATGGATAGAATTTGCCTTCATGCCTCTCCCCTTTTGTTCTTTTGTTCCAGGTCTGGAATTTGCATATTCTGCTGCTCCCAAATCTATGCAGAGTGCTATTATGGGTCTCTTTTTCTTTTTTTCCGGAATTGGGTCTTTTGTTGGATCAGGGCTTCTGGCTTTGGTGTCTATTACAGCGATTGGCTGGATGAGTAATCACACAGATTTGGGTAAGTTATTCATGTGTTTGTTTATTATTTATTTATTTGTTTATTTTTGTTCCAGCATGTTAGAGAGCAGAGTGCTTATTCCTAAAGCTGTTAATTTTAAAGACTTTCCTATCTTAGGCACGGCTGTTTTTTCAAAGCTGCAATTTTCACTGGCAACCTTCGCCAGAGGAGGCATTTTAAAAGCTGAGCAATGATTACAACAGAAATTCCAAAACGACCCTGTAATAATTCTACCCCCCACCCCATATAACAACGCTGGTTCGTTTGTTACTATCTTTAGAGTGCTGTTAGAGGCTGTTCTGGAGAAATTGTTCGCTGAGCAAAGCAGTTGACACTGGGGTTCTCCTTTATTTGGGTGCCCTCTGAGCAAACTAGCTGGTTATAGACCAACCAAGGGATTGTAACTACTATCTTCTGGTTGCGGATCCCTCCTTCCTTCCTGGGGAAAGGCGACTGAGAGGGTTGTGGGGGAATAGCTTCAGATATTGCCAGATGAGACGGACTATCTGAATCCATGCTAGCCTGAGTTCAGGCCTGGTTGGAGGCCAAATCAGCCTCTGTCATTCTGATGGATGAACTTTATTATTATTATTGCTATTATTAATTTTATTAATTTATTTATACATACATACATACATACATACATACATACATACCTCGCCCAAATGGCCAGGTTTCCCCAGCCACTCTGGGCAGCTCCCAACAGAATATTAAAAACACAACCATTCCCAGACATCAAACATTAAAAGCTTCCCTAAACAGAGCTGCCTTCAGATGTCTTCTAAAAGTCAGATAGTTGTTTATTTCCTTGACATATGATGGGAGGGCATTCCACAGGGCGGGCACCACTACCAAGAAGGCCCTCTGCCTGGTTCCTTGTAACCTCACTTCTCGCAGTGAGGGAACTGCCAGAAAGCCCTTGGCACTGGACCTCAGTGTCCAGGCAGAACGATGGGGGTGGAGATGCTCCTTCAGGTATACTGAGCCGAGGTCGTTTAGGGCTTTAAAGGTCAGCACCAATACTTTGATTTGTGCTCCAAAACGTACCGGGAGCCAATGTAGGTCTTTCAAGACCGGTGTTATATGGTCTCGGCGGCCGCCCCCAGTCACCAGTCTAGCTGCCGCATTCTGGATTAGTTGCAGTTTCCAGGTCACCTTCAAAGGTAGCCCCACGTAGAGCGCATTGCAGTAGTCCAAGTAGTCCAATATGGAAGGACAGGAGGAGTGTCCTGCTGCTGCCGCTGCTGCTGCCACTGCTGCTCAATCTCTCAGTGGCCTTCAGAACCATTGGCTATAATATCCTTCTGGACTGACCCTGCTGGATGGGTCTCAGTAGCACTGAGCTACGGTGGCTCTGTTCCTACCTGCAGGGCTGTGAACAAAGACCAGCAGGAGAGTCTTGTCTGGCCTCCTGCTGTTTATGCCACAGGACACCATGCGCCTAAAAGTATGTAATGAAGGTGCTGTTGCGATGCTTCCAAGGGAACGGCTATCCCAGAAGCCAGAACAGTGAGAGGGATCGCTGCACAGTGCTTCCTCTCGCTGTTCTAGCTTCTGGCTTAGCCGCGCGCAGCCTCTTCAGGGGAGTGGGGAGCCTTCATCCCGCTGCCCTGAAGAGGCTGCGCAGCTATCCCAGAAGTTTGCTCTTCTGGCTTCAGGGATAGCCACGCAAAGCCTCTTCTCTCAAGAGGCTTTGCGTTGCTTTCTTGTTTCCCCCCTCTAAAAACTAGGTGCGCCTTATGGTCGGGTGCATCTTATAGAGCGAAAAATACGGTATTCAAAATCCAACCCAAACTGTCTAGCTTAATGAATTCAACAAAATGGGTGAACGTGATCCATTGATGCCAGCTTTTCAAAATCTGATAGTCACTGGCATCTCCAGTACCCTTCTGCTGCCCCCTTGCCTCTTAGCACCCCCAGGTAATCCCCCCCCCGAGTAATCCCACCACCATCCACTTTGAGGACCGCTGTGTTGCGACATTGGTGGAGCCTCATAGAGGGCTCCGAGCCAGGAGGCCTAACCCAGGCAGAATCATTTCCCCCGGCCGATTGATCCAATTTCCTCCACACGCCCCAGCAGCGCAGTGTTAACTGTGTTGGCTCAAATCACTGTGTTTCTTAAGCTCCCCCTCACCACTTAATTTACCCACAAACACTCAAGTGCCAACCCAGCCCCCATGAAACAATTAAATTATTTCTGGAGTTTAAAAAATGGAGATTTTCATGGCGTTAACATCCTGACCTGTAAAAGGGAAATTGCTACTTTTAAAAGACTCGTCCTCTTCGGATGAACTGCACTGTTGTTTTTTCATGTCAAGTGCAAAGCCCCTTTGGGCTCTTCCTAGAGCTTGCAATTATAAATCCATTTAATTGAATCTTACGTTTTACGTAATTAAAGTAATTTCAACTTGACATGTATGCACAAACAAGGATTGATGAGTACAGATTTTTTTCTGACGCCCCACCACCCTGGTCCCTGCCCAGTTCTAAGTAATAACTATAATGAACCAGTTGGGTAGTCCTCCTGAGGTCTATTGGACTCTGTCCATGTTGAGCCGTGTGTGGACATGCAACATTAGCAAACAAAGTTTCCTTAAGAGAAGCGTAATTTTCAACCAATGAGCTTTCCTAATTTAGGAAACTAAACCCTAGTTTTGAAGGAAAGCTGAGTTCAAGCCCTGTGCAGGTGAACTGAAGTGTCTTAATTGAAAAGCAAGATTTCAGGAAAGTTTTCACATGGTTCCAAGAAAAGGAAACTGCTAGACTGTTCCAGTATGATTAAAAAACACAGTTTCCTATTGAGGGACAGCTTTTGCAGAAAGAAAATACTTTAGCCCATGGGCTCTCTAGAAACTCAAGCAGCTCCCAAGAATACAGGCAACCCGCGTCATCCGCAGGGGTTCGGGTCCAAGGATTATGCGCATGTACGAAAATCATGTATAGCTAAAATTGCTTTTTCCTTGGCTGGCAAGGGGCGAGGGGAGCCCTGCAGGGAGGCCTCCTCATGTCTCCATGGCTTCCCTTTCTCCTCGTGAGCGACTGAAGACCAGCCACCTTTGTAGCTGTTACCTATGCATCCCTCTACCCTGCATAGGTGGAAATGGGGAGCGTGCCTAGTCTGCATTGGGGGGTGGGGAGAGCTGCCCCACAGCTAGCCATCCCACTTTCTATAAGGTGGCCAAGGAGGGGAAGGGCCAGAGGTATGGGGAAGCTTTAGGCCCCTAGTGGACCTGGAGCATAGAGCCTTGTGAGATCATTGTGGGTTCGAAATCTTGCATCATCTCCACTCCCAGAGCTGTTAGCCTTGCAGGCTTGCCAGGCAGGACTTGCCTGGTCAGGTGTAGTTTTTGGACCGACGGAAAGGAGGAGGAGGGAAGCAAACAGAGAAGGCGGAGAGAGATGCAGGCAGAAGAAAAAGGCTGGGATAGAGCGGCAGCGGAGCGCATATGCTTGGAATCGTGGGTGTTAAATGCACATAAGACAGAGGTCGGCAACCTAAGGTCCGCAGGCCAGTTCCAGCCCGAATGGGTTCTGGATCCAGCTCCTGGGCGGTCTAGAAATCTCCGCATGGTTCTGATTCATATAGTTTGGGCTGCACCATTTTTTCTTTGGAAATCACTTCTGCGCAGGTGTGATTTTCGGTGTCTGGGCATGCGCAGAAGCGATTTCCAGCGCTGCACCAGTCCGGCCCACTGATGATCTCCACAGGAGTGGAGCCTTGCCGACCCCTGACATGAGCTGTGATTTGCCCGCAGGAAAACCAGCCAACCTCACTGTAAAGCTAGCATTAGTGTTTCTCTTTTGGCAAAATGTTTCTGTGTTCCAGCTACGTGGAATGGCATTACTTCGTGTAATGGCATGAACTTACCTTGTCTCTCTCTTTCTCCCTTTTCCCCATAGGTAACATTAATGGGTGCCATTTAAACTACTACTTTTTTCTGCTGGTTGCTATTCAAGGAGCAACCCTTCTCCTTTTCCTTATTGTGTCTGTCAGATACGACCGCCAAAGATCCCGGACTAACAGACCTCCCGCCAGTGTGCGGACCTGACATCTGCAAGGAAAGAGCAGCTTTTATGACCGACGTTTGACATCAGATGAACCATCCATCTCAGAGGTCTTAAATGCTAATACAGTGGCCATTGGTCGCCAGGAAACATTTTCTTTAAACTTGCATGTTAACATTGCATTCTTGCCTCAGCCCTCTTTCTTCCTCCCCCTGTAAAAGTAGGTAAGTGCCTTATGTTAGCAAGATGGCCTTGTCTTGCCCAGTGCCCAGAGACATGGCGCAAGCTCAATTTTTCAAGTGTGTTACCCTTGGGCACAGAAGATGCACAGAAGATGCAGCGAACTTATTCGAAGCTGTTTCCTTCAGTCTGTTGAAGCTGGGGACGATTAGCTTTTGGATACAGAAGCGATGAATGACTGCCTACTAAGGAGACGTTTAATTTCTTTGAAGAATGACTTTGAAGGAAATGAGCAAAAGAAGGTTGCTTGCCATTTCCCCAGAAATAATGTTCCCCTTTCTTAAAACGGAAGTGTCGGTGTGGATGGGGGTGAGAAGTCTCTGTTGGTGTTGGTTATATGGGAATGAAGTGGTGTGGAATTTTTTTATTCCTGTGTTGTCCAAAAAGGGAAGCGACTTCAACCTACGTGGTATTTTCCGCGGCAAAAGTTATGAAACTACTGTAATGAACAGGCCTCGCTGTGCAACGTGGTGGTCCTTCTGTTGCTGTCTCATTTCTATCCGTTAAATCATTTTGTGGCAGGAAACTGAGCTGGTATCAGAGTCTTTCCTTTTTCTTCCTTTCTTTTCTGTTGCCTCACGCCTTGAGAATTTATCCTTTCTTAGGTAGGAGTTGAAATGTACTCAAGTGTTTGGGATATATTGTGTGCTGTGAATAAGCAAATCTGTTGCTGTCCCCTCATTTTTAGGTCACTTTCCCATTTAAAAGCTGATGGCGCGGATGGGAGTAGAAACTATAAGTATTTGAAAGTGTAATTTGAGCTAGGTTGGATGGACATTCTGAAGGGCACAGCCAATTTGGAGTAGACGCCCAAGATGGATGGAAGTTCTTTGTGGTGGGACCTTGGCAGTCTGTGTGCCAAAACAAGGCCCAAGAATCTACACTGACTGCTAGCCAAACTGGTTCTCCATTAAAACCCCATCTTGTGGAGGACAAGGCTCTTGTATAGAAATCAGGAAGAGGGAACATTTGACCCTCCTGAAGTTGGACCCCCAGCTCCCATCAGCTTCAGCCAGCTTGAAGAGTGGTCAGGGATGATAGGAGATGTAGCCCCAAACATTCTGAAGGGCCGCAGGTTCTCCACCCCTGACGTAAATCTGCCTTGAGCTTATCAGCAGAGGGGTGTGCCATAGAAACTATTGGGTTCCCTCACTCATTTTCCTAGCCTTCTTAATTAACCTAATGAAAGCAAGAGCCTTTATTTCATTTCGCATGTACCTCGCTCAAATGTTCTCTATTTCTCACAGGGCCTAATTTTCAACCACATAAAAAACAATATTTTGCACAGAAATTGCGGAGTTCTGGCAAATGGGAGTCAACTTTACCTAATAACAAATGGTTTTCCAACTTTTTTATTTTTGGTGAGGAGGTGATTAATTTTTAAGAGTATTCAAACATTGGAATGGAAAAGGCGCCTTTGGTTTTCTATAATTCAAGTACCTTCATTTGGAAATGTTTACAAAAGCCCATGTGCGGGGAACCTGTGTTCTAGGGTGAATAAAAAAGTATGCTGCAGGTATTCTGTCCTCTGTAGTTTTTGATGCTCCGCCTTCTGCTGTTGAACACCAAGAAAGCGCATTGTGGCTTTACAAGTTTGCTGAGATCCATAAAGACAAAAGAAGATGATCTGCTGGACCAGACCAAAAGGAAAATCTTGCTGGACTTGTTCAGAACTGCCTGGCATGATACCCGAGAAAAACGAGGCCTAAAGCAGGAATAATCCAGGTTCTATATCAGGCTTCCCCAACCTCGGCCCTCCAGATGTTTTGAGACTACAGTTCCCATCATCCCTGACCACTGGTCCTGCTAGCTAGGGATCATGGGAGTTGTAGGCCAAAAACATCTGGAGGGCTGAGGTTGAGGAAGCCTGTTTTATATGTCAACACTCTATAATTCCTGAACAGGGATGGGGAACTTTTTTCAACCTGAGGGTCATGTTTCCTTTTGGGAAGGTTTCCAAGGGCCATACGGCAGTGGCGGGTGAGGCCAGAGCCAACAAACATAGATTTTACAGGGAGGCCAGGATGAAGCACAAGTCCTGGGGACAAAAACCCTCATGTAAAATGGGTGCTGGGGAACATGACTGCTATTAGAGGTGTGTGGTTGGATAAATTTCTCCCTGTATTCCCACAGCAGAGGTTGTAATCCCCATCACTAATCCCAGGTCCCTGTCTCTAATCCCAGGTTCCTATTTCTAATCCTAAATCTCTTCTCTCTAATCCTAGATCCCTCTCTCTAATCCCCAAATGCCTATCTCTAATCCCCAACCCCTAGCTCCAATCCTAGGTTCCTAGTTCTGCTCCCAGATTCCTAGCTGTAATGCACATCACCAATCCCAGGCCTTTAGCTCTAATCCCAGGTTCCTGGTTCTCATCATAAATCTCCGTCTCTAACCACAGGCACTTGTCCAACCCACAGACGATCCCTGCCTGCACTCTCTCAGATAGCCCCTATCTGACTGCTCACGTCATCAGTATCCAAATTAAATTTCCCCTCCGCTCTTCTGATGGGCTCACCAGCTCCCCCTGAAGAAAAGAGTATATTGCCACTCTGAAGGTCCTCTGGGAGTTGGGAGGCGGCGTATAAACAAAGAGCAAAGCTTTAATACATGCAGCACATTCCTCGACATGAACATTTTAGTTCCTCGTTTTTGTCGCCAGGGTCAAAGCTTGTCTGAATACCCCAGAGAGATGACGGTGGATACAATCAATTGCATAATTTCACTCTTTTTTATTATGGATGGACTTGGCAGAGGCCCAGTCTCTAGTAATTATGGCCATTTATGAAGATTAATTTGGCACTTATCAAAAGGAGACAGTCCCTTTCATTCAAAGGTTTACGAGGTTGCTTTCCACCAGTGTGTGTGTGTTTGTGTGTGTGTGTTTTCCATTTCCCATTCCTCTTCTAGAGAAGACTAATCAATTAAGTTTATGGCTAATTAAAGAAATACCTTGCCATGCATCATTTAAGAGTTATGGTTGATTTGGCTTTTTTTCAGATTGATTTAATGTAGCAGAAACATCTCTCACATTAAAGGATGTTTTGTGAGATGCTAACCAGGGCAGGGGTTTGTAAAGTAATAATTTAAGCTGCAGTCTTAAAAAAAAGGAGGGGAAAAAAAAGGAGGGGAAAATCTTTTTATTTATTGCCATTTATAGACTGCCTTTCTGCCAAGGCAGTTTACCATTTTAAAATATTGACACCGACAAACAGCACAAAATATTCTCTGGCCTATTTACAGAGCTGATGGAACAGGCTTCCTGGACTGGGAAGGGCTGGTGCTCAGTTCTAGAACATCTGCTTTGTATGCAGAAGGTACCCGGTTCAGTTCCTGTCATCTCCACATAGGAATTTCCCCTGCCTGGAATTTGGGAGAGGGGCTGCCAGTCAGTGTGAGTGAGCAGCAGTGAGCTAGGTGGACCAGTGGTTTTGCTCCTGCTCCAGAGGTTAGGACCTAAACCACTGGATTCAAGTTACAAAAAAAAAGGAGATTCTGAATACTAAGAATATCCTATAGTAAAAGGCCAGAGGCCTTCCTTTTTGGAATTTTAAATGATGATATTCCAAAAGACAAAACAAAATTTTTCTTATACGCGATGTCTGCAGCAAGAATCCTGGTGGCTAAGTATTGGAAAGGGAATCAGTTACCCACTAGGGGAGAGTGGTTATGTAAGCTTTCAGAATATTTAGAATTAGCCAAATCGACAGACATAAGAAGACCAAAACCAAAAAGTGAAGTAAAAAAAGAATGGGAGTGTCTTAAATGAATACCTCAAAAGCCAAGGTTCGAGGACAGAAATCTGGCTGAGTCTGGAATAACCTTGTGAAGTGAAAGGATAAGAAAGAGGGATTTATATCTAGATGCTAGGCTAGAGATGATCAGGAAAACAGGAAGACACAATGAGAGATAAAGGAGGTGCTGTGGGATTGGTGGAAGTCAATGTTTTTCTTTTTAGTGTTTAGTGTTTCTTTTTAGTATTATTAACTTGTAAGATATGGATTTGTTTTGTTTTTTGGATGTGGGTTTTGTGTTTTGTGTATTTTTTTCGATATTTTTTGTGTTGTTTTGTGGAAAATACTAATAAAATTTATAATAAAAAAGTTAGAAAAAAGAAAGGAGATTCTGCGTCAACATCAGGAAGAACTTTCTGACAATAAGAGCTGCTTGACTATGGAGCAGTCTCCTTAGGGAGGTGGTGGGCTCTCCTTCCTTGGAGGTTTTTAAGCAGAGGTTGGCTGGCCATCTGTCATGGATGCTTTAGCTAAGATTCCTGAATTGCAGGGGGTTGGACCAAATGACCTCGGGATCCTTTCCAACTCCACAATACTACGATTCTATGAAACGCAACAGGACAACAGCAGCAGTTTATTTGTTGACCAAAAAATTTACCAAATTATTATTATCAATTCTTTGCAATAGATGACAAATAAATCACATACATTATTTCTTTATTAAGTGACAAACTGAATAAATTAATAATTTTGCATTACGTGACTTACAATGGATGCTCGGGTTGCGAACGTGATCCGTGCAGGATGCACGTTCGCAACCCGCAGTGCTGCATCTGCGCACGCACGGGTTGTGATTCGGCGCTTCTGCACATGCGCAAAGCGCGATTTAGTATTTTTGTGCATGCGCGAGCGCCAAAACCCAGAAGTAACCCGTTGCTGTACTTCCGGGTTTCGGCACATCCGTAACCCGAAAACGCACAACCTGAATCCTCTGTAACCCGAGGTATGACTCTATTAGATGACAAATACATTGCATATATTATTAATTTATTGGGTGACAATAATTTGAACAAATTAATAATTTTGTATTAGGTAACATAGATTGCATTATTATTATTATTATTATTATTATTATTATTATTATTATTAATCAGCATTCCATGACCACAAAGCATGCTTAATCTTCATTCAGATGTTTGTACATTTCCCTGTTTCGTTTTGAGAAGTTGCAAATTGTTTTTCTGCTCTGTGTGTGTTTTTGTGCGTGTGTGTGCACGCACACACTTTTGCAAAGCTCATTATCCCTGCAAGCCTGCCAATCCTTCCTTTTTGACCATGGATGGTTCCGTGTTGGCTACGTAAGGAGCCACCTTCAGCGAATGAGTTCTGTATTGGTATCTACGATGGCAAAAACTCCTTTGATTGCAGGGTGGGAATAGGTTTCCACTTTTAATCTGGAAGAATGATGCCCTGGGTACTTGTTTGCCGTGATATGCCTGCTGCTCCTGAGTTTAGGACCCACCCGCAACGGAGTGGCAGTGACCATTTCAAAGCGAGGTCGCCCCAGCTAGCTGTGAAATCAATTCACAGCCAACCAAGGACCCATCTGCAAGGAGTCGAAATCCATTTGCAGATGGAGATATTATTAATCAGTGAAAACTGCCCCCCCCAACCTTGCCAACATCATCCTTGAGACTACTAGGCAAGATATACTGGTACCTGAAATTGCTCAGCTCGGTGGAAAGATAATTTCATTTGGACAGTGTATATGTCTGGGTGGTTGGCAGTGTCCCTGTAGTGAGAATTATAAACCGGCAAAGACAATCAGATGTTGGTCAACGTGAGTCTCAGACAGCACAGTAATTCCTTGATTCTTTACGCTTTGCATGGACTTCCCTAGCCTGGTGTTTCCAGATGTTGGGTGCCAGATCTACAGATGTTGCTGAAAGGGGGAATGGTCTGCATGGGGGGGTGGGCTAGATGGAAACTAATGATGATGATGATGATGATAATTTTATACCCGCCCTCCCCGGCCAGAGCTGGGCTCAGGGTGCCTAACACCAATAAAATCACAGTAAAAACATAATAGGGGAAGGGAGGGGGGGACCCAATTTAAAATACAGGTTAAAATGCAATTTAAAATGCAACCTCTTCTTAAAAGTAGCCGATAGATCAAGACCATAAGGGGAGGGAAACACAAGGGTCAGACTGAGTCCAAACCAAAGGCCAGGCGGAACAGCTCTATCTTGCAGGCCCTGCGGAAAGATGTCAAGTCCCGCAGGGCCCTAGTCTCTTGGAACAGAGCGTTCCACCAAGTCAGGGCCAGTACTGAAAAGGCCCTGGCCCTAGTTGAGACCAACCTAACCACCTTGCGACTTGGGACCTCCAAAGTGTTGTCATTTGTGGACCTTAAGGTCCTCCGTGGGACATACCAGGAGAGGCGGTACTATAGGTACGTGGGTCCTAGGCTGTATAGGGCTTCAAAGGTCAAAACCAGCACCTTAAACCTGACCCCGTACTCCAGCAGGAGCCAGAGCAGTATAGACTTCTTTTCCTTGGTGACAGCTGCAGGGGGTCATGAGAAAGAGAAAGTCCTTCTCCTCTTGGTGTCCCATCGACTTTTGCATCTTAGTGGTGGCAGGAGTGGGATCACTTCCACCACTGTAGAAAACCTGAATTGACATTTGTTCCAATTCAGCTTTAAAGAGCAGGTTTCCGAGGGGAAGAGGGGGGGGGTTGCGTTTGGACACAGAAGGTTAAAGTGTGGACCTCTGCATGGAAAGAGCAGGATAAAAGGTAAATGTGGATAAGCTCTCAGGCATTCTTACGAAGGAATTTTTTTTTTACATAATGTCACACTGCATCATGCGACTGGAAGACTTTAATCTAGGCATAGGCAAACTCGGCCCTCCAGATGCTTTGGGATTACAATTCCCATCATCCTTGACCACTGGTCCTGTTAGCTAGGGGTCGTGGGAGCTGTAGTCCCAAAACATCTGGAGAGCCGAGTTTGCCTATGCCTGCTTTAATCTTAGAAACAAATTGAGTTATCTCACCCATGTCGAAGTTGCACTGCATCAGGGGATTTGTAGTCAGATCATTCCCCATTCCACTTTCTTTCACATTGTTCACTGCAAGAGATCATTTTGGGTACAAAACCTAGTCTTTTTTATTGGGGCCCACTCCTTTGCTTGTATCATATTGGGCAAAATGAGCTCACCGTATTTTTCGCTCTATAGGACGCACCCGACCATAGGACGCACCTTGTTTTAGAGGGGGAGAACAAGAAAAAAAAATTCTCCCCCTCTCTGCACAGCGCCCCTTAAGTGAAGCAGCAGGAGAAACGGAGCCCTTCCATTTCTTCTCCCGCTTAGCTGAAGGGGCGCTGCGCCTTAGTTGAAGGGGCACCTACCCTTCACGAAAGGAACCCGAAGTCTCTGGAGTGCAGCGGGAGCTACTGTTGTGCTCCGGAGGCTTCAGGCAGCTATTTTTGAAGCCTGGAAAGCGAGGGGGTGACCCTCTCACACTCCAGGCTTCAGCAGAAGGCATCCTGAAGCCTCCGGAAGCCTCCTGAAGCTTGTGGGGCTGGCGGTGGGGAAAGCCGAGCTTCCCTCACCGCCAGCCCCGGGGAGCAGTGGGAAGGCTGTGCGCAGCCTTTCCGCTGCTCCCAGAGCTTGTCGGGGCTGGTGAGGGAAGCCCGGGTTCCCCCCACCCCCCCGCCAGCCCCAGGGACCACACATTCGCTCCATAAGACGCACAGACATTTCCCCTTAGATTTTAAGAGAGGAAAAAGTGTGTCTTATGGAGCAAAAAATACGGTATTTCATTTTGTCCAATGAGATATTTAATACAGTGGTACCTTGGGTTACATACGCTTCAGGTTGCAGACTCCGCTAACCCAGAAATAGTGCTTCACGTTAAGAACTTTGCTTCAGGATGAGAACAGAAATCGTGCTCCAGCGGCGTGGCTGCAGTGGGAGGCCCCATTAGCTAAAGTGGTGCTTCAGGTTAAGAACAGTTTCAGGTTAAGAACGGACCTCCGACTTCTGGGGTGGCGCCATCGGCAATGGCGGACTCCCTCTGAACTGGAGGGAGGGACCAGCTCCGCACGAAACGGGTCTTTTCCGCTGCGGCGAAGCGGGGACCCTTTCAGAAATCACAGGCGGATGAAGCCTGTGACCGTGGGACTCGGCGGGCACCTTTAGTGCCCCCCCAACCCGCAAAGGAACCCACTAACGGGCTCCGAAGCGAAGAGGGGGAAGTGGCGCAGTGCTGTGAGTCAACTGCTATTTCCGTGGAGCGAAGCTGCACAGCCGTTGCCAGAGAGCGCTGCCTTTTTCCTGGGAAAATTTGGCATCTAAAGTAACCATCCGTGAGTACTCAAACATTGAACAATTGGACTTCAAATAAGAACTGGCGATTAGAAAGGAATTGGACTTAAAAAATTATTTTAATTTGGTACTCCATTACCAGATAATGGAGGCTTACAACCAGGATAAAAGAATTGGTTTCCAGGTGGAAAAATCTAAATTGGAAACAGAACTGTTAGAACCTAAAGCTAAGATTTTGTCAAAAATGTATAACTTGCTGTTGAAATGGAATACTCAGGATGAAACAGTTAAATTGGTCATGATTAAATGGGCACAAGATGTTGGACATAATATTATGTTTGCTGACTGGGAACAGTTGTGGACCACCGGAATGAAATTTACGGCATGTAATGCCTTGAGAGAAAATATTATGAAAATGATATATAGGTGGTACATGACCCCAGTCAAGCTTGCAAAAATCTATCATTTGCCCGATAATAAATGTTGGAAATGTAAAGAAACTGAAGGTACATTCTTTCACCTTTGGTGGACGTGCCCAAGGATTAAGGCTTTCTGGGAGATGATATATAATGAACTGAAAAAGGTATTTAAATATACCTTCCTGAAGAAACCAGAGGCCTTTCTCCTGGGCATAGTTGGCCAATTGGTGCTAAAGAAGGATAGAACTTTTTTCATGTACACCACAACAGCAGCAAGAATACTCATCGCAAAGTATTGGAAGACACAAGACCTACCTACTTTGGAAGAATGGCAGATGAAGCTGATTGACTGTATGGGACTGGCAGAAATGACTGGCATAATCCGGGACCAGGGAGAAGAGTCGGCAGAAGAAGATTGGAAAAAATTCAAGGACTATCTACAAAAATATTGTAAAATTAAGGAATGTTGAATGATGCTGGATTGAAATAAAGTGGTTTCAAGCTGTAACTATGATAAAACGACTTTCTTTTTGTAAGCAAGAATTTAAAGCTACAATAATTTAAGATGTTGAGATAAGGATTTGCTGTATAAACAACTCAAACTGGGCATACAAGAAGGGGAGGTATGAGGAGGTCAGGGAAATAAGTCACAAGAAAATAAGTTGTGAAATTTAAGTTTTTTTAATATTTTTATGTTTGTTTTTTCCTTTGTTTGTAAAAAATTGGAAACTTTAATAAATATCTTTTTTTTTAAAAAAAAAGGACTTGTGACCTTGCAGGACAATGTTATCAGAAGCACTGTTGGGTGCTTTCTCTAAAATAAATGCCCTATTGGACCAGTTAAGTCAGAAGACGGATTTGATGACTAATGCGGCCAGAACATTTGAACAGGTAGTGGGAAATTATATGGAGCCTACCCAGGAACTTAAACAGGAGTGTGTCCTGACAGAGCAGATGATAGAAGAGGATGCTGCAGAATCTTGGGCGCCAGAGATGGAGGGACTTTTGGCCCAGCAGGAAAATGAGCCTTTGGATTTGACAAATGAATTTGGAAAAAACCAGATTTGGAAAGACAAAGTTTGGATTGATTTGGAAATGGGGGGTTGGACTGACCCCCCTATGCAGGGATGTTTGGACTTTCCGAGCCTGGCAATGGGCAGTCAGAGGTTTGGAGCTGTTGGGACTTCCAATTTTGGAGGGAATTTGAAACATGTTTTAAAATACTACATGGAGTCTAGTCTGGACTATGGGAAAGGGGCTGATTTGTTGAAAAGGGTCAAAAACACTACCAAGCTGGAGTTCCCACGAGTGAAAGGAAAATATGAAGAAGAGCTGCGGAAGGGACATGGAAGAGATTTGAAGGCCTCGGATATAAGATCACCAGGTTAATGTGCCAGACTAATGGGATAAAAAGGACCGACAATCCCAAGACCGGGGGGAGGGGACGCTGGAAGAAGATTGGATTGTTTTTATTCTCTTTTTTTTTAATTAGAAATGTTTTATGAACGTTGGAAAAATGTTGAAATGAAATTACTTGGCTCTTGTAAAAATGTTTAAAGAATTAGGTAAAAAGGTAATGGTTATGAGAAGCTGGTAAAAATAAGATTTAAATATTAAGTTTTAAGGTTTTTTATAAAATAAGATGAAAATAGAGTAAGGCAATGTAATGACAGAATATTATGAATTATGGAAAGGATTTGCTGTGACAATTATTAATCAAGATACAAGAGATGGGAGGAGGAGGAGGTCATGGAAAGAAGGTAATGAAAGTGGAGAATTTGAAAATGATGGTTTTTTTCTATTTTTGTCTTTTTCTTTGTAATTTTGTCTTCTTTGTAATTTTAAAAAACTCTTTTTTCAATAAATATTATTATATAAAAAAGAACGGACCTCCTGAACGAATTAAGTACTTAACCCGAGGTACCACTGTACTTTATTATGTATCCTGTTTCTACCTGCATGCAAGGACCAGAGTGATGCCCCCAGAACACGCTCCAGTGGCTAAAACAAGCAATACAAGTCTCTTTAGCTAAATAATCTTAGGTTTTCATGGGGAGGGGGTTTTCCCTCCAAAGAGGCAAAGATATACTGCTTCAGGA
This sequence comes from Podarcis bocagei, assembly GCF_964188305.1. Classification (NCBI taxonomy): domain Eukaryota; kingdom Metazoa; phylum Chordata; class Lepidosauria; order Squamata; family Lacertidae; genus Podarcis; species Podarcis bocagei. Next base: position 7,190,589 of record NC_138142.1, on the reverse strand, counting down.
GTGTCAGTATTTGATAGCTTGATGGCATAGAATTATGCGATCATGAAATTATACAGCCCAACCTTTGGAATCTCAGCCAGACACGTGTGTTGACTTCATCAGATTTCCCGTACTGATATTTAAATGTAATTTCCAATCTTTTTTTTAAAATGGAGGATACCAGTTGAGAACCTGTGGCTTGAATTACTGCACTGAGACTCATTGAAGGGAAGAAAGAGCAAAATGATAGCTTTGGGGAAGAATCCAGGGAAATAAGCTTCATTTGCCCAACAGAACTTCTGATGTTTTTGACATGAGAGGCCATGATAAACTGGAAGGTTGGTGTACGCAGGGCGTGAGCCACCCAGGGGCTGTGCTTAGGTAACTTCATGGACTCAGGATACACAAAATTGCACATGCCTCACACAGGTATAGATGGCTGTTGCCTTGCGAGGCCCCCCCCCCCCCCCGGGAAATAAAGACACAAGACACCAGAATTTAAGGTTAATGGGTCAAATTAGGCCACAACTTTGTTGATTACAGGAATTGAGGGGTATTGGCTTAGGCATTGGTCCTATCAGCTAACCGGCTTCAGCCCGCTTGGATGAAGACCGGCAAGGGTTAACCACCAGTAGGGGGTGTCCTGCTGATGCACATCAACTAGGAGCTCCCCCGGAGTCACCGATCAGGGGCGTGCCGTAGGCCCACACCTCCATAGGCTTAGGATGAGGCCACGGCCCCCAGAATCCTTTACCAGACTACCCTTTGATTTGGGGGAAAGGTGATGGCGCTTCCTCCCTCCCCCCTTTTAATCTGTATAACAATACCCCTACCAATGCCTAACCGTCACTCGAGCCATGGAAGAGTGTCCCTTTGGAGATGAAGTCAAACTGTTGGAAGGTTACATTACCTGTTGCGGCTGTAGAGACCAATGCAGGAGAGACATGTTTTGTTGCAGTTGGGGCAGAGGAAGGCATCCAGTTGTGTTGCTGCAAGTGCACCATGGCATTTCTTCTCTCTCTGCTCCTCTCAGTAGTCATTCCTCCCCGATCACTGCTAAGGTTGATCAGATTGAGGTTGAATCCTGACAAGACAGAAGTACTGTTTTGGGGGGACAGGGCGGGCGGGTGTGGGGGACTCCCTGGTCCTGAATGGGGCAACTGTGCCTCTGGAGGACCAGGTGCTCAGTCTGGGAGTCATTGGACTCACAGCTGTCCATGAAAGCACAGGTCAATTCTGTGTCCAGGGCAGCTGTCTACCAGCTCCATCTGGTATACAAGCTGAGACCCTACCTGCCCGCAGAATGTCTCGCCAGAGTGGTGCATGCTCTAGTTGTTTCCCACTTGGACTACTGCAATGTGCTGTACGTGGGGCTACATTTGAAGGTGACCCGGAAACTACAACTAATCCAGAATGCGGCAACTAGACTGGTGACTGGGAGCAGCTGCCGAGACCACATAAAACCAGTCTTGAAAGACTTACATTGGCTCCCAGTACATTTCCAAGCACAATTCAAAGTGTTGGTGCTGACCTTTAAAGCCCTAAACAGCCTCGGTCCAGTATACCTGAAGGAGTGTCTCCACCCCCATCATTCTTCCCCGACACTGAGGTCCACCGCCGAGGGTCTTCTGGCGGTTCCCTTGCTGCGAGAAGCTAAGTTACAGGCAACCAGGCAGAGGGCCTTCTCGGTAGTGGCACCTGCCCTGTGGAATGCCCTCTCATCAGATGTCAAAGAAATAAACAACTATTGGACTTTGAGAAGACATCTGAAGGCAGCCCTGTTTAGGGAAGCTTTTAATATTTGGTGAATCATTGTATTTTAATATTCTGCTGGAAGCCGCCCAGAGTGGCTGGGGAGACCCAGTCAGATGGGCAAGGTATAAATAAATTATTATTATTATTATTATTATTATTATTATTATTATTATTATTATTATTATTATTAATTCTGTTTCTCTCGCTAAGGTTTCTATTTCCACCCAAGATGCTCACCCAACGATGGGTGAAAATTCACATACACTCCCTGGCTATATCATGGCTGTGGGTGGATTTGAACCCTGGTCTCTCCCAAGTGGCGATCCAGCGCTCTAACCTCTACACCACATTGGCTGTCAGTGCTCTCAGATAAAATTAGAGCTGCATTTTGGGAAGTTGGCTGTGTAGGAAAAGCAAAAGGCACTGGCCAAAGGTGGGACTGGCAGGGCAGATGGCAAGGAGGCCAACAGTAGGTGGCGCCAGATCCAATGACAGGGATGCCCAACTACCATATTTTTCCATGTAATGGATGAGGTTTTGACTCAAAAACCATGTCAAAAAACTGGGGTCATCCAATACACGGATAGTGGCATGGGGGCAGAAGCAGCTTCCCCCGATGCCTCAGCGAGTGAGGAGTGATCTGGGGGCGCTGGCTGGTATGAGCGCAACTTCACCTGATGCTGCTGTGTGCAGGAAGCACTCCCTGGATCATTTCCTGCATGCAGTGGTATCAGGGGAAGTTGCCCCCTGGCCAACTGGCTGCCGCCGCTGTGTGCAGGAAATTATCTAGGGAGTGTTTCAGCTGCATGGGGGGAGGGGCACAACAACTTTGTGTCATCTCCCCTCATTTTCTTAAAATTGAGTCCCTCAAAATAGGGTGAGGTCTTATACATGGGGGTGTTGCAGGAATTTATGTATAGGTTGGGGGGTTGCCCCTCCAGCAGATATCATGCACATATAGCCCACTACCAAAACCAGCACAATCGCTTTTGTGACTCTTGTGATTTGTCCCCACAAAACATTTCATCACAGTTTCTTCCTATCTATTCAAAGGGCCTCAATACCAAATGTAACAATTCACCGGTAAATGTATATATGTACTGGCTCACAGGGAAATTCATATAGACATGTGAGCTCAGCTACTCAGCAGCCCCTCTGCCTGAGTGATAATCCCTGGCATCCTGATACCTGACTGCCAGACAGGTAGCCATTCCAGAAAAAACAAACCCAGATGAAGACGAAAGGGTGTGATTAACTTCGCTGGGAAACAGGGAAATGTAAATATCTATTTTGTTACACTTGATGGGTGTTTGGTGGAGGGCAAGGAGAACCATGGGGCAGGGTCCAGGATGCTTAGATTACTGCCACCAGACCTCCCCTTTCATGATGTAACCGTGATGTATGAGTGATGTAGTTTGGGGGGGGGGAGTAACATGGGGATTAGCAGCTAATAAAAGTTTGGGTTCTCTTCTGTTCAGAGCTTCCATCTTGTTTCACCTTGTGGCAGGTGGGAGTCCTGTTGCAACAGTCTTCAATAAAGACCAAGCCTACTGGCCGCTGTTTTGCTCTGGTATTCCTGGGTGGTGTCCTTGTTTTTTGTCCAAGGGAGCCCTCAGATTTCTCTGTTAACAGGGGCGTCTTATAGATGGGAAAATACGGTAATTCTAGTCCTGCCTTTCTCCTCTCTCCCTGCTCAGTTCTACAAGGGCAACAATAAGATTTGGGAGGAGGCAATTGTCAGGCAGTCCCCCCCCCCCACTGGACTGGATATGAGTAAGGTTGGTGGCCTAATGGACTGGCCTTCACTGCCTGACGCTGTTCCTTTCTTTGCCACTCTCTGGCATCTTCAGCTAATGTGAAAGACGCCTTCAATCCTTTTACTAGCCACCCCAGATACCTGATTAGCCTCTGCCGATTTACTCAGTGGGAAGAAGAAAAGGAGAGAAGTGAGGTGGGAAGGATATCTCCTCTCCGCGTGCAACAGGATTAAATTGAAGCAGGTGATTACCTGTGATTTGAGGCTTTTTGCTTCCATATCAAAGGCCCATCCGTCAGCAACACAAGGCAGGTGTTTTTCTCCTATGGTAAAATGCATAGATCTGCACGATGAACAAGGTAATAGCAGAGCGCAGTTGCGGGTAAATTGAATAAAATCAGCCCAAGTCGGGAAGGAGGGAGAAAGCGCTGCCCTGCTGTCACTCTGGATCCCCACTGCAGATTTCGCTTACGGAAGGGATTTCTGCACATTACTAGAAAAATACACCTGAAACGAAGGAATCTTCAGATTATGTTTGGCAAGGGATTCATGGCGGTTGCTCAGGTTCACTGTAAGGTGGACGACTGCACATCCCCACCTCCCCCAAAAGAGTAAATGTTTCTACAAACGAGGGACACAGGAAGCTGCATTGCTCTGAGTCAAGCCATTGGTCCATTGAGGTCAGTGTTGTCTTCACTGACTGACAGTGACTCTCAAGGGTTTCAGACATCCCTACCTAGAGATGCCAGGGACTGAGGCCTTCTGGGGCCTTCTGCGTCACTGAGCAATGGTGCTTTCCCCTTGTGCAAACTTTTCCCCCAAGGACAAAAGAGGGCACGCACCAAAGCGCATGCAAGCCAACATATGCTAATCCATGTGTATAGATGCAAATATCTAATTTACATGGAAATGGAATCCAGGTTACCTACCTGCCTGCTCAGTCATGATGGGCAGGTTCAAGGCCCATCGGTGCAAGTCTTCTCCAGGTTCTTGGTCTGTGAAGCAGCCTTGGACCTGACAGTCCGTCGTGCAGAGGACTGTCCTTTACAAAGTAGGATGCATGACTATCCGAAGGGTGGGAATCAATGTCACACTCTTCCAATCACGCAATCAGCGCAGGCATTTCACGATTCTTGGCAGAACAATCTCCCATCTCTTCCCTCTGCACACTATTCTGAAGGTTCTGTTGGGATTTTTGACTACGTGCCATTCTGTGCAGCTTCACACAGAGTCAATTAAGCATTGGCCAAAAGCCAAGGATGACTGAGCAGAGAGGAGTTATTCCACCTAGAGATATGAGACCTTGGATACAGCTCCACCATTGGTTGAGGTCTCACACAGGCATGATGACTTATGACCTTACTGACTGGATAGTTTGTTGGTCAGTGTGGAGTCTGAGAGTCATTTGGAGTTTGTTAAGAAGGAGCTAGTTAAGATCCATTTTCTGTTCTTGTATATAGTAACTTGTGGAGTCTGCTGTAAATAATAAAGACATCTAAGTAACCAAGTTACTAGTAGCAGCATCTGGCTCCTGCTCATCCATCCTGCCCGTAACTGATTGCTTTCTGGAACTCTGCATATGCTCTGCTAAGGTCTGGCTAAGGTCCTGCAACAGGTCAAATTTGTGAAACACCAATAGGTTATGGGCAGCAGATCAGTTGCAGAGTGTTTCTGAAGTTTCTGAAGTTGTGGATGCCTGGGTCAACAGTCTCCCAGATTTCTAGCAAAGGAGTTGGCGAGGACTGGCCGGAGGTGATCAGTGGTAGCTGTGCCGTGTGTGTGTTGATGCCAGACGCTGACCCGGCAAGACCTGCGTGTCCTGGATGACTGGACGTCTGGAATTGCTAAAGAGACACACAAGCTGGAGTGTTTGGAAGCTGGATGTTGCGGATCGCTCTCTGGAGTTGTAAGCTGTGAGTAGCTGGTTCCTGTTTGTTGTGGAACACTGCTCGGATGAAATGGCTTATCCGATGACGTTGCCATTTGAACGGCTCAACAACCACAACTATTTGCTATGGTCTCAGCACATGCATGGGACGTGGGTGGCGCTGTGGGTTAAACCACTGAGCCTAGGATTTGCCGATCAGAAGGTCGGCGGTTCGAATCCCCGCGACAGGGTGAGCCCCCGTTGCTCAGTCCCAGCTCCTGCCAGTCTAGCAGTTCGAAAGCACGTCAAGTGCAAGTAGATAAGTAGGTACCACTCCAGCAGGAAGGTAAACGGTATTTCCGTGCGCTGCTCTGGTTTGCCAGAAGTGGCTTAGTCATGCTGGCCACGTGACCTGGAAGCTGTATGCCGGCTCCCTCGGCCAGTAAAGCGAGATGGGTGCCGCAACCCCAGAGTCGGCCACAACTGGACCTAATGGACCTAATGGTCAGGGGTCCCTTTACCTTTACAGCGCATGCAGGCTACGTTGCAAAGAGAGTTTCTCTGGGAGTCGGTAGACAGACCGCCAATTTGGAGGGTTTGTGGCAGAAGGGAAGAGGAGAAAGCCCCATTGCAGCAGTGGGAGTCCTTATTTGCAAGCAACCTAGTTGTAGAACATTTTCTCCCCTCTCCCCAGTCCTGCTTTCAAGCATAGGCTGCCCGCAACCCTGGTCTGGCCCTGACAATTGGCCTGTTCTTAGACTATGTATATGTTCCTAGAATTTGGACTGTTGAGTTTTTCTCTCCCTAGTTTTAAGTGTCGTCTCTTGGTGAATGGTCCTCCTAGCCTCCAGATACACTGAAAAGTGCACACATCTTGCCTCAAACGTGGCTCAAAGCTTCCTCCCTCTCCATCTGACAGCATGCTCATTTTCTTCAAAACAATGAGGACTTGTGAAATGAAAACATCTGAATCTTTACATCATGTTATGTTTATCTGCCCTATGTACAGTTCAGTTCGTGCTAGTATACTAAACTCCATAATCCAGCCTATGGCTGACAAACCAGTAGACCTACAGCTTGCCTGGGCTCTTCAAGATGTGGATCCTTATATTACCCTACAGGTTGCTAAATTCCTAACAGCCGTCCTCTCGTACAAGAGACGGAATGGAATGTTAGCTGATTATTGATAGTTATAAGAATTTTCGATAATGACATCAGATATTGATTTTAGCGGAGTGTCTAAATTTTTAATCTTAATCTTAAATTTTTCTTTTGAATTGCCAATATTTGTCCTTGTGAGCTGTGAATTGTGTTATATTACTTGCGGCTTGTACGAGACCGCTGTTTTATTTTATTTGTTTTGTGTGTTGTGCTTTATGATGGGCATAAAGCCGAATAAACATTTGATTGATTGAGGACCAGAAACATGGTCAAGAGATAAACCACTGTGGATCTCTGAAGGAAACCCTCACACAAAGCTGTGTAAATGTTCCTTACAGCCATGTTCCCCGTGAGACATGAGGACCAGAATCTTGCTTTATAATAAAACCACAACTTTGGGGAGAGTTGAGATTGCGTTCCAGGTGGACAATGATGCTCACTTTCCATTCTCATGTACCTTGGCTTGATTTACTTTTCTCCTGCATTTCAGTCAACCATTCAGTTTGCTGTAACGAAATATATTTTAACAGGCCTGGCACTGTCCACTGAGGGACCAGCAATGGAAAATCCATTACTCTGCTGTAAAGTATTGGTGAAAAGTTAATAATTTTGAAAGTGCCCTGCCAGAATCATAACGACATCTAAATTCCAAGGCATAAAGTTTGATGATCTCCAGTATTGTTAAATTGCCCTGGATAATATAACGGAAAAGAAAAGCAGCAAAGCAAAATACTTGTAAATGAAAAAAATATGTGAGGAGAAGCAATAACTCAAAATTGCAGCGTGTGTGTGGCTACAGGAGTGCTCTTAATATTGGCAGAGCACTTGAAATATTTTTATACCGATTTCTGATGGAATGGAAATCAAATATCCTAATGTGTGGGGATTTTGTGAAGTGCAAAATGGATTGAATTGTTCGCCAGGTGTTATAGCAACAACTTTCAAAAAATTATATACACATATACATAAAGAAAGAGAGAGTGTTTAAGGGTCACTGTTGTTAACAATCCAATTACTTTTAAGCGCATGGTTTTAGAAGCATTTTCTTCCTCCCGATTTCTAGCTGTTGCGGGAGTTTGTTAACTATGTGAAAACCCCCTGAGAATGTGATGGTAAATGACTCTTTTGCAAGGTTAACCCACTTCCCCAAATTCATATGACAGGTGCTGTTTGTGGGATTTGGGTGCGTTGCAGGAACCCCTGAGCACAGAGGGCCTTTGCCCCCAATATAGGCCATTAAATGTGCATGAACACACACACACACAAAACACAAACAAATGAACACAAACACAAACCCCTCTCCCTCTGCCTCCCTTCCCTGCCATCATTCCAGCTGGGATAGAAACCATGATTGTGAGTATAGTGAGGGGGCAGGGAGTGATTAACCCTTTCTCCCATATGACGGTCCCAATCAGGGGCGTAGGAAGGGGGGTGCAGGGGGCAGCCCACCCCAGGTGTCATCCCTGAGGGGGTGACAAAATGGCACACCACGGGGGGGCAGCACTTACTGTGGGCCTGGCCTGCAGTGCGCCTGAGCCACGTGTCTCGGGCCCCCACACTGCCCCAAACGGCAGCCTGGGGCTTACGTCTGCCAGGCAGACTCCGTGGGCAGCTCGCCACGGTGCCCCCATGGGCAGATCGCCTTGACCCCGCCACTCTGGGTGCCAGAGCAGCTAGCTACGCCCCTGGTCCCAATTAAAATCACCTATCCCCAGCCTGTGGGACAAGGGCATTGTCCACCTGACCACAGAATAATCTCTTGAGTCAAGAAGTCTGGAAGCGAACTAGCAATTATTAGGTGCTGCCGAACCGTTAAGTCTGGAAACACGCTATGAACCAGCTTCTTGTGTTCTTTCCCCCCCTTGAATTGCTCTGGAACTGACTTCCAAAAGATGCAATCCAGCCCACTAATCTGGATGGCTTTAAAAGTGGATTAGACAAATTCATGCGGGTAAGGCTATCAATGGCTACATTTTGTCTTCACTTTTGAAAGCCTCTGAATACCTGCTGCTGGGAATCACAAGTGTGGAGAATGCTGTTGTGCTGAGGTTCTGCTTTCAGACGTCCTAGGGGCACCTGGGCAGTCTCTGTGGGAACTGGGTGCTGGACTAGATGGCCTGATCCAGCAGGACTCTTCTTATGTTTTTAATTTTGCAGTTTTGAAATAGCTATTGATAAATATGAACAGAAATGCATAGATACAGATAGGCATCCCCCAGCAAGTCTCCAAACTTAACATGCTCAAAATATCAAAGTTGCAGCATCTTCTTCTTTGGCGATCATGCATAGCCCAGTAAGATTGTCTTCCATAAACACGGCTTTAACAATGAGTCTGTAAGTGACTGTGGAGGCCAATTCTGGACCCACACGTCCTTCCACAGTGGGGACATTGGTTCCCAGGCAGGAGTTGATCACGGTGTGGATTTGCCAAGCGTGCCTTCCTCTTAGCACATTTCTCCCTTGCGTCCTGAATTCGAGTGTCTTCAAAGCCCATGACACCTTTGGGTAAAGGCTGTTCTCCAACTGGAGCGCTCACAGGCCAGTGTTTCCCAGTTGTCAGTGTTTATACTACATTTTTTTAGATTTGCCTTGGAAACAATCTTTAAGCCTCTTTTGTTGAAAGCATTACGCTTTCCATTTTTAAGTTCGGAATAGAGTAGTTGCTTTGGAAGACGATCATCAGGCATCCGCACAACATAACCAGTCCAACAAAGTTGATGTTGAAGAATCATTGCCTCAACACTGGTGATCTTTGCATCTTCCAATACACTGATATTAGTTCGCCTGTCTTCCCAAGTGATGTGTACAATTTTTCAGAGACACCGTTGATGGAATCTTTCGAGAAGTTGGAGATGGTGTTTATAAGTGGTCCATGTTTCACAAGCATATAGTAAGGTTGGTAGTACAATAGCTTTGTAAACAAGCATTTTGGTTTCCCTGCGAATGTCCCGGTCCTCAAACACTCTGCACTTCAGTCGGGAGAAAGCTGCACTCGCAGAGCTCAGGCAGTGCTGGATTTTGGCATCAATGTTGGCCCTTGTGGAAAGATAACTGCCTAGGTAGGAGAAGTGATCGACATTTTCCAAAGTTACACCATTGAGCTAGATTTGTGGTGCTGCTGAGGGGTTATTTTGTACTTGTTGGTGCAGCACTTTGGTTTTTTGGATGTTGAATGATAGGACAAGCTTTTCGTAAGCTTCTGCAAAGATATTTAGGATGGTTTGGAGGTCATCCTCTGAGTGTGCACACACTCCGTTGTCATCAGCATACTGGACAGAAATGCATAGAGACATATAGGCGTCCCCCAGCAAGTCTCCAAACTGAACATGCTCAAAATATCAAAGTTGCAGCATATATATATATATATATATATATATATATATATATATATGCACACAGAGAGATACATTGTGCATTCAGTTTCTTCCTCCTGCATCCTGATCAGGAGATTAATGTATTTCTGCAATGCAATCGGGGTTATTTATATTAAAGCAAAGTGAAACCTTTGCTGTTCTAATATGATATATTAAGCAATCGTGCCTTCAATCTGGTTCCTGTGCCATCTTCTGGTGCGGCTGGCTTTCCACTTAAATATGATCATGTCAGTTCCACTTGACAGACAAAAGCTGCATCAAGTTGCAGAATGGAGGAGGCCACTCTGCAATGTTAAATGTATTCTCCAGCTGCCTTGTAAGGTGCCACAGTTAACATCGCTGATCTGCACTAAAGCAAATATGTGCCTTAAAACTCACCGTGCTCCAGGAGCCCCAGCGCGGTGCTTGGGACACCTGTAGAATGGGTGTGTTGTTCCAGGGAGGAGAGAGAGGGAGAGTTCCACTGTGGTAGGGATTGCACAAGGAGTTGGGATCAGTGTGATGCAGCAGCAAAAAAGGCTAATGCTATTCTAGGCTGCATCAGTGGAAGTAGAATAATATTCCTATACTATTTTATCTTGACAAGGCTCCAACTGGAGTGCTGTATCCAGTTCTGGGTGCTACAGTTTAAGAAGGATATTGATAAGCTGGAACGTGTGCAGTTGAGGGCAACCAAGATGATCAAGGGTCTGGAAACCAAGCCTTATGAGGAACAGCTGGGTATGTTTAGCCTGGAAAAGAGGAGACTGAGAGGAGATATGAAAGCCATCTTCAAATATCTGAAGGGGTTGTCACATGGAAGATAGATCAAGTTTCTATGATTCTATTATGTTTCTATGATTCTATTATGTCAGGAGTGCTCTGATGGTGTTTCCTGCTTGGCAGGGGGTTGGACTCGATGGCCCTTGTGGTCTCTTCCAACTCTATGATTCTATGATTCTATGATTCTATGATTCTAAGTTTGTTTTCTCCTGCTCCGAAGAGTAGTGTGTGAACCAATGTCTTCAAGTTACAAGAAAGGAGATTCCAACTGAAAATCAGTAATAACTTTCTGATGCCAAGAGCTGTTTGACAGTGGAAGGGACTACCGCAGAACATGAGGTTGGTCTACAGAGGTTGGAAGTCTGTCAGGGGTTCTTTAGCTACGACTCCTGAATTACGGGGGGTGTCAGGAGTTCAGCCTACACTCGAGTAGGACCCTGGCAGAGACACATGCCCAACTGGCATGTTCTCTCCCTCCTGGTCGATCATTCAGGAGCTTCATCAGCTTTCTTCTGCCCGAACATCACAGTGACCGATGCCAACCAACACGGCACACTTAGGGATCTGCAGAGTTTGCGCATCAGGTGCGTGACAGACCTCAGCAACTCAGCATTTTGGCTAATCTACTTTATTTACATATAAACACATACTGAGCACTGCAACACGGCTCCCTCTCTCTCTAGCATGAGACAGCAAAGAGAAAAGGAACAAAGGACAATAGTCCCACTTCACGAAACACAGTAATACAAACATCCCCTTTCCATCACTTCCCACTCTGTGGAGTCAAAACAAATACCGTCATGTGATAGACAACAATCACATGACTGCAATCATGGAGCAGGAATTCTAACAGGGGAACGGGACACTAGCTGACCTTAGGAGTCCCTTCCATCTCTACAATTCAATGATTCCAAGGCTCAGATTCAAATCCTTACTCACTCATCAAGACACCTTGGGCCAGTCACTCTTAACCTGACCTGCCTCACAGTCAAAAGGGAAAGAGAGAAAAATGTAATTTCAAGGGTGTCTTAGCAACATATGATTGATTCTCTTGACAAGGGAAATGTAGTGATGGCTGACAAAGTGAAAGAGAATAAGACAGGTGGGAAGTGGGTCGGGACAGTAGTGTAAAGTGATGGCAAGTTGTAGATTCTAGGAAATGGCGTCTGGTCAGTTTCTGATTTCTGATAGATTACTGTGTGCCTAGGACTTCAGAAATTGGAAAAGAGGTTTCATGGGACACCATAGCTGGGATCCTAGGATAAGTTACAGTGCAACCCTCCACCTGCCTATCCAAAAGTGGAAGTCCTGTTGATTTCAATGCTACCAACAAGAGATTAAACAAACAAACAAACAAACAAACAAACAAACAAACAAACAAACAAAAACACCCCAGGGCAGATGCAAAGCAAGACAAAAGCAAGGAATAATTTTTTATTACTCTTATTAATTTCATTTATTAATTTCTACCTATGAAGCACCTCAATGTGGCATCACAATACAATAAAAGCATATAAAACAATTGCATACATAAAAGCAGTTAAAAGACTTGCATCTACAAGTTCAGGTGCACTGTACATGAAGACTGGGATTTAATTTTTTTTTAAAAAAACCTCCACTTTAAAAGGCTTGTTGAAAGAGGAAAGTCTTCAACAGGTGCTGAAATGGCATGGAGACAGAACCTGTCTGGGATGTAACAGGAGGGCAGTTCAACATTGTGTGGGGCAGATTTCTCCATTTCCTTTTTAAGTGTCCTAACCAAGGGTGGGATGCAGGTGGCGCTGTGGGTTAAGCCACAGAGCCTAGGACTTGCCGATCAGAAGGTCGGCAGTTCGAATCCCCACAATGGGGTGAGCTCCTGTTGCTCAGTCCCTGCTCCTGCCAACCTATCAGTTCGTAAGCATGAAGTGCAAGTAGATAAATAGGTAATGCTCTGGTGGGAAGGTAATGCTCTGGTGGGAAGGCGTTTCCGTGCTCTGCTCTGGTTTGCCAGAAGCGGCTTAGTCATGCTGGCCACATGACCTGGAAGCTGTATGCCGGCTCCCTTGGCCAATAAAGTGAGATGAGCGCCGCAACCCCAGAGTCGGTCATGACTGGACCTAATGGCCAGGAGCCCCTTTACCTTTAACCAAAGGTTAACCTTCTGAAGTCCCTGATTCTTTGGAGGGTGTGTGTGTGTGTTATCTAGGCATAACATTTCCATATCGTTCAGAGAGGCCAAGGTAGTCAAACTGAGAACTTGCTACCTCACAGAACTCAGTGTCATAGGTTGCATACCTCCTCCCATATTGGCCTGTTGGTGTTTCAACAGATGAGGCTCTTCTGCCAGAACCTTGTGGCCTTTCCAGAAGCAGCTGACCGGTCACTGTGGGAAGCAAAATGCTGAACTGTGTAGATATTTGGACTGATGTAATAAGGCCCTACTTATGTCCTGAACAGTACCTCCATGTGTAGAGGAAAGGTACCTCTGAGTAGATTGCTGAAGACAACACAAGAGGACGGTTAACTTCAAACCCTGACAGTTTTTGTAGAAAAGAAGACTTCAATGTTATAGGAAACAATTTTGAGTATGTGTGTAATGTGTTTCTATGCTGGGCAGGTGCAGAAAAGCAGGATTATGAACGGACTGCTTACAGGCACATTCTCTGTGTGGATAAATACGATAACATTTGGAATGAGTTTATATAAAATGTAGTAGGCTATTAACATTTACATAATGGATACATAATGGAGCAATGGATCCAAACTACAAGAAAGAAGATTCCACCTAAACATTAGGAAGAACTTCCTGACAGTAAGAGCTGTTTGACAGTGGAATTTGCTGCCAAGGAGTGTGGTGGAGTCTCCTTCTTTGGAGGTCTTTAAGCAGAGGCTTGACAACCATATGTCAGGAGTGCTCTGATGGTGTTTCCTGCTTGGCAGGGGGTTGGACTCGATGGCCCTTGTGGTCTCTTCCAACTCTATGATTCTATGATTCTATAAGCACTAGGACAATAACACTATACTAATTTATACAAGAATGTATGGGAATATCGTATATTGTTGTTGTTTTGCATATTTTCGCTTTTATATGTATCTTTGTTGTTTTTCTCTCTCTCACTTTCCCTTCATTTTTTTCTGTATCACTTTATTTCTTTTAATTGAAATCACCTTAATAAAATATAAATATCAAAAAGCAAGTTTTTATTTCCTTCTAAGAGTGTCCCTAGAGGTAACACTTTCCTCCCCACTTACAATCAGGAATGAATGGGGGGAATAGATGATGTGGGTCAGATAGAGGTGGATTTAGGGCAGCACAACCAGTTTCCCCACACTGGGCACCAAGCCTAGGAGGCAACATAGGCTGTTGCGACTATGGTGTCATGAATTGAGCACAACGGGAGGTGGGAGGCGAGGGGAGGGGCACTGAATGTTGGCCTTGCACAGAGCACTGCTGAAATTTGAAAGACCAAAGTCTGCCTCTGGTTCAGAGGTGGAACCTGGTGAAATATGACAAATCAGTGGCAGAACTAGAATCATAGAGCAATGCAGGAATCCTACAACCCTGAAATTAAAAGTCTCACACTCTACCAACTGAGCGATCTGAGCAGATTAAACCAGATGTGTCTATGTGTGCACACACACACTTATGCCCCTTCTCCAGCCTCCAGCATCATTACATTTCATAGGCACATTCCAACCAGGCAAAAAACACTCGAGGAAGAAATAGGACAGAATCTGGAAGCTATGGGGCAGGATCTGGCCAGCTCTAGGACGATCCTGCTGTCCCCTGGCCAATCATGGACAAAACCAAACAGAATCTTGACTTTCCTGCAGGGGCAGAAGACCTGTTGACTTTCTTGTGTTGCCAGATGACTTCCTTCATGAAACCTGACCATGCTGGCTGGAGCTGATGGCAGGTGGACTCCAGCAACATCTCCCCAAGCCTTGGTTTACTGGCTTTCAGACCTTCTCACTGATGACCAGATAGATGAGATTTAATGGCTGGACCAGCAAGAGAAGTTTCACTAGTTGGATCAGTGAGAAAGCTGAGTGGTTGGCAACTCTAAGAGACTGGCAACTGCTTTGGCATGGCAAAGTGAACCACCTCTAGGCCTACTCAATTCCTGGCATGTCTAGGGCACCACAGTGCCACCCAAAGCATGCTTAATTGCTCACCATTTGCAGCAGACATAATTAAACAGTAATCCCCTCCCCCCAGTTATTTCCAATTTGTCTCCTAACAATGGCACAACCTGTAGGCCAAAGTCAACCCATCAGCTGCTTCCTGGACCTATAAATTGTCTAATTAGCACAAGCATGCAAAATATGTGGCAATAGGGGTGTGATTATTTCCCTCTTTGTAATCAGGCTTTTGTGTTTCAAAATACTGCTGGAAAACAAATTGCTAATTGCGGGAAATCTTGATTTTAATTGACACGGAAGAGATGTATTGGGGCAAAGGGGAGGAGGAAATATCACTAAAATAAAGACCTGAGTGACATGCTTTGCATGCAAAACTCGTGTTTTCATTAGAAATGTACAGCTTCTCAGGAAGTACAATGCAACCCACATAATTGATTGCATGACATGGTGAACACACACCATTTGAATGGCAATGCCTATCAACTTTGGGGGGGCAGCCCCACAGAATTTTTATGGGGGTGCGAGGTTCCTTTGGCCCCCCCCAGGAGTTGGCTCTGGGGGGCCTCCTTGGCATCTTGACTAACCACATGAAGCTAGACATACTTTAGCAAGGAGAAAGGGCCCTTTCCTGAGAGCTAGTGTGGTGTAGTGGTTAAGAGCGGTAGTCGCGTAATCTGGGGAACCGGGTTCGCATCTCCACTCCTCCACATGCAGCTGCTGGGTGATTTTGGGCTAGTCACACGTCTTTGAAATCTCTCAGCCCCACTCACCTCCCAGAGTGTTTGTTGTGGGTGAGGAAGGGAAAGGAGAATATTAGCCACTTTGAAACTCCTTCGGGTAGTGATAAAGCGGAATATCAAATCCAAACTCCTCCTCCTCCTCCTCCTCCTCCTCCTCTTCTTCTTCTCCTCCTCCTCACAGCATGCCTTCTCTTGCTGTTCTCCCCCAGCCACTGGTATACTGCCTTGGAACACTGAAGCTCCACAGACCCATTGTGACTAACAGCCAGAAACAGTATTAGCCACAATATCAGGCAGCCAGTTTCCCTGTGGCTGCGGCATTCCCTCCATCGCTGCGTGGATATTTAGGCAGGCATTACAGCTTCCACGGTGCCTCTGAAATGTCTTTTAAGTACACGACAAAGCTTATGGCAAACTCGGCTGCTGTGCTGAAGCCAGCAGAGCAGCAATTCAAAGCCAATTTGATGCAGCTTAAGAAGACGGGGGAGAGGCAGAGAGAGTGCTCCCTTGCCCCAGCAAGACAGCACTTTCAAGAGCTCAAGGAATCACGGAACCAATTTTAGCAGCAGGAAAGTGGGTACTTGCACCAATACTCTGAGCACGACTGGCTTTATATCTATCTATTGACTTAACCGGCTTTAGCATTGTGGGTGATATTGAGTTTTGGACTCATTTTCTGTTGCAAGGATGGGGAGTGAGCGGCAAGACACAGAGGCAGAGAAGAGACCATTTTTGCTAGGTTGAACAGGATCGCTTCCACTGGCTATTCATCTAACTTGTGCTCTGAGTAGACCCATTGGAATTAAAGTGCATGGCTTCAGTTAGGTCCATTGATTTCAGTGTGAGTGCTCTGAGTAAAATTTCACTGAGTTGCTACCCACTGACTCCGGAATTTGAGATTGACGGGTCCCAGAAAGACATTGCAAAATTCAGAGAAGTGTGACTTTCGAAACATGGTTGGTTTCTGGGAAAGATGATTTCTGGGAATGGAGTTGAGAGATGACCCAACCTGGGGAGAAAACAGTAAAGACCTGATGAAGAGAGCACAGTGGGGGTTATATTTTCTGAGAATCCTCCGGAAAAATAATCTCTTAAAGGACCTGTTGATGGCATTTTACCATTGTACTGTTGAGAGTGTATTAACTTATGGTCTGTGTGTGTGGTTTGGGAGCTGCACGGTCAGGAAAAAAACTATGCTGTCCAGGGTTGTAAAGACTGCAGAGAGAATAATTGGGTGCACTCTTTCCACCTTGGATCAAATCTATGCTTCCAGGTGTCATAAGAAAGCTGCAGAGATAGTGCAGGATAGTACGCACCCCGGAAATGATCTCTTTCAGCTTCTACCTTCTAGAAAAAGGTACAGGGTAATAAAGACTAGGACTAGCCACCTGAGAAACAGTTTCTAACCAAATGCGATTTTGGTTTTAAATGCAGTGTAAGGTAGTATCTAAGGTGCGCAGATGGCACTGTGGGTTAAACCACTGAGCCTAGGGCTTGCCGATCAGAAGGTTGGTGGTTCGAATCCCCGCGACAGGGTGAGCTCCCGTTGCTTGGTCCCAGCTCCTGCCAACCTAGCGGTTCAAAAACACATCAAAGTGCAAGTATATAAATCTGGTGGGAAGGTAAAAGGCGTTTCCGTGCACTGCTCTGGTTCGCCACAAGCAGCTTAGTCATGCTGGCCACATGACCCAGAAGCTGTACGCTGGCTCCATCGGCCAATAAAGCGAGATGAGCGCTGCAACCCCAGAGTCGGCCACGACTGGACCTAATGGTCAGGGGTCCCTTTACCTTTTTAAGGTAGTCTCTATGGGAGTATATTGTATTTAATTATGGGGTATCAGAGTTTTAGGGGGTTAACCAGGCTGGGATAGCTGGGATAGCAGGCTTGTTGGGTTTTGAATGTGTGATGTAGATTTTTTAAATTTCGTTCTGTATGGGACAATGACAATAAAGATTTGTATCGTATCGTATCGTATCGTTTTCATCCTTGTATTGTTTTTAATAGTCTTTGCATTTAAATCAAATTTCGTTCTGTATGGGACAATGACAATAAAGATTTGTATCGTATGGTATCGTTTTCATCCTTGTATTGTTTTTAATAGTCTTTGCATTTAAATCAAATTTCTCCGGAGCAGTGCCGCTTGTAGGAGGCTGAGGGAGAGAAAGGTGACAAGAGAGAAGTGCTTGGTGGTGCAGAGGAAGGCAGAAGCAGGCAGGCAGCCGTGACCCCTTCCAGCCACCCAGAGACTGCAGCCCTGAGGTGATTGCCTCACCACACCCCATGGGAGGGCTAGCCCCAGCCCCAATCTTTAACTGTAAATTAATGTCATTTTTAAATATTTTATTTTTGCAAATTGGAGGTGATGCTTTAAAACAATCTAAAACCTCAAATGTTTTAAATAAATACATTCTCCTCCACCCCACCCACTTTGGAGAAAAGTCAGTCTTGACTATTTGAAACAGCTCCCAAGCGGGAAAATACTCCACGATTTGTCACTAGGATTCAGATGGTCCTATTCAGGGGCGCCGACTTATAAAAAATATTGGGGGGTCCTGCCGCTGGTTCGCTCGGGTAGCCGGGAGAACGCAGTTCGAGGTGGCGGTGTTGGGGAGAGACCCTCGCTCAGGGCGCCACGAAACTTGGCGGCCGGCGGCCTATCTGGGGGGTTTTGGAGCGTATTTCGGCGGAGCGATTGGGGAGGAGGGGGCTTGTTGCCGGATTCTTCAGCTAGGCCGGAGATCCGCTGCTGGGGGGTCCCTGGGCCGAGTTGTGAGCACGGCCTGCTGAAGGGAGATCCAGCCGATTGTGCGACGGGGACGGCCGGGGCTCTCTGGCTAGGGCGCGCGGCTGGCTGGCTGGCGAGGGAGCAGGTGGGGAGGAGGCGGGGTCCACGGCGGCGGCGCTCTGCTGGAGGGGCGCCCGAGAACACTATCATGATTCACACCACTCTATAACTAATAATTTTCTTAAATTATTGGGGGGGCAGAGCCCCCCCAAACGAATTTTTGAGGGGGCTCGGGCCCCCTCAGGCCCCATGGAGTCGGCGCCTATGGTCCTATTTGTCTGCTGCTAAGTGACTTGTGGGACGTGTGTGGTGCTGTGGGTTAAACCACAGAGCCTAGGACTTGCCAATCAGAAGCTTGGTGGTTCGAATCCCTGCGATGGGGTGAGCTCCCGTTGCTCTGTCCCTGCTCCTGCCAACCTAGCAGTTCAAAAGCACGTCAAAGTGCAAGTAGATAAATAGGTACCACTCCAGCGGGAAGGTAAACGGTGTTTCTGTGCGCTGCTCTGGTTCGGCTTAGTCCTGCTGGCCACATGACCCGGAAGCTGTACGCTGGCTCCCTCGGCCAATAAAGCAAGATGAGTGCCGCAACCCCACAGTCGTCCGTGACTGGACCTAACGGTCAGGGGCCCCTTTACCTTTACCTAAGTGACTTGTAGGAATCAAATTTGGTTTGAACCATTCTTGGGTTCTTCTTCTTGGCCAAATGAAGGCTCCCACCCCACCCCCCACCTCTCCAGCCCACTGTGAAGAACTGTAGCAGCAGCTGTTTGTCTTCATTCAAGTTGAGAGAAACCTGCCTTCTATGATTTAGCAGCAGTGGCGGTGACATAACCCCCAATGATCACCTCCCAATGTCATAACACTATTAATCTCTGATGGCTGATGTCGCTGATGGATGGGGATGGGAAAAGATGCTGTGGATTGTGGACCTGCAGGGTACCATAGACGTCAAAAGTTATGCATAAAGAGAAAGACTGAAAAGGTAACCCAGATGAATAATTACGACGTCAATGGTTACTATCCAGTATAATGTTACATGTGTTAAGAGAATGAATGATGTTGAAGAAATCTGTAATCCAGTGGCTTGGAGCGCAACCGTCAGTGATTCATAATATTTGCCTTTGATAGAAGGCAAGCATTATGACTCTTGAGTTCTTTCCTGGCTTGGATTTTTATCCAAGCCAGAGTAAAACTCATTTCACCCACTTCCCTGGTTGCAGTGGAAGAGATGGGAAGAAGGATGAAATCCTTGCTGTACTCTAGTTTTGGGGTGGGAAACGTATTTCAGCCCACGGGCTACATTCCCTCATAGACAGCCTTCCAGGGGCTGCATGCCATTGTTTTATACATTTTTAAAATTGCTGATGTTATGATTGCGAATCAGGCTTAGATGTTTCGCAGGAAGCGATCCATAAATGCAGTGAAATTAATTAATAATTATTCTCTCCCGTTGTTCCCCCAATCCCTCAGGGCAGCTAATATGGGTTAATTATGCAAGCATCTTGCATCACCAGCTCCCTTGAATTAATTGCTCCCAATGAGATTCACAGATGGTTACGTCTGGAATGGGGGAAAGAAGAACTGGAATTCTAGCAAGAGTCATTGATAACAGAATGTGTTCCATGGTCTACAGAGCAATGCTGCCTCCCTCACACAGATCACAGCCTTCCTAGGCACTGGAACCACTTGTTTAGTCATTTAGTCGTGTCCGACTCTTCGTGACCCCCTGGACCAGAGCACGTCAGGCACTCCTGTCTTCCACTGCGTCCCTCAGTTTGGTCAAACTCATGCTGGTAGATTCGAGAATACTGTCCAACCATCTCATCCTCTGTCTTCCCCTTCTCCTTGTGCCCTCCATCTTTACCAACATCTGGGTCTTTTCCAGGGAGTCTTCTCTTCTCATGAAGTGGCCAAAGTATTGGAGCCTCAACTTCACAATCTGTCCTTCCAGTGAGCACTCAGGGCTGATTTCCTTCAGAATGGAGAGGTTTGATCTTCTTGCCGTCCATGGGATTCTCAAGAGTCTCCTCCAGCACCATAATTCAAAAGCATCAATTCTTTGGCGATCAGCCTTCTTTATGGTCCAGCTCTCACTTCCATACATCACTACTGGGAAAACCATAGCTTTAACTATATGGGCCTTTGTTGGCAAGGTGATGTCTCTGCTTTTTAAGATGCTGTCTAGGTTTGTCATTGCTTTTCTCCCAAGAAGCAGGCGTCTTTTAATTTTATGACTGCTGTCACCACTTAATACACATCAATTGCTCTGCTACAATGAAAGTTATGGGAAATGCAGGGGTGGGTGGGTAGGAATTTGAGGTATTTGTCAGTGCCGCAAAATTCTCCCTGTGTTTTAATTCATACAAACCCCTTGGATTGATATTGAAAACAGTGGTGAGCGCATGGACACAATTTATTCAAAAACACCAACTTCAGCCATCACTAGGCTGAAAATGAACTTAATTCCAAACAGGAAAGTTAAATAAAGATTGTTCCCCCAACAAACTTCATTTAACTTTCCTATTTGGAATTAAGAATAATAAGCAAAAGCCTTTTAAGAAATGAATTTTCATCAGGACATTTTTTTAAATTGCAAACTCATGCAGAAATGTAAAAAAGTGAAATTATGAAAAATGGCAAACTGAGAATCATAGAATTGTAGAGCTGGAATGGACCATGAGAGACTATCTATTCCAACCCCCTGCAACACAGGAATCTTTTGCCCATAATGGGGCTTGAACCCACAACCCTGAGATTAAGCGTCTCATGCTCTACCAACTGAGCTATCCTGGCTGAGAAACCAAAATGGACAGATTCATCCCTTCCCTAATCCTGTGCTCCTCTGTCCCCTTTCTACTGGTTTTTGCTGTGTATATGTATATGTCAGGTGGCTGATGCAACCATTTTCCTGGTCCTCTCCTGACATGCCCCACCATTTTCACTGAACCATCTTTGGAGCTCTGGCATCAACCACAAACATTTCCAGTATGTGGAGATGTGGGGAGGGATCAGGATGAATCAACATATTTCCATTCCCTGTCAATTGTTTCCAGGACTTTCCCTTTAAAACAAAAACAAGAAACATCTGCCCAGGTGTTTGAGTACCTACAAGTAGGGATGTAAGAAGGAAGCCATTTCCATTCTGACCCGTATTTGCCAAAATCAGTGCTGTTTCTGTTCTGGAGCAGAATATGTGTGCGCAATATAACGTCAAGTTACATAAGGGTTTCAGAATTATGGATCATAGCCAACACTAGTAGGTGGCAGAGTTTAAAGGCTGTGCAGCAAACGAATCTGATGCATATACGTAGCTGCAATGGCGAAAGGTTATTGCGCAAAGGCTGATTCTTGTTATGAAATCCATTGCACCACAATACTTGGCAGGCCAGCCCAAGACATTTTGGCACCTGAGGCAGCTTCCAAAATGGGCTCCCCACTCCTCATCAGGGAAGGTGTGAGGGAATATCTACATCAGGAAAAGGGCAGGGGGTGGGGAGGAGAAAGATTGACATTGGGATCTGCTGTGCTGGTGGATCCTGCCAGCTCATGGGTGGGCTGGCCCTGATCTTTGATAATGTATTAGCACAATGTCCCACTAACATAAACAGCATACCGCTACACAGATTAGGGTAAAGGTAAAGGTAAAGGGACCCCTGACCATTAGGTCCAGTCGCGGATGACTCTGGGGTTGCGGTGCTCATCTCGCTTTATTGGCCGAGGGAGCCGGTGTACAGCTTCCAGGTCATGTGTCCAGCATGACTAAGCCGCTTCTGGCAAACCAGAGCAGCGCACATAAATGCCGTTTACCTTCCCGCCGGAGCGGTACCTATTTATCTACTTGCACTTTGACGTGCTTTCAAACTGCTAGGTTGGTAGGAGCAGGGACCGAGCAACAGGAGCTCACCCTGTCGCGGGGATTCGAACTGCCAACCTTTTGATCAGCAACCCTAGGCTCTGTGGTTTAGACCACAGCTCCACCAGCATCCCACAGATTAGGGTACAATCCAGTAATTGTTTCAACTCTTTCTAATGCTCCAAGCAAGGAAGGATTGGCAATATTGTCATATCGTAACTTGGCTCCTCAGAAAAAGGTGCAACTAAATGTCAACAGAAGGTAAACATTTATTTATTTTTAAGATGGTGATTTCCAGAAGGTGCGAGTGGAGGTCTTAGGGGTGAACAAGTGGCACAGCTGTCTGTTTAATCAATGATGTCTTAAATGCAATTAGCCACTTAATTGTCGCATTTCCATTTAGCTGACGTGTGGCCCATGTAATTAATTACAGTTAGGTTCCCCTCAACCTCGACCCTTTCAGATGGCAACATTGTGTTCTCCGGCTCCCACATGGCAAATTAGGCAGGGAGAGATTAGTCACGGAAGTCATCCGGATGATATTTCCATCAATGTTAAAAGCAAAGGAGCAAAGGGGCAACGCAGTTCTCCCCACCACTATCGCCTGTCTCACTCTTCCTAAGTGACAGAGACATCATGATCTCTCAAAAACATAAGCTATTTAAACAAACAAATCACATGTTGTGTCTGTTGCTGCCTCAGACTGCTGGGCTAGGGGAAGGCACGTAGCTCAGTGGCAAAGCATCCGCTTTGCTTGCAGAAGGTCCCAGGTTCAGTCCCTGGCATCTCCAGGTAGGGCTGGGAAAGACCCCATTCAGAAATTCTGGAAAGCTGCTGCCAGTCAGTGTAGACAATTCTGAACTAGATGGGCTGAAGGTTTGACTCAGGGAAAGACAGATTCCTATGTTCCTACATACAGTGGTACCTTGGGTTAAGAACTTTGTTCTGGAGGTCTGTTCTTAACCTGAAACAGTTCTTAACCAGAAGCACCATTTTAGCTAATGGGGCCTCCTACTGCCACCGCGCTGGTGCCGCACAATATCTGTTCTCATCCTGAAGCAAAGTTCTTAACCTGAGGTACTATTTCTGGGTTAGCAGAGTCTGTAACCTGAAGCATCTGTAACCTGAGGTACCACTGTACTTCAGAATGAAATGTGTGGGGTAGTGAGGGCAAAACAAGCTTCCAAGCTTCCAATTCAACTTGTTGGTTTCAAACTAGGGAATGGAAACTTGTAGTCTTTCACATAGAATCATAGAACTGTAGAATTGGAAGGGACCCTGAGGATCATCTAGTCCAACCCCAAAGCTCCCACATGCCATACTAAGAATCGCTTTTACAGAATTATGATTCCAATCAATGCCCTTGGCGGTGGTGGATGGTCAGTATGGCAAAGTACAGTACAAGGAGAGACTTTGTCTGTGTGGGCAACCTTGCGTAGAGGACCTGTACCCCTATTTATTGCAATGCCCGCTATATATAGAACCAAGAGACCGATTTATAAAACTCCTGCTTGTGAAGGCAACATACTCAAACAGGGCAGAAAGGGTGAAATGGCTGCTGAGTGATACTGATGACTTCCTAACTTATAAAGTAGCACTATATGCGTTGGCAGCTAAGAAGATCAGGGGAAAGGAACTAGATAAAATAGCAGTCAATTGCAAAGGTGATTCGGACATTCAAGCTGGCACATTTTATCTGAGAACCCCCTGTTATTCTATCGTATGCAGCAAATAATTCTAGGAGACATGACCGTGGTTTATTGTATTTGCAGTGCCTGATATTTTTATGGTTTTTATAGTTGTTGTTGTTTTTCTTTTTGTTTCCTTTGTGAATGATGCCATGGCCTTTGGCTAATGCAATAAAGTTTATGATGATGATGATGATGATAGTCCAACCCCCTGCAGTGCAGGAATATGCAGCTGTCCCATATGGGGATCACATCTGCAACCTTGCCATTATCAGCACCATGCTCTAACCAACTGAGGTGTCCAGTTGGTGCCATGTGATTGGATTCTAACTCCCATCCTGACCACTGTCTGTGCTGGCTGGGACTGATGGGAGCTGGAGTCCAAGAAGATATTGAGGCCCAGAAGTCCCATATCCCAGTCGGAGCCTCCGTACGACCAAGCTGTAATGGCTACTCCTCCGGCCGTATCTTCGGAACCCCATCAAGGCTCTCCTCCAACGGTGATTAACGACCTAAGTCTTTGAATGAGACTTCAGGCACGCTCTCCATTGTGCAGAATACCCAGACAGGAGCAGAAGGAGCCAGAAATATGTGCTACATTGCTACTTTATTTCTAACTATGCAAGACAGAAAAGAATATGCGTCTGCTCTCTGTGAGAGACAGAAAAACAACAGGACACAGAAACAGGAAACTAGTAACTTCAACATCCGTCTCCCATCTCCCGTGAGACTTCCAACAGTCTGGAATGTCAACAGAGTCTTGCGACTCCAAGAACTGCACAGTGGCATAACAGAAACCTAACAATCCCCACTTTAAGCAGATTGGGGCCAGCGAAACACAAAGGCACCTATCTCCCATATAAACTTGCCCAGCTGTGGAGATCTTCTTCACGAGCCCATCGCCAGGTTTTCCTGTCTTCAGAATTGGGCTGCATGGTGATTGGGTTGGGGCCAGTTCAGCAGTAGCACCCCAGCTTTGGAATGCTTTCCCCAGGTGCCTATATTTGGTGTCTTTTCAGTGCCAGGTGAAGACCTCTGTCTTTTCAGAATATAAGCTTTTCAGAATATAAGGGTCCTCCTGGATCAGGCCAAAGGCCTATCTAGTCCAAGTAAGTTGGACTAGATATTCTGTTAGAATATTGCATGGGTCACTGCTCAGCAGGGCCACTCAGTCATTAAACAGAGTGAGTGAAGCAGCTGTCCAAAGCAGCTTATTTTAAGTGTAACAAAAGCACAGAAAATTCTTACCGTATTTTTCGCCCCATAGGGCGCACCGGCCCATAGCGCACACCTAGGTTTTTTTGGGGGGGGAATAAAGAGAAACAAAATTCCCCCCCCCAGCCGCGGGGCTGGGGCGGGGGAAGCCCGAGCTTCCCCTGACCCCAGCCCCCAGAACAGGCTGCTATCCGCAAGCCTAGGGAGCCCGGCAGGAAGTCGCGCCGGTCTCCCCAGGCTTGCGGATATCTGCCCGAAGCCCGGGGCGCACTACTCAGCGCACCCCGGGCTTCGGGATGCAGGCAGCTCTCTCCAAGCCATGGGAGCCCGGTGCGACTTCCTGCCAGGCTCCCACGGCTTGCAGAGAGCTGCCCGAAGCCTGGAGAGCGAGAGGGGTTGGTGCGCACCGACCCCTCTCGCTCTCCAGGCTTCAGTGAAAGCCTGCATTCGCCCCATAGGACGCACACACACTTCCCCTTCATTTTTGGAGGGGGAAAAGTGCATCCTACAGGGTGAAAAATATGGTAGTTATTTAATGACTGTTGTATTTTTCTGCCAGGGAAGGGCAGAGGTATTCGTGGGAACATTTGCAAGTAACTCCTCCCTTACCAGAAGGAAGTTGGTGCTTTGTAGGTGCATCAGCAGGAACACCAGGCTGGCTATAAACAATGTGCCCACACAATACTGCCCTCCCCACTGCCAGTAAGCAGTGGCAACTCCACGAATAGAAGAACAGGTGAGTGGCTGTGTCTCTCCTTGTGGGCCACTCCTGGTAGCAGGTGATGGGAGCAGGGCTGGATTGAGATACCTTGCTGCCTGAAGTGAAGAATAAGATGCCAACCTCCTCTGATGCCACATACAAATGCTAATCGAAGTGGCATTGACTCTTACATGAACTCTTGTGATGGACAGCATCCATGGCATGGGCAGGACACATGACACATACAGCTAGCCACCACCGAACCACTGCTTCCGGCTCCTGCCCCACCCCACGCAGTCTATGGTGGCTGTGCCCACAGACATCATGGTGCCTGTGACTTTGAGCTTTCATTTTCATTTTTAAAGTAAGCCTCCAGCCCTCCTAGAAAGAAGGTTATGGGGCAAAATGTGCCAGTTCCATCTGAGTACTTTCTGTGAAACAAGAATGGTGTGGCTGCATATTTGATTGCTTGCTTGTTTATTTGTTTATCTACTTATTTATTTATCCAGTTTACCCTCCTTCATCTGCAGATCTCAGGGTTGTTTACAGCATAAATATACAAAATAAGAACACAAAATACATAATAATACCTTGTGCATTTTTCATGGTACTGAGGAATGCTCCCTGTTGGTATTAGAGAGCAACAGAAACAGAGAGAAAGAGAGAGAGAGAGAGAGAGAGAGAGAGAGAGAGAGAGAGAGAGAGAGAGAGAGAGAGAGATCTCCACAATCAGGCCCAGCAGGAGATAGTTGACTTCCTATGACAAACATCAGGTTGTTGAGCATGGCCATCTCTCTAATAATGTGTTATGTCATGCCCCACAGCAGCCATTTTGTGTTATGTCACACCCCCTCTATGGCAACCATTATGTGACTGGTGCCTCTGGAACTCTTTCAAAAGTGAAAATGTGCCCACTAGACCAAAATGTCTGGTAACCCTTGCCATATGACAATCCCTTCTCATGTGATTTGAGTACTAAACAATGAAATTCTAACTTTTGAGAGGCCTTCAGTAGCACTTGTCGACTTAGTTTCCCTCATTACTTACTTTCAAAATAATTTAATAACCCTGAAGTCTTAACAGAACAATGTTCTTCTTACAATGGATTCCATTTCAATTTGACTTCATTAGAGTTGAATGCTCCCTTCTGGAAATGAGCCCAGAACAGCCAGTTCTAGACCTGAGGGCCTCCGAATGATGCCAAATTGGTCCAGTTATTTCAAGTTCTGAGACATGATGTTTGCTGGCCAATCGCTTTTAGTAGTAGTATAATTTTGACTGTGAGCGTGCAGCTGGTTTTGGCGGCACTGGAAATTAATCGTGATCCATTGAACAACAAATTCCTTGGGTTTGTTTCCTAGACAGGCAGAGATTTGCACATGTATGCTTGAACATGATGTGATTAATGACAGCAGTGGGGGCTTTTAGTTCAGTCAAGATCAGTGTGTGTGTTTTTCTTCTTTCAAAAAAGAAATATTGTTCAATGCCAATTCATCTGGGAGCAAGACAAGAGAACAATAGGCAGTATCCAATGCATTTGTTCTGTTAGCGCAAGGATTTGTGCTTGCAAATGGAACATCCCTCCCTCCCTGTGCACACCCTGTATCTTACCAAAATGTGCTCTGGACTATTAGGGGAAACTGCAGAGCAGATTTAAGGGGTGCATGGAGCATGCAGAGAAAGGAGTGGAACAGGAAGTTCCATTGCCCAGCCTAACATCTTTGCACTAATGGAACAACTTTGTGTAATTTTTTTGGAGATTCTTATGAGATACCAGATACCGTCATACCTCGGGTTAAAGTAGCTCTGCGGTGACCCAGAAGTAAAGGAATGCTCAAAACGACATCATGAGCATGCACAGACGCAGCGAATTGTGACCCACGCACACGCATACGCAGGTTGCATTCACTTCAGGATGTGGACGGGGCTCCAGAACGGATCCCATTCGCATCCAGAGGTACCACTGTACTTTATGGTGATGTAATTCTGAATTAATAATGTTATAGTCAGTGGGTGGCAGTAATGGGGACCAGAGGCACAGCGAGGGTTGCCAGTGCCTGGGGGGTTGGGAGGGAAATGGATGGAATACATATGTGAATTCAACTGCTTTATGGTGTCTGCATCACCCAGGAGATCACAGCCGCAGAGATAAGAAAAGAAGAGTCGTTCCATTGTCAGGAGAGGTCATTTCATGGTTCACGTGGAGAAGCTGTTTTCACTGGAGCCCAGTGACAGAAGCACACAGCTGTAATGAGGCAGCACCTGGTGTTGAAATTTTGGGACCCCTAACAATTTTGCACCTGGAGCAACTGCCCCTGTGCCCCCCCCACGCTGCGCCACTGATAGGGCCTATTGCCTTGCAGCACCATCAAATTCTGAGAAGTACCTAGCTAAGACAACTTGGTCTCAGCTCCAGAAGCTCTATCCATGGTACTGAACCTATATTTTTGACTCCATCCAATGTTATGATCCTTGCCTTAACCTGCCCTGCGTTGATGTACTTCCTGTTTGGGGAGCCAGGAACTACTGTCCCTTCCTCAGTGGTGGGCAACCTGTGGATCACAAAGATGTGACATTTCCCACTGGATTAGTGCCCAGGCAATGCAGAAGCATGAAATCAATTCCTGGTGCCAAAAACGGAAGCGTCTTCATTAACATTTGGGAATCTCTGCCTGCTTGGCGGCTGCAGCTTGGACATGGCACATGATATAATTGGAGGCACCATGATATAATTCTGGATCTCAAAGTGGATAAACAGCACTGGCTTTATCGTTCGTTCCTCTCTTTCTCTTTCCTTTGCCACCCATATTCCATCTGCCACAATGTCATCTTGTTACTTCTCCTTTTATAACTGCAAAAAATATTTCCCTTCCTCTATTTCCCCTTGTCAAAAAGTGCTTTCTGCACAGGTCATCTCTTGCCTAGACTACTGCCCTCTCCTCTTCTCTGACATTCCACTGCATCTTCTTTCCCCCCTCAAACCTATGCCAACACATGTTCCTTGCTCTTACCTTCAAAGACCTTGATGGCCTTGCCCTCCAATTACTCTTATATCCTGATACTTCTTGGCCCAGAACCTCTGTTCCTTCAGCTCCATTACCCTCCATTGTCTGAAGGAGATGACATCATTGTGACTTTACAAACACAGCAAAGAATGAAGGCATTCTCAGTCACATTCACTACAACTTTCCTGATTGGCTGGGGTCACTGTAGGAAAAGGATGTCCTGCAAGGGTCCAGACCTTGTTAGGAATTCTGAGCTGCTCCTAAAAGAAAACCCCAAAACAAGTCTGCAATTAGATTGGTGATTTCAGCCACATGGATGGCCCACTGACCTCACTCTGCATGCTTGGACACTTGTGTCCCCCTTTGACACAATCCCCACACCTAATGCTGTTGCAAGGGAGATTCTTGAAATTCCCGGACTCTTCAGATTCAAAGCTACGGTATGCCACCTTGTAACGACACGTTTTTAACAGATAATTATCTCATCTCAGCTCGCTGAAAGAGACTCTTAATATCCTTTTGCAGCTCTACAACTCCTGGGCCTCCTAAGTCCCTTGTCTGGGGAGCTCCGATACATTTGCCGAGAGCGATGCCGTCCTAGACGCTCTATCCACTCATTGCTGGGGCCCCCTCCAGAGTTTCAACATGCTGGCACTTTCAGAAATGCAAATCTCGACATTTTGACCCAACACGAATTTCTCAAATAAATGATATTTCACAGCCCAACGGCTTCCTCCCCTGCTGAGAAGAGAATTTATATTTGCATTGACTTAAAATGACTTCTGATGGAAGGAGGGGCGAGGAGCGGGGAGGAATGATCCATTGCTTAAAAGCATGGTGTTCCATCCACAGCATCAGGGAATATCTGTTGGGCAACAGGAGGACTGTTAGTTCAATATTCTCACTTTAAATACCTCCCCTTAAGATCTCGGGAATTGTAGTTCCAGCATTGACTCACGATTCTGTTCAGATAAGTCCATATGAATATGTGAGCAGGAGTGTGAGCAGGAGTAGGGCATTTAATAGCTGACCCGCAAAAGTATTTTGTAGCTGAAGGTATTGGGTAGCTGGTACACACTGGCATTTAGTTTATCCGGCAGTTTTAGATTGCTGACAGGGACTGTGGCCTTGAGTAACTGACCACTGGTAACTTGCATTAGATACCTGACAAAAATCAAGCCAACCAGTAGCTAGTCTAAAGTGCTCATCTACTCAACAATTATATTCCCCTTGTCCAGCCACATTCAACATTTTGATATTTTGAGACTTTCAAACTCAAAACTGCAAAACTGAATGTGTTGCCATATTTCAAATAGCCTTGAATATGCAAAGTTTGACCTTTAACAAACTGCAGTTCCCATAATCCTTTGGGGGAGGCCATGACTGTGGGAAATGGTATCGTGGTACATTAAATGTATGGTGTGAATGTGGCCTTCGATGGTTGACCTCAGCTGCAGGAAAACTATGGTCCTTATGTTTCACTAAGGTTTAAATTTTAATTAAACCATGGGTTTAAATGTAGTTAGGCTTGTGCTCTGTGACTAGTTAGGCCCCCCACAGCAGCCATTTTGAGGCTTACAAGGCTCTCAGAGCAGCCATTATGTGGTGGTGTCCACAACAGTTTAAAGGTAAAGGGACCCCTGACTATTAAGTCCAGTCGTGACTGACTCTGGGGTTGCGCTCTCATCTCGCTCTATAGGCCGAGGGAGCTGGCGTTTGTCCGCAGACAGCTTCCGGGTCATGTGGCCAGCATGACTAAGCCGCTTCTGGCGAACCAGAGCAGCACACGGAAACGCCATTTACCTTCCCGCCTGAGTGGTACCTATTAATCTACTTGCACTTTTGACGTGCTTTCGAACTGCTAGATTGGCAGGAGCAGGGACCGAGCAATGGGAGCTCACCCCATTGTGGGGATTCGAACCGCCGATCTTCTGATCAGCAAGTCCTAGGCTCTGCGGTTTAACCCACAGCACCACCTGTTTCAAAATTGGCCCTAAGTGGTTGGCGATTCCTTCCCTAGGGGATCCTTGATTGGGTGGGATCACTCTACAAAACTGAGTGAAGCATTAACCCATATCACAAATGACAAGTGTACCCGCTGCCCCAAAGCTAGCACCTTCTTAAAAGAAGAAAAAGAAAACTCTGAATACTTGGCCCTACTTGGAATCTCCTGGAGCTTCACAGATTGCTCTCACACACTTTATTGCTCAGTGGTGGAAAATATGGCGGAAGGGCAGGGCAGACGGCCGAGGTTCCCACTGGCATCGCCATTCATCAAGCTCATTCTCACAGTCATCCTCGACATGAAAAGCTCCAGAAAACCTTGTTTCTGCCACAAGTGACTTTTTCGAGCAGTTCATCATTCATTGTGCCATCTCTGTGATGGATAGCAGGACTTTGCAGGAGCTGCTTGGCGAGACTTGGACTTGCTGATACTTTCCCAAGGACATGAATCACTGTGTTCAACCTCACTTACATGCTAATGGGGGTCAGAGACCTATTGGAGCGTTTTGTGCTTCCCCTGTGAAGGCTGTGTATGGTGTTTGTGTGTATGTGTCATCAGCCTGTGGTAACTGAGACCAGGCCTCTGCTTTTATGATGCAGATATGCAGTCTGATGAAACGGAATCAATGGGGCAGTTAGGTAATTTTAGGCTCTTGGAGTAAATGGTCTTAATGGAGCCCCTCCACCACCACTTCAAAATGTGGTGAACCACCCCGGCATTTTGGGTCCCTCTTGCTTATTCTGTGCAGTGGGACCTTGGGCTTCTACCCCAAAGTCTTGTCTGGATAGCAGCATTGAACAGAATCCATCCTCTCAGATTGATACGGCCTAGCTGTTTGGGCCAAGCGAGGTAACAGATAAGGTATCAGTGAGGCAATGCTAGGTCAAGTTCAAAGTGTTACTATTAGTATACAAAGCCCTTAGCAACTTGAGACGGGTTTACCTATGAGATTGCCATGAGATTACCTATGAGATTGCCATAGACATAGGAGCCAATATTTGAGGGGACTGGGGCCCTCCAAAGTTGGTGGGCATTGCCATTCAAATGGTGTGCATCCACCGTGTCATGTGATCATTTATGTGGGGTAGGACTTACCTGCCCCCATGCAATGTTTTATTCAAGTTGGCACCCCTGTCCATAGACTCAACATTTCAATCAGCAGAATTGACAGTACTACAGGTGCCACAAAATACCCATGCCACATTGGTAAGAACACAGTCATTTAGTGTGGCAGCAGCACCCTCACTTTGAAACTCCCTGCTTATTGATATCAATGCAGACGCCTTCACTGTATTTTAAGAAGGCAGGCAGGTGGGGGCTGGCTAAAGGCAGACTGAAGTTGGTGGGGCAGTGTCCCACTTGCCCAAATGGAGTAGATTCCACTGGCCATTGTTCTAAATAATCAGGCTCTTCCAACATTCTCAGAAACGGTATACCCTACACCATATGAATAACAGGCAACACCACTTTCCCATGGTATCAAGCTGGTGACCTCAAGCTGAACATGACATCACTAAGAACCAATGAAGCCTACTGAGAGTGCAGGATTACAACATCCATTAAATAGTGATCCCAAGTAGACCTACTAGAACTAAAACTAGATCACAAACTGGATCACTAATTGGGGAGCAGATTGAAGCTCAGTGGTAGAACATCTGATTTGCAAGCAGAAAGTCCTAGGTTCACTCTCCAGACAAGGCTAGGAAGGCTCCTTGCCTGAAACCCTGGAGGGCTGCTGCCAGCCAGTGTAGACAGTTCTGAGCTAGATGGACCAATGGTCTAACTCAGTAGAAGGCAGCTTCCTATGTTCCTAATGGTCTGTGAACGTATTGGGCACCTTTTGACCCTGCCACTGGCTGAAAAATTCTGATTTTTTTTAATTTTAATGTTGCCAGAGGTATGTGCAAACACAAAACACCATTGTTAGTTGATTAAGGGCAGGAAAAATATGAAGTACTTTTTAAAGCAAATGCTTTTTCATACCCATAGGAGCCTCCTGTTGTTGTTGGCCCAACTTCCACCATCCCTAAGATTTTGGCCCTTTGAGTTGGGTCTGATGGCAGTTGGAGTTCAATGACATCTGGACAACCACAGCTTTCCCCAGCCATGGCCAGGTTGCAGGCATACACATTTCCATATAAAACAAGACACTTATTTGCAACACCCCCTCCCTTTCCCACTTCATTGAAGCATCTTTGTATCCGTCACTGCAAAGGAGCAGATTTGATTTGATTTCCACGCTTTCACCAACAAACCTACTGATCAAGCCATGTAAAGCCTTTTAATTACAATTTGTATAACACATATAAATAAATATTACATTCTTTGAGTCTACAATGCATACTAGGCAAATTTTGTTTTTAAAAAAGTCGATCTATGTTATAGGGTGGTGGGCTTCGTCACACCCAGACAGTCAGACAAACAAAAGGGGGGTAGGGAATCTGGACCCAAATAAAACTTAACGAGTCGCTCAAATAATTGGAATTGATGAAGGCAAGCAGAGTGTGTTCCTATTTAGCAGGCAACACAGGGTGCAGCTTTCCAAAGATGTAGAAGAGAGTGACAAGACCTTTAAATCTCAACCAGATTTTGCTGCAAATCAGGAGGAAGAAGTGAACCTGGAATGTCAGGAACTGTGCTCTTTCGTCCCCTTGCCATTCGGACCTGCAATTAGAATGTTTTCTTGGGCTATGATAGTCCTCCCTGCCACCAGGGGAGCGCCACTCAGTCAGGCAGCACCTTAGTTTATTTTGACCTTGTGTTTTTTAAACCCCACCCCCCCAGTTTAGTCCAAGGTTTTGATTGAGTGACAGGCAGCTTTGATTGGTGCTCCTTGGCTTCTAAACCTGGCTCTTTGAGCTGTGAGGGTACGTCTACTCACTTTCCTGCCTGCTTGCCAGGTCCCTCCAGTCCTGGGCACGTGGGACTCCCTGCTTCTCACCTTGCTGAGCTTCATCTGCAGCAGCCAGCAGTTCTTTTCCTGGTGTCAACTTTCCCCTTGTGCGGGGCCGGCCCAACTATGAGGTAAGGTGATGCAACTGCCTCAGGCAGCAGGATCCCCTGGGGCAACAGACCCTAATGTTGGACTTAGTTCCCCAATTGTTTCCTGATGCAGATCTTCACTCACTCCTTCTTCCCTGGCAGGGAGGGAGGCACCATCTTGTGGTTTGCCTCAGGTGCAAAAATGTCTTGAGCCAGCCCTGCTGATGTGGCCTAACCCTTTCTGGGTGATGCAATATCATGGCGTAAAGTTGCACACATGAGGTCACCAGGGTTGGGCTTGGGCTTATGGTAGCTGCTGGGAATAGAGGAAGGACTATAGTTCAGTGGTAGAGCATCTGCACTGCATGCAGAAGATAACAGGTTCAGTCCCTGGCATCTCCTGGCAGGACTGAGTGGGATCCTGCCTGAAATCCTGGTAAGTTTAGACATTATGGTTGCAGATACTCATATTTTCTGTCCTGACATTCTGAAAGGAGCAGTGAAATGCCTCCTCTTCCACTTCTGTAGCATGTGGGGCAGAAGAGAAGGGATGAGCCTTACAGAATCTTCTTGCGGGTGTCTTTTGTTTTACTAATCATGGAGGGATAAGGATCATGCATTGAAACCCACCATCTTGTGCACCAGGAATTCTGCTGTCCCCATTATCTGAGATTTCCCCAGGTGCTGCTCACACACTTCCTCACCCTTGAGGACTGGAAATTTGCTTCCATGCTCCTGAGGCAAAATAGTCATCTCCATGCTTGGAAGTCATGTGCTGGAGATGACAACATTTTTCTTTTCTTTTAGGCTATAACTTTGGTTGTGAAAATGAAACTAGAAATTTCATTTCTCCGTCACTCACCTGCAAAAGAGTGGACATAGTTCAGGAATGGTCAATGCCTAGCTTTGTCAGGACTACCTTATTGTTCTAGTCTGAAGGCTGAAACAATACACCTGTTTTGAGATCCTAAGAATCTTTAAGTCAGTTTTCAACGTTCTGTCACACTGTGGGGTGACCAAGAAAGAAAAGTGGGGCTAAATAGATGAGTGGCTGGAGCAGCACCACAAGGAAAAGGTCCAGCCCCACTTAAGTGATGCACCTTTCTCCTTGCTCCCATATTTATGAATGACTGCCACCCAATCCTATGGGAATACAGTAGTGGGGTGCGGGAGGAAGCCTTTGGTTCTGATGTTGCAGAACGTCAATCCTCCTCATCCCATACCATTGGCTATGCTTGATAGGGCTGATGGGAGTTGTAGTTCCGAAACATCTTGAGGACCAAAGTTTATGCACAATAGAGCACTGCTCTTGGGGTGTGGGGTGCCAACATTGTAGTGTTGCAACTCCCCTGCCCACCCAAGTAGAAGGTAGCCAAGTTGCCACTAATTGGAACACCATCAATATATTTCCTCATCCTTTTAAAGACTGTTCTAACATTACAAGGGAAGGGCCATATCATTTTAATAATTCCTTCTACAAACCAGGACTTGAGTGTGGGACCATTGCCTCCTCTTCCAAAACACATGGCACCTGGGATGCCCAAAGTCTCCTTTAGCCTACATTTCTCTGGTCTTTGGGCTTCCATTCAGCTTGTGGAAACTGTGGGGTTTGCCCAGGTTTGGAGCAGGACTGGCCCCACCTCTTGGCTTGGCTTAAAACACCAGCCTCCATGATGAGATGTGGGAGAAGAGACGTAGAACAGGGAAGGGGGAACCTGTGGCCTCCCAGATGGTGCTAGACTGCACCTCCCATGGTCCTTGACCATTGGACATCCTGGCTGGGGCTGGGAATTGGAATACAAGGATGTCTAGAGGGCCACAGGTTCCCCAAACCCAGTGAAGGGGTGCATACAGATTAGGGCTGGAGAAAAGACTGGAGCTCTCTATCCTCGCCTCCCGCATGATAGTCTTGATGGGTTTTTATGGATAGCATGTTTAATTTCCTGTTCTCTTGGGATGAAATCACAAAGGGAACATCACAATGGAAGCACCCACCACATAGAGGATCCTATGCAGCATTTTGTCAATGTCATTTGTCCACTGATGGTAAGGCATTATGCCAAGGGTAGCCCAAGTGATGCTTGGCATATGTTGGACTCCAGGGCCCATCAGCCACTGCCAGATGGCCACATGTTCCGCCATCCCTGGTTCAGTCTGTAATGGAGTTGGGATCGCCTAACATCTCATACTTCACAGGTACATCATACGTGCAATCAGGAACAATGAGGTCATTGATTATTCAGGTTAAGAGATGCATGTGCTTCTGGAGAGGTTGACAGTTGTTAACTCTGCCATTCCGAAACGTTCAAGAACTTTTGACACAAAAAAGATGGACATGAAATATGCACCCAGCATCCTTGGCATTGGTGGCCTCTGGGACTGGCAGGGCAGACACCAGGGAAGCCACAATGGATGGAGCCTGAGCCAATGGCAGGTGGCACCAACTAATTCCAATTTTGTCCTGTCTTCCTCCCTGCTAAACTCCATAACTG
This sequence comes from Podarcis bocagei, assembly GCF_964188305.1. NCBI lineage: Eukaryota > Metazoa > Chordata > Lepidosauria > Squamata > Lacertidae > Podarcis > Podarcis bocagei. Next base: position 7,154,344 of record NC_138142.1, on the reverse strand, counting down.
CAAAATAGAGACTTAGGAGGAAGAAGCTGACAACCAGGACCAATCCCTGGACTGGCTGTGAGAAGGCAGGCAGGGGGGCTCGGAGGAATCAAGAATGAGGTTGGTGGGGCAGTGCCTCATTCACCCTTGTGCCCCATCCTCCACTGGTTCCAGCTTCTTCTCAATAGAAGGTGAAATTGTGTGTATGGGGGAAAACCCCAGTCCAAAGTGGGAAGGGCTAATAGTTGGCAGGTGGATGGTGAGGGCTGAAAAGGCTGCTTCAAGGGCCAGATCCAGCCATCAGCTGGCCCTTAATGAAATTCATGCATTCCAAAGGCATGCCACACTGAAATGAAGTGCTTGTGTTGATCATCTTCAAGTGTTGAGAGTATATGTAAACTAATGTTGGGATATTATTTTTGTTCCATAGAAAAACTCCTTGGTTAATTATTACCCCCACCCGCTGCATCCCTCCAAAATGAAAAGTAAGGTATGAAAGGCAGAAGAGTAGGGAACAAAAGGGAGGGCGACCCTACGTACAGCATGTGACACAATCTTTTTTTAAAAAAAATCGAACTGTAAAGAAAAATAATATTGTCTCTCCTCTGCCTGGCATCACATCCTGTCTCCAGCTGCAGCGACTGTATGACTATTACCTTCAGACAGTCTCTTCATAAGTCTCAGTATCATATTTTTGATGCTTTATTAGAAATATAAAGAAGTTTTCTTTCTTTTTTATTATCTTTTTTCCTTTTTTTGTAAAAAAAAAGAATACTTTTGGTACCTTGTGTTTAATTGTCTTTGACACCCTAATCATCCATATCATAACCTCACCTTGTCCCAGCACATCATACTAGTCAGTTCAGTTCCTTTGGGCTTCTTGTCCCAAGTTCTGCCAAGCTGGTGCCCTCAAGATGTTTTGGACTACCAAATCCCATCAGCACAGCTGTACAGGCTGGGGCTGAGGGGTGTTGGTAGTCCAAAAATGTCTGGAGGGGACCAGCTTGGTGAAGGTTAGCTTATCCAAATGGTTGGACATTCCATCTGGGGAGGGGGAATAAGAACAAGCCATCATGAACATCTTTAGCAAATACCTCTCCCTGACTCTCTCTCTCTCTCTCTCTCTCTCTCTCTATATATATATATATATATATAATCTGTTGTGTGTAAGTCTGTTCAGTTCCCCCCACAGTTCACACACACACAAACAGATCCATCTTATTCCGCAAGTCCCTCCCAACTCCACTGAAGGCATCAAGGTGTGGTTGCTAAACCATAAAAAACCCCATCAACTGAAGCTATGCTTTGTCTTTGAGCTTCTCCATGTAGTTTCTTATCTCTTTCGACTCCCCCAGGTCCATGTCATGGCAAACCCATTTAATGTCATCTTCATTGCAGTTGAGGATAGAGTTGATGGTGGGGCAACCATCGTCTGGAGGGATGGTGGTAAACGTCGTGAACTTCACCCGCTTCCGCTTGGAGGTGGGTGAATGCAAAGGGGGATCGGGTTTTGGCCCTTCCCCCTGCTTGCCCCCTGAGTCAGCCGACCGATGGATTTGGCTCTGGATACTTTTCGGTGTGCTGCCATTGAGGAGCTGGTTGCTCTCCTCAAAGCCTATCCCTCGGTCTATGTTAGTTGTGCGTTCGTTCTGCTGGGGGGAGACGTCCACTCGGTTCTCTAGGAGCTCACTTTCATTCCCAAGCCACACCCAGTCATGGGAGTGGCTCATGGAGGTTTGCCCTTCCATCGGAACTTGCTTGTGCCGGTATTTTAACGTGAAGGTGGCACAATTTATCAGGAAGACAAGAATGGCAAGGCAGAAGACTCCCAGCAGAGCATACATCCCAATCTCCAAGTCACTGAGACCCCTGGGTGCCTGCACAAGGTCACTGTCCTCTGTGCCACCATTGCTTTTGGGAAGGTCAATTTGTGCTGGGAAGTTGGTGAAGTCAATTGGGATGTTTTGGAGCTGCCCGTCATCCGAGAGCTTTTCTCCATCCAGGCTGTTCTTAAAGACTTTGCTTTTGATCGTAGACTTTGCAGTGGTGCCAGCTTTCCTGACGGAAACTTCCTCTCGTTCGGCAGAAGGGCTTCCATAGTACCGCCCGTCTTGCCCATACCGCTCTTGGTCCAACACCTTCTGCCTTCGGTCGCTAGCATGGTTCTCGATCTCATCGGCATCGTAATCACCGGCCCCATGGGAGTTGGCATCATTCTGACCAAACTTGACCTTGATGCTACCGTTGCCTACGGCAAGAACACTCTTCCTCTTGGACTTCTGGCAGGTTTCAGAGATCATCATGTCCACTTTGACCAATGTGCCTTGTCCTTCGCCTTCTGCTGCAACCACTGGCCATTTCATAGCAGAGCTCTGGTGGGCTGAAATGACTGATTCATCGAGAGAGGAAGCCGAGAGGGAAAAGTCTTTGGGGTCGTAAATGTCCAGTGGGGTCACTGAGCCATCACTGAACTGGATCCAGGAGCTGACCACTGCTTCCTAAAAGATAAAGGAAATGGTTAACCACAAGATCTGAAACGGGCCCTTCATCTCACAGTTGCATGGAGAGATAGGTATAGGTTTTCCTGCTTCCTAGCACTAAAATGAAGGATTATCAACTCAAACGAAATTGCCAATAGCTAAAACATGGAATGGGTTACTCAAGATGTAGTGATGTTCAACAACTAGACAAAATCATGGCAGATATAGATATCAATGGTTACCAGTCATGATCACTGTATACTGCCTTTATGATTAGTCACAATAAAATGTTTCTAAGTATCAGTTGCTATGAAATATGAATGGGAGAGCGATATTGCAGCCATGTTCTCATGTTCCCATGGGTCACTGTGATAACAAAATGTGGATTAGATAGACCTTTGGTCTGATCCAGAACGGCTTTTCTTATGTACCATTCTACCTTCACAGTTCTGAGATGAAGTATTTGTGTGCATGTATGTGCATAGGTGTGAATGGGGAGGGGGAAAAGATAATTCTTTCTATTTTCATTTTTCCTCTTCTTGGAAACAGGAGCAAAAGGACCATCTAAATGATCATTTAGCCAAAGTGTGTGTGATTGATACATTTTTTAATGGTGGCACCCCAATTATGGAACCATCACGTCGCCAATGTCATTTTGCTGCCCTGCAAAACCTTTCCAGGTCTATTTCCCCATGATTTTTTAATCCAGAGTAACTCATTTGATCTTTGTCAGTGTTTTTATGCAGCTTTTTATTACTTAACTTTTATTTCTACTGACGATTATGCCCTGCTCTCTATAGATCTTGTTGCTTGGATATATGTTCCTTTTAAATTGTTTCTTCTCATCTGCTTTTATTGCAGGTTCCTTTTAAATTGTTTTTATTGTATTTCCTGAGATATATATGTTTTTATTTGCCACCCGGCAAAAGTGTTGGAAGGCAGGGGTAGAAATTCCCACATTGAATAAATAAAATATCCATTTTCATCAAAGCTGGAAAGAGGGAGGAAGCAAAATATTAATTAACAAAGCAACCCCTCATTTTTTTGAGGAGAGGAATCCTATAGCAGAGCTACTGCCACTTCTTCTAAATCACTGTAAACACGGCAGGTGTGTTTTCTCTCTTTTTTTCATAGGAACACAGGGAACTGCGTTGCAGTGAATCAGACCCTTGGAGCATCTAACTCAGTCCTTTCTATACTGACTGGCAACTGCTTGCCGGGATTTGGCAGGGGATTTTCTCAGCCCTACTGAAGATGCCCAAGGATGGAGCCTAGGACCTCCTACATTCAAAGAAGATGCTTTTACCAGTGATCTACATTCCTTCCCCAAATCAATATCCAAGTTAAAACCTGATACAGGGACACAGGAAGCTGCCTTAGTGGAGGCTGTTGGTGTTTGAAAAAGAAAAGGTTCTGACCTCCTTTTTACTCCTTTGCCTAGTCCTCAGACCTTAGTTGGCACAAAAGAGTCTTTGAGAAAGAGTATTCTTGCAGAGTATGGCTGCTTTTATTCTTAAAAAGTCTTCTCCAACCACGACCCACAGCTTTTACACACACCAAACACAACCAGCTTTCTACCATCCAACCAACCCACACCAAACACTAACATTGGCCACTCTATATACACAGGTACAATTTGGTGAAAGGTTGCACGAGTCATTGTAGGCCACTGACTCATGCTGACTTAGTTCTTTTAGCATTAAAGAAACAGCAGCCAATTTTTAGGCATGACAGAGGCTGGTTCATTTGGGCGATCAATCTCAGTCTCCCTCAGCCAACTTGCATGCAGTCCATGGGGTGGCCCTGGTGGTCAGCTTCCTCCTTCTGAGTCTCAGGTTTGCCCTTCTGGAACTCAGCAGGGAGGAGGGAGGCGGGGAGAAAACTAGAATTAGTTGACCCAAGTGCAACAGCACTGCCTCTACTTGTGATCCCCAACACCTGGCATTCAAAGGCATATGGCGTCCCATTGTGCTGTCCAATCATAATGCCAGCATATGTTACCAGGTTGTTTGCAAGCAGTTAAGATTTGTTCCACCCCAGCTCAGAACAAAGGGCATTGCTACCCTTCCGGTTAAATTTCAAGCTTTTTGCTGACAACAGCGAAGGGCATTTAGCTCCCCGGGAGCCTGGGACTCAGCTAATATTCCATTTTGAAGCTACTCCACAGTATGCTTCGCAGAGACCAGGTGAGGGGGAAATGTACCATGGCACTGCAGAGAAAGGACAAAGGGCTCAATGTTTTTAGAATGCTCAACATGTTAAGTTGGAAAGGACCCCAATGGTTACCGTATTTTTCGCCCTATAGGACGCACTTTTCCCCCTCCAAAAATGAAGGGGAAATGTGTGTGCATCCTATGGAGTGAATGCAGGCTTTTGCTGAAGCCTGGAAAGCGAGAGGGGTTGGTGCGCACCGACCCCTCTCGCTCTCCAGGCTTCAGGAGAGCCGCAGTGCCAGCCCCACAAGGTCGGGGGACAGCGGGGAGGCGGAACGCCGCCATCCCACTGTCTCCCGATGTGGTTTGGAGGCTGACGGCAGGGAGACGTGTGCTTCTCCCCGCCGCCAGCCCCGCAAGCTCCGGGGACAGCTGGGAGGCGCAGCGCGTCTTCCCGCTGTCCCCGGAACTGGTCTGCAGGCAGGCGGCGGGGAGAAGAGCGCTTCTCCCCGCTGCCGGCCCCACAAGCGCCTGGGGGGAAAATAATTTTTTCCCCTTTATTCCCCCCCCCAAAAAAAAACTTGGTGCATCCTATGGGCCGGTGCGTCCTATGGGGCGAAAAATACGGTATTTAGTCCAATCTCCTGGAATTGCTGATAAGGGTCTGGAAACCAAGCTTTATGAGGAATGGTAGAGAGAGTGGGTATGTTTAGCCTGGAGAAGAGGAGACTGAGTGCTGACAGCCATCTTCAAATACCTCATTGGAGGTTTTTAAACAGGGGTGGGAAGTCTCCTGCATTGCCAGGGGTTGCACTCAATGTCTCTGAGGGTCCCTTGAGACTCCACAATTCTATGATTCTTTTGAAGGCTAATTGTGGTGTGGGGGTGTTTTTAGTGTGCTTGGGGCTGCAGCTGAGGAGAGGAGGACTATACTTCCTGGCTGTGTCATCCCCCCACCATAACTGTCCCTCCTCCATTTGACATCCAACTGCAACACTATGGGCGTTTTTGGCAGGGCGGTCACAGCTGGGGAAGGAAAAGTGAACATCACAAAAAGCTACTGGCTACAATAGAAGGCTCCCCACCCCCCAGCACAATTACAGCAGGAAGGAATGGGGCCCTTTTGGCACTCGGGGGTGCCTCTGTGGGCACTTAGGTGCTGTGTTGGTGACTCATAGTCTAAGCCAGCCTTTGCCAATTCGGTGCCCCCAAGAGTACCACTCCCATGGTCTTCAGCCAGTGCTGTGCTGGCTGGGGCTGAAGGGAATGGTAGAATCCATGAAAAAAAGAAATGATGTGGCACTGTGTCCTTCAAAGACCTGTTTCTGCAAAGCTGGCCATGCTGGCGTGCTGCATCAATAAATCGCCCCCACCCTCATTCTTCGACAGGCACCTCCAATTACCATCAAGGAATGAAGATGGATGAAAACCATCTCATCTGCAGAGCTTCAATCTTTCATGATGGCACCCGAGATGTGACGGATTTCCCCCTGGCCCATTAATTACAAGTCATAAACATGGAGAGATTATGGCAGCCCTGGTTACATTCGCCTCCTCTTTTCTTTCTTTCTTTCTTTCTTTCTTTCTTTCTTTCTTTCTTTCTTTCTTTCTCACTTCTGCAATTCTCTCTGCAAACAAGCAACATTTCCACAGGATTGCTGCCAATGGTCCTTTTTTTAAAAATTGGGATGATTTATTTGATGGCAGCAATGATGGGAAGAGTGTGAGATCACTTTGAATGGCAGCACAGCACAGCTGAAGGGAAGAAAAAACTGGGACCACTCCAGCAGTTGTGGGTCCATAGCAGGACCTCAGATGTTGAACAAAATATAGGGGAGAGCACGTGCAGGAGAAGGTAATCTGTAAAGTGCCCAAATCCCAGTCATGCTACTCACAAAGTAAGCTGAAGTGATTTACCGTATTTTTTGCTCTATAAGACTCACTTTTTCCCTCCTAAAAAGTAAGGGGAAATGTGTGTGCGTCTTAAGGAGCGAATGCAGGCTGTGCAGCTATCCCAGAAGCCAGAACAACAAGAGGGATTGCTGCTTTCACTGTGCAGCAATCCCTCTTGCTGTTCTGGCTTGTGAGATTCAGAATATATTTTTTTCTTGTTTTCCTCCTCCAAAAACTAGGTGCGTCTTGTGGTCTGGTGCGTCTTATAGAGCGAAAAATACGGTACATTAAAACAAATGAAGAACATCTAATGAAAATCTAAAAACAAAGCAATGCTGATAAAAAGTAGGACTTACAGACCCCACCCCATAGAAAGGGGCCGCAATGGTACCCTTCAAATTAAGGACCAAAAGGCCAAGTAAAGATAAATGTCTTTGCCTCAAAATAAATATGGTGTTAGGTGGCACTCCATGGGGAGAACATTCCACAAGTGAAGTGCCACTACGAAAAGGCCTAATTTTGTGTTGCCACTCTCCAAATCTTCCATGGTGGGGGCACTCAAAGAAGAGCCTCATATGATGATTGCATTGTCTGGGTTGGGTCATGTGCGGAGAGGCAGTTCTTGAAGGACTGGGTTCTTGAGACTTATTTATTTATTTATTTAGTCTATTAGATTTATATACTGCCTGTCACTGACTGAAAGTCAGGGCCAGCCAGCTGAACAGCAGTGACTTCAAGCCCCACTGAAATTTGCTACATTCCAGAGCTTCCAGCTGGGAAGTATGGAGTATAGCGGATACAAACAGAGCTTGAAGTCAGCACCAGTCAGCAGAGATCTTCCTGTGCAATAGAACTTGAGTTCAGGCTATGCTGTGAAGGAAAAATGTGTTACCTGATGTCATGATGTCACGTGATTGGCAGGGGGTGGCTCTGCCTGTCTGTCAAAGTGGCCAGCTGGGGCTGGGGGAGCTAAGGATTTGCCCTGCTGAACTGAAAGGTTTCCACATCACCACATTAGAAAAAGAAGAAGATTTGGTTCAAAAATGGACAGCTGTGAAGGAAGTATCCAGTTTTTCACCCCTTCAGTATTGGGCTGTGCTGTCATTCATGATGAGGAAATGTCTCATATCTGAGCAGGCTTCTGTCATTGCTTGAGTCAAATCAATCATATTGTGTTCTGATGAACACAGGCAGAGCCCATGGAAAAAACACCGTTTGTCTTCTCATTGACATTTGTAAGCCACTCTGGGAGCCATTTTTTGCTGAACAGTGGGATAAAAATGTTTTAATTCGGATCTTTAATTCAATCAAATTGCCTATAATGTTAAATGGTCCTGGAGAAAGAGAATGGGGAAGAAGAGAAAGGGAGATGTAGCCACCATGTAACTCAGGCATAGGCAAACTTGGCCCTCCAGATGTTTTGGGATTACAACTCCCACCATCCCTAGCTAACAGGACCAGTGGTCAGGGATGATGGTAATTGTAGTCCCAAAACATTTGGAGGGCCGAGTTTGCCTATGGCTGATGTAACTGCTGCTTGAGTCACTTGCTGATGACTGTGTTGACTAAGGGTCTAAGTCAGAGATGGGGAATACAGGACTCCAACTCCCATCAGCCTCAACCAGCATGGCCAGTGATAAGGAAAGTGGTAGTCCAACAACATCTGGAGGGCCGCATGATTCTCATTCCTGAGGTAAACTGTATACGCCAAATGTAAGTAAGAAGACCTTAACACAATCAGAGGACTGTTACTTTCCTTGTAACTCTCCCTGCCTTCTTTAAACATCAGAGAGTTTCTCAGTGTGCAAATAGAAAGATGACACACAGTGCTGGGCCATGGGAACAATCTTTGGTGAACCAATAGCTGTGGGACTAGCTAGTAAAAGGTAAAGGTAAAGGGACCCCTGACCATTAGGTCCAGTCGTGGCCGACTCTGGGGTTGCGGCGCTCATCTCGCTTTATTGGCCGAGGGAGCCGGCGTACAGCTTCTGGGTCATGTGGCCAGCATGACTAAGCCGCTTCAGCTGCTTCCCAGAAGCCCAAAAGCAGGGCTCAAATACAACAATTATTCTCTTCTGTTGGCACCCATCACCTGGTAGTCAGAAACATAGAGGATTTGAACATGGTGATTCCAGCTAGCGATCATGGATAAGAGCCATGGTTCTATGCCAGAGGTCATTTCTACCTTTGAATAGACAAGAAAACACAAACCAGGGAGGGACTGGGGAGGAGGTTGGTAGCCATGAAGTCTCCTCCAGCCTCAATAGAGCATGAAGAATAGGCAGGAGTTATTTCACTCCGGGACATTCCTGCACTATCCTCCATTAGCAGCCCAAGATAAAGGAGCCAAGCCTAAGTGCCCATTAAAATTTCCCCATTCTACTCTCTTTTCTTTCTCCTGAGCTGGTTTTTATAGCTTGTTGGGCAGGGAGACAAAGGAGAGCACAGAAGTGCATCCTGTGCATTGGGGAGTCTCAACTTCTTGGGTTGGACTGATGCACTCATTTTCAATCTGCAGGGATTTATTCATTTCTGTTTATGGTGGGGAGCATCCTAAAGCGGCATCTTCCTCACCTTCTGCCCAAATTGGCACAGCCCATTCTACTATCTCACTCTGCAGCATCTTTATAGACTGTTTCTAGACATGTGAGGGAAATGAGTGTCCTCTTGCAGATTCCTTCTGTGTCTGCCTCACCTACTTATTTGATTTGCCTCGAGATTGAGACTTCTATACATTCCTCATCTCCATAGAAGCCACGACCTGAACCTTTCTGCTCGGAAGCTTTGCCCTGGCTCAGTTGGAGTATCAGAGACCTGTGAATTAAGTAGGATCAACACGCTGGTGCCTTGATGAGCTCCAATGCTAACCTGCTTCTGTCAGCCAAATCTGAGAATAATAGGTTACCAGGAGTGAATGGCTTTGCCCTTCCAAATGGAAGAAAGGAACATGTTCACCTGCTCCTCTCCTCTCCCTCCCTCCCTATTTTCAATGGAAGCGAAGTCAATTGGGGGTGGGGCTTGAAATACAAACTGCAGTTAAAAGAGCATCTCCCAAAAATGTCTTATACCTTCCCCCACATCACTGTTGCCTGCCATGCATCCCTCTCCCTTCCAGAGCTGCCAACTTGAATAAAATATTTTTTTTTGGGGGGGGGGAGCAGGTAAGCCCAACCCTGCATAATCAATGACATGACACAGTGCACACACAGCATTTGAATGGCAATGCCCATCAACTGCAGAGGGGGCAGAAGCACCCTAAAATATTTTATTAGGGGAGGTGAAGACCCTTTGGCTCCCATGCCTCCTTCCTTTCCCTGGTAGTGGGGCAAGGGTGGCAGCCCCTTTTCCTCTTCATTGGGATACCATTGGTCTCAGGAGTTTAGTTAGGGCTCTTGGGAAAATTTAATTCAACTTGGCTCCTAAGCCCAGTAGAGTTTATTGAATTTGGGAGCCCTAGAGAATGTGACTTCCCAGAGCTCCTTCAGCCTGGAACACTACTTCCACCATCAAACCCAACCAACAGGTAAGTTTGGAGAAAGAAAAAGGGAAGATAGGAGGATAAGGGTTCGTGGGATGGCGGTTGGTTGGAGGGAAAATGAGATGCACAGAATCAAATCCTGGGATCTTTAACATGCAAATCATGTGCTTTACAACTGAGCTGTGGATCTCTGTTTTCATTCACTTTCTGAGAGCACTAAGGGATTGTTTTTTTAAGCACCTGCAAGGAAATACTGAAGCAAGCAAGCAGGCATATTTAGGCAAGCCAAAGAGAATAGCATCACTTAAATGCTACTTTAAAATACCTTTTTAAATAGCCTGACAACCACAGATAGCAGTTGAGCTCTCCCCATAGCCAGATGTGCAGGACTCTCAGAGCAAGGCTTATGAAACAGGGGTCCACAGCTCATCTGTAAAGCACATGATTTGCATGTTGAAGATCCCAGGATTTGATTATGAGCATCTCAATTCAAAAAGGTCTCAGGATGCCTTTCTAAGGAAATAAATCTTATGCAGCCTTTGGAGACCCAGTATCTATGAGAAGAGATCGATCCATGGTCAAACTTGGTACATGGCAGATTTGTGTGTTCAGCTTGCATACATTAAGCAGCTTTCTCCAATTTTTGCTGTTCTGCATTATGTATGACGCAGTCATGTTCTCCAGTGTGATTCCCTCTCAAGCCTGGAGGAAGACATAACAGGAAGAGGCACCACTCAGGGAGCCTATGCCCCGCACTCGAGAATTTTCTGAAGCAGAATATGTGTCTTTGCTGGAGTCTTTGCATTTGTAGTCTTTGTCTGCTCCACACATGATCTAGAGCAATATGGAATGGGCATTTGTTTAAAGAGAGCCAAACAAAACATGAAAGCTAAAATTCTCAGGAAACAGATTACTGTGTCTCTCCAGAACCGCCACCCCTGCTACAAAGGCGGGATCACAGTATGCACACAGTTCAGTGCATTGCTCAAGAGAACTGCCTGAATAGATAGAACAAAACAGGATTCCACATACTCTACCTGTTTGGGTGTATGGAGCAGCTCCTGGGCCACAGTGACAGCCACAACAGCTCGGTGACTCACTGCACTGGGCTGAAGGAAGAGTGATAATCCAGCTACCAGCTGGACCCCCATATCCGTGATGGTCACCTTCTCATCCAGCACTGTCACAGTTTTCTCTGCCAAGATGGAATCAGACAGCGGAGACAATACCTTTGGGAGAAGCCAAAGGACAACAAGGAATCTATTTAAGATGGGGTTAAAGAGCAATAGTCACCCCTCCCCGAATTCCTCATGCCAATTTATATTTTCTCACATGAGTATTTCAAGACTCTAGATGTCTCACAATAACGTCTATGGCGGGGGTTGGAGAACCAGCATGGTCGTTGCTAGCACAATTTTATACATCGTTGTTGGAAACAGGACTTTGGCAATGGCTAGTCTACCTACCCCTTAGTGAAACTGTGAAGAGGGCAGCCAAACACCTTGAGAGGTATGAAGGACTACAGGTCACTGGCAGAGCTATCTGCTTTGTATCAGTGGTTCCCAATTAGCTAAGTACCGCAAACCCTGTTTTTCAAAAGCCAATCCATGGATCCTCTACTTTTGACAATTTTGATATCTCTATGGTAGTTTTTGTTATGTGAATGGTGTCTCAGACCCCATGGGTGGGTTATGCAGACCCCCTGGGGGCTGTGGACCACCAATTGGGAACCTCTACTTTATATGACAAAAGGCCCATCCATGGCATCACCAAGCACAGCTGGGGAAAGACTCCCAGCATCACCAGGGATGGGGAAACAATGTGAATGAAAACCAGGGATTGGCAACTTGTGGTGGTCCAGATGTTAAATTGCAATTCATGTCCACCCAGACAGCATTACTAATGGTCAGGAATGATAGCTATACGCCAGAGCACCTGTAGGGTCAAAAGCTCGCCGCCCCCATTGTAGACCATAGTAAGTTAGACAGACTAATGGTCCAAATTGGTGTAAGGCAGACTCCTATGTTCCTATCAGGCATGTTGCCTTGTCACTTGCTGGTATCTTTTGCATACAGAAGATCCCAAGTTCAACCCCCAGCATTTCCTGGCAGGTCTGGAAGAGGCCCCGTCTGAAATTCTGGAAAGCCACAGCCATTGAGTGCTGACGTTGACAATACTGAGCTAGTTGACTCCATACAAGGTGGCTTCCTAAATTTAGGCCTAGAGTTTTCAACTATGGGAGGGAACCTGAAAACACATCCTTGGAGAGAGGTATATTTAAAAAGAGGTGTTGGACCATTGCAAAGCAGTAAAGATGGGCCCAGTTTCCTGCTTCTGGGAGCTGTAAACATCATTTGAATGTATGGTAGATAAGACCATTCAGCTGAAGTTCTGGCTTAATGGGGTCAGGACATATGAGGGAGAGAGCCAGAAACAACATCCCTTCTGGAGGGACTCCTTATACATGGATAATTCAGAAAACCAAGAAAGCTCAGTTTCTTTGCTGCTGCTATTCATGGATCAGGCCCCGAGGAAATAATATCTATGGCCAGAAGGGCTTCCTGTAGCTATTGGAAACAGGATGGCAGGGAAATCTTGCAAGATTGACTGTCTAAGGTACAGGGAACATTTGCTTGAATCTGAGTTGTCTGGGGTCTTTGGGGAACAAACATAAAACATGGCTTTTGCCCCAGTGAGAGTTACCATTTTCAGTTTACCCTTTTCTGTTCTGAGCAGTCTACTGAGGGCCACAGGACAGTGACCAGCAAGACCAGAGGTGGATGGGGTAATACATGTATCTTTGTATGGTAGGCTGGTCTCCACACACACTCACAACCCCTCTGGGTCCCCCATCCAGACAATGAAGAGGCATTGTCAGTGTTCAATGACACGTTCTAGCTAGGCAGAAACACTTGGGATGCAAAGCAGAGCCCGTGAGGTATGTGGTCTGGAGAGAGGGGGCATGTGCTGGGCACAGTAAGTAAAGGTAAAGGTACCTCTGCCCGTTCAGGCCAGTCTTGCCAGACTCTAGGGTTGTGCGCTCATCTCACTCTATAGGCTGGGAGCCAGCACTGTCCGCAGACACTTCCGGGTCACGTGGCCAGCGTGACAAAGCCGCTTCTGGCGAACCAGAGCAGCACACGGAACGCCGTTTACCTTCCCGCTGGTAAGCGGTCCCTATTTATCTACTTGCACCCAGAGGTGCTTTCGAACTGGTAGGTTGGCAGGCGCTGGGACCGAACGACGGGAGCGCAGCCCGCCGCGGGGATTCGAACCGCCGACCATGCGGTCGGCAAGTCCTAGGCGCTGAGGTTTTACCCACAGCGCCACCCACGTCCCGCTGGGCACAGTACCAAGGGCCAAATAGAGAGGCCTGGAGGGCCATATTTTGACCCCAATTTTGAAGTTCCCCACCCCTGCTTTTGCCCATGCTCAGAATCTGGCAAGGCACAACGCCCAGGAACCATGCTACTAATTCAAGGCATCCGAGGAAGCTTCAGCCCTGCCTTTCTTGCACAATAAAACCATGGAATGGGATGCTCTCATACCTAGGTGCAACCACAGCAGCTCAAAAGATGGCAACCATTGTTGACTGACCTGGACCATTGTCATGCCGACTTCCTGTCCCACCAAGACTTTGCCCCCCTGTAGCTGGGCCACGTGAGGCTTCTCCAGCTTCATGAAGTCCGTCACCAAATCTGTGATGTCAAACTGCCAATCAGATCCTAGCAAATAGGTGAGCTGTCCCCACGGGCTGGTGTCCTCAGCTACAAACTGGGTGAGAACCCGCACCATGGCGTGCTGGTACTGGAGGGTGCAGCCTCGTCCTTTCCGTTCATCTTCATCCTCGTCATCGCTCTCCCTTGTAGGTCTGAAAAATTATTATTTCAACTTAACATTCATTCCCAACCAGCACAGATATCTAGCAGGCGTGCCTCATGTGCACAGATGTGCCTTTTACGAAGAAAATGCACCTTGCAAGCATACAAAGCAAACTCTTTCTTGGAGAAACCAAAGAAGACCAATACGTTCTATTATGGTTGCTAGATCATGGTCAAAGCACTTTCTCATAAGGCCCTAGTCAATGATGAGGTCCATGGCCAGACAAAAGAGTTTAGCTCAGTTGTAAAGCACATACATTGTGTGCAGAACATAAGAATTCCATCTGTCTCACTCAAACCACCCTTTCATCACCCAGGAAATTAAGACTTTGCATTATTTCCAAAAACCAAGCCTAGCAATGGCAAGGGGGGTGACCCCAAAGGTAAATGAGGAATGGAGGAAGGTGTCAGACTGAGAGAGACTGTTGGTCCATCTAGCTCATCGTTGTCCACACTGACTGACAATGGCTCTCAAGGGTTTCAGGGAGGAGGCCTTTCTGCATGCAAAGTATATATGCGCTCCACCACTGAGACTTGGCCCTTCCCCAGAAGGTCTCATGCTCAGTCACTAGCATCTCCACTTAAAACAACCCATTCACAGGTTGTGGCAAGGACTCCTGCCCCAAACCCTGGAGAACTTCTTGCCTAGATAGACAAATAATCTCACCTGGTATAAGACAGCTTTGTATGTTCCAAACTGGGGAAGGGATATACCCCTATGCCATCCTCATGGATTCTCTGTTGCCATGCCATTGCCATAGACCATGCTCTTCCTCACCCTCTCCTGTCCTGTGGATTGGCAATGTGGGGAGGCAAAGGGATCTCTTCAATGGAAAGAGGGTGGGGGCTCAGAGCTTCTTTCCTATTTATTACATTTGAAACCATTCAGCTTTCTGTGCTTCAAACTTTGAAAGCACTACAGGAAAAGTGAACTGGGAGGGTTTGAAATATAGAGGGTTAATTTCCCACATGGTGCTGGTGGGGGAGAGCTGAGTCCCTTCCAAGCTTTGTGTCTTCCACCGCTATCTCTCATGTGCCAACCTTCCTTAGCAGTTGGGAAAGTTTAGCTGTGTGAGAGAGCACCTCAGGCCTCCTCAGCTTCCCTGGTCTGTTTGGAGGTCATCTCCAGGATTCTAAAGGAGGATAGGCAGGCTGATACATCAGCCTGGCTTGGAGGAGATCAAATGCATTTAGCAACAAAACTCACCTCTTGTTCGAAATGATGGGAACTCTCCAGCCTTTTATTTGACTCAGCTCAGTATCCGAAACATCAATCTGAAGAGGCAGGCGTGGCACCCATACAGTAACCTGCAGAGGAGCACTCAGGTACTGGTAGGTGAAGTTCACCACTGCATTCACTTTGCCTTTCATTTCCTTGCCATTGACATAAACATAGTCACACCTGTCGGAAACCTAAAAGAAGAGGAGGGAAAAGAGAAGTATTTAAGGGTGACACCAGTGGGTATGCCATTTGAATAAATGTAGCTGATTCCCTCCAGATGTTCTGGGATGTAAATTCTTTTTTAATACAGGCCCTTACAAAAAGACCTGAGGGTGATGGGCAGCATCTTAGAAGCAGTGTTCATTTTCCCTATCATACAAGAGGAGGTGCTTCTTATGAGCATCTGAGAAGGCGTGTTCCCTGTTATACAGAAGGGAATGCCTCTTCTAAGATGGTGTCTACAGCAGAGGTGGGAAGCTGTGAAACCAGGGATGATAAAACTGTGGCCCTCCAGATCTTGTTGGACTCCAGCTTCCGTCAGAGCCAGCCAGCATGGCTAATGGTCATGGCTAATGGGAGCTGCAGTCCGATACCATTTGGAGTCAGCCAGGTAGGGGAAGTCCATGTGTGAACCTGTATCACAAATCCACAACACAGGGTTTGAAACCATCCCATATCATCTCTCCCTCGATTTCTTGTATCCTCCTTCCTTCCTTTAAAAAAAAAAAAATTCCAAGAGAGAAAATCTTAATAAATATCTTATAAAAAAATAAAAAATAAAAAAATATATTTTTTGAATTTTATAACAAAAAATGGTACAAATCTCATTCAGCATGTTATTTACAATTATTCTCCCTCCCCTCCTCTGGACTTCCCTCCAACTCCCCCTCTGCTGAGTTATTTAGTTTTATTTATCGTATCCTGTTTTTCCTACACAAAAATAAAATCCCTTATCATTTCTCTCAAATATCTGCTACTCAAATGAAATGTGAAAGTTTATTCAAATCCTGCCAGTGAATCCAGTCCATTCTGTTGTTTCTGCAAATAAACTGTAAATGGTTCCTAGACTCTGCTGAAGTCCTTTTTGTCTTTCTCTTATAGTTTGTTTTTGTTGTTTAGTCGTGTCCAACTCTTTGTGACCCCATGGACCAGAGCACTGTCTTCCACAGTTTGTCTGTTAGCGTAGCCAATTCTGAACAGTTCATCGTCCCTGTATCCTCCTTCTTGTCCCTTTGGCTCAGCAGGAGAGGTCTCAGTATTTAAGTTAAGTACTCAAGTTTATTGGATGCAATGCTGTTTGGGATCAGAGCACTTCTGGAATTCTGGTGCATATTTGTGTGTCTGTATTCTGGAGTAAACTCATTTGATCTGAAGGCTGTGAATTCATATCATCATGTTGTCCACTCCAAAATAGGCCCTCATACCAAATCCTATAAGGTGGCCCAAGGGCAGCCATGTTTCTTCTTCTGTACCAAGCCCCTATGCCCCTGTGTACAGAACGGTGCATCATCAGTATAATATGCTCAGACTAACAGATCCTTGACAAGAGTCTGGCCTCTGAGTTCACCAGCTGCAGTTTCTGGACCAACCTGAAAGATAGCTCCACATACAGCACATTGCACACTCTAATCTCGCTCTTGCCAGAAGGTAGAGCTCTATCCATATCCAGATAGGGGGACATTTATTATCTGGTGAACTTTTTTTGTGAGTGCTCCTTATAACAGGGGTGGGGAACCTCCAGCCCTCAGGTCAAACCTGGCCCATGTGGCCTGTGAGGCTGCTTTGCTGAAACCAGGTCCATCTGCTCCACACGTATCACATGTGATGCCAGGTGTGGGGCAGCTGCAGGACTCAGGACCTCATGCATCAGCTGATGCACAGAGAGTTCAGTCCTGCTAACTGCGGTATCCTCCCACCACAGTGAGCCAGCTTTGAGGGTTGGGCAGTGTCAGGGGACTGCCACCGGAACAGGGGAGGGAGGCAGGGGGGCCGTTGGGATACAGAGAGCCTCCGAAACTCCTGAGGAGCAGTTCCTCTTCCAGTGGTGGGAAAAGCCACACCTCCAGTCAGTGGCATAGCGTGGGTTGTCAGCACCCGGGGCAAGGCAAGTAATTTCTGCCCCCTAACCCGTGGATTTGCGCCCCCTAACCCTAACCCCCAGATGTTGCGCCCGGTGCGGCTGGCCCCCCTGCACCCCCCACGCTACGCCACTGCCTCCAGTGGAGAAGAGAGGGAAGGGTCCAGCCAAGGTGGGAAAGGGCTTGAGGATGCTGCTGAGAGCCCCAGCGCCTCACCTAGCCGGGCTGGCCAGGAGAGATGCACGCCACTTCTGTCGCCCAGCTTGCACAGAGGGGTGAAACGCAAGGAGGGGAGGAGGAGGTTTGGGGTGCCGAAGTTCTTATGTTGGGGGAGAAGCCGGAAGGGGCCACTCCTGGTTTCTGCAAGTGACTAAGACGGACATGAACTTTGTGTATCTGCACTGTAAATAGTTTGCACAATAAAACCTGTAAATGACAGGTCAGAGTTCTGCCTGGTTACTCACGAGCAACCACCACCAGCATCTGACAGGCAGCACCACCCACCTGCCAATCACCAGCTGTCAGTATGATGTCAGGTGACTGACAGGTGCAAGGTCCAACCCACTCCTCAAAGTTGGCCTGCCAGGGTGGGAGGGAGAAAGACATTGGCCTCTGGGCCTGAAAGGCCTTCTGCAGTCCAAAGCAGCAATGCCTCCAAATACCAGCTACTGAAAATGGAAAGGTGTGAGAGTGCTCTTGTGGTTAGGTCGTGCAAGTGGGTTTCCCAAAGGCATTTGGTTGGCTACTGTGAGAACAGACCGCTGGACCAGATGAACTACTGGACTGATCTGGCAGCTCTTCTGATGCTGCTATGTTTTTACATTCGTAAGTTCTGCACCCTGCTTCATGACATGCTCAGTGGTCCTTAACACTCCCTCTGCTTCCTGTGATCAGGTATGAGTGCCATTGCTTATGTAGCTAAAATGTAGCATCCACATGTAAAATGAGATGCACCAGGAGCAAGGAAACCTCAAGGTTTGCCGAAGTAGAAAATACTAGAAGAAAAAGCCAAAGAGGGGGTCTCTCCCAGCCATTGAGCACTGACCATGTTCAGTGGTGCTGGAAAGCTGCCTGGCAGTTTGGGGAGGGAGAAATGGAAGATGGAGAAGGGGCAGGAGAATGCAATGGAGTCTCACAAACAGGAGTCATCCACGTTGCAACATTCTGCTGTGGGTCCCACTTGTTTAGCATAATCTCCTCTGGCCTTCGTCATTACAGTTAAGATATTATAAATCCCCACAACAGCTTGATATGAAGAATGGAAAACCAAGAGAAAATAATTTCCTCCACAATAGCTCATTATCTGTTTATAAGCATTTGCAATACGTTTAACACGATGAAGCTATTCTCTCCTCCCCCATCTCGCTGCCTCCCTTCCCTCCAACGCTGCAGTGGATTTATCATTAGCATGTAAATACTGTCCTGAACTACAAGCATGCATTAGCATAGTCAATGTAAGAGTTATATTAGTAATCACTTCTTTAATCAATGTTGCAATTTACAGACCATTGAGTTTTCTCATTTATTACCTTGCTGAGTACAAGTGGGAGGGATTTTTTTTAATACTATTTTTTTTAAAAAAAATCCTCTCTAGAAGATATAAATCATTAAGAAGGATGGGGATAGGATGAAGTGATGCTGCTTGATAAAGTCGTTGTCATAGTAATTCCTAAAGGTGTCATAAACGTTGAGGGAAATCTTGCAATGCGTTAATCATGCA
The DNA here is from genome assembly GCF_964188305.1 of Podarcis bocagei. Classification (NCBI taxonomy): domain Eukaryota; kingdom Metazoa; phylum Chordata; class Lepidosauria; order Squamata; family Lacertidae; genus Podarcis; species Podarcis bocagei. The sequence goes on along the minus strand of NC_138142.1, from coordinate 7,135,460 downwards.
TAAAGTGGTCTGCAATCGGGGAACCTTCTGTGTTACTAACAGTGGCGTAGCGTGGGTTCTCAGCACCCGGGGCAAGGCAAGTAATTTGCGCCCCCTAACCCGTGGATTTTAGCACTCGAGTCTCTTCCGCCCCCCCCCAGATGTTGCGCCAGGTGCGGCAGGCCCCCCCTGCACCCCCCACGCTACGCCACTGCTCCCACCACAAGTCTTCAGGACAGCCATCCGAAGGCTGGCGCGGGGAGAAGGTCTCTCTGCCCCACTGCCAGGCTTCGGAGCAGCCTTCCGAAGGCTGCCAGTGGGGCGGAGAGAAGCCTGGCGGCGGGAGGAGGTCTCTCTGCCCCACCGCCAGCCTTCGGAGCAGCCTTACGAAGGCTGGCGGCAGGAGGAGGTCTCTCCACCCCACCGCCAGGCTTCGGAGGAGCCTTCCGAAGGCTGGCGGTGGGGCGGAGAGACCTCCTCCCGCCGCCAGGCTTCGGAGCAGCCTTTCGCTTACCTTATTTTTCGCTCTATAACACGCACCTGACCATAACACGCACGTAGTTTTTAGAGGAGGAAAACAAGAAAAAAATATTCTAAACGAAACAGTGGATGTATGATTTTTGTGGTTCATGCTGTGGCCACAGACGTGATCTGATGGTGAGTTTGGGGTAGCCCAATGCAAAAATCCTGAGGATCCATGTGGATCCATGCTTTGTAACCACGTTTTTGCGCCATTGCAGCCCCATGAAACAGTGGGTGCGTGTGTGTGTTTTGGTGCAGGCTGTAGCCATGCATATGCTATATGATCTGATGGTGAACTTGGGGTGACCCAGTGCAAAAATCCTGAGGATCCATGTGGATCCGTGCTTTGTAACCACATTTTAAGTGGGGAGGGAAGGAAAAGTATTAAAGGGAGAAGGAACACGTGTGGGGTGGGTGGAGAAGGATGTGGCTAATAATGCAGGAGAGGGGTCTAAGGGGACAAGGAACACGTGTGGGGTGTGTGGAGAAGGATGTGGCTAATAATGCAGGAGAGGGGTCTAAGGGGACAAGGAACACGCGTGGGGTGGGTGGAGAAGGATGTGGCTAATAATGCAGGAGAGGGGTCTAAGGGGACAAGGAACACGCGTGGGGTGGGTGGAGAAGGATGTGGCTAATAATGCAGGAGAGGGGTATAAGGGGACAAGGAACACGCGTGGGGTGGGTGGAGAAGGATGTGGCTAATAATGCAGGAGAGGGGTCTAAGGGGACAAGGAACACGCGTGGGGTGGGTGGAGAAGGATGTGGCTAATAATGCAGGAGAGGGTTCTAAGGGGACAAGGAACACGCGTGGGGTGGGTGGAGAAGGATGTGGCTAATAATGCAGGAGAGGGGTCTAAGGGGACAAGGAACACGCGTGGGGTGGGTGGAGAAGGATGCTGCTAATGATGAAGGAGAGGGGTCTAAGGGGAAAAGGAGCTCGCATGGGGTGGGTGGAGAAGGAGCTTTTCGGAGAGCTGAGCGGGGAGGGGGGAGGGAAAGAGCACTGTTGCTTTAAAGGAGCCAACCGGACAGCAGCCACTTACAGCAGTGTAAGCAGCTCCTTTCCTCTCCCGCTTTGCTCCTTCTCTCCCTCTTTGCTGCTTTACACAGCTAATGGTGAATCCCCTGCAACCCAAGTCCTGCTCAGCGGATCAGCTGAGACGCTGGGAGAATTGTAATTTCCCCCTCTCCCTCATCCCGTGCCCTCCTGTCCCCAGCAGCCTTTTAAAAAACTTTTTTACTGGTTTTCACTGCGCTCGTGGCTCAGAGCCCTCCTGTGCCCTGCCATCCCTCTGCAGCCTCATTGCTCCGTTTAGAGCGCACGGACCTTTGCTAGCTGAGGCTGCAGCAGCTGTTGCTGGCTACGCGGCGCTTTTTCCGGCTCGCTATGGCTCCCGTCTGTCCCTCCTCGCGTGTAAGCGGCTGCTGCCCGCTTTGCTGGCATGGCTCTCCTTCCCTCCCTCCTCCTCAGCTCCACCCCCTCCTCCTGGCTGTAAAGCAAGCAAAGTTAGAGCCGTGCAAAGCCCTGCAAGCAGCTCCCTCTTTGCTTGACTGACGGCAGCCATGGATCCAGTGAGTGCATTCGCTCTGTAACACGCACAGGCATTTTCCCTTCCTTTCTAGGAGCAAAAAAGTGTGTGTTTTGGAGCGAAAATTACGGTAATTCCCAGCAAGCAATTAGCAGGCTCGCTCCACCTCCTCCTCCTCCCGGCTTTGCTGTTGCTGCTGCTGCTGCTGCTGCGTGGCTCTTTTCCTCCACCGAGGGCGCGCTGCGCCTTGGAGAGGTTCCCGCTTCCTCGAGGGGGGCCGGCCAAACGCGCCCCCCCAAATGTTGCGCCCGGTGCGGCCGGCACCCCTGGCACCCCCCACGCTACGCCACTGGTTACTAAGGACAGACCAGAATGTTTGCAGAAATTAACCAGCACGCAGCTTCAGTTCCCTTTACGCTGCATGGCAATCCCACCCACCTCTGAAAATGTTTTCATCTTCTTTAAATGAGGACCATTAGCTACCAGAAGGAGATTCTCTCTCCATACCTTAAAGTTATATGAACCAGGGCTAGGCGAGTGCTACCAGATGCATCCATGCAACTAGCATTCTGAGAATCTTACGTTAAAATGTAAACATGAATCCCCAAGTTTCTAGGCTAGGAGGCTGATCCTGCCTGTAAAAGCTTCGTGAATGAACAAAGTTTAGCATGCTGCTGAGCAAAGTTGTCGCACAGTCTTCTCTCTGGAAGTTTTCTATATTTGAAAAATGTGTGTGTGTGTGTGTGTGTGTGTGTGTGTGTGAGAGAGAGAGAGAGAGAGAGAGAGAGAGAGAGAGAGAGAGAGATTCTGCCTAAAGGCCAGTGTAGTACAGCATAGTAAAGTGACATTATATGTACAGATAGGTAGCCGTGTTGGTCTGCCATAGTCAAAAATAAATAAATAAAATCCTTCCTGTAGCACCTTAAAGACCAACTAAGTTAGTTCTTGGTATAAGCTTTCGTGTGCATGCACACTTCTTCAGATACTTCTTCAGATACTTGGTATCTGAAGAAGTGTGCATGCACACGAAAGCTTATACCAAGAACTAACTTAGTTGGTCTTTAAGGTGCTACAGGAAGGAATTTTTTTTATTTTGACATTATATGTGTCTGCTAATTGTGAGATTTTTGATTTTTGATTTCACATCCCAGTTCCAATACTAGATCTAATTTGTGCCCTAGTTTTGTGGATATACACATCACATCCATTAGCGCTCCTTGTAGTTAGTATTCATACAGCTCTTTCAGTGTTTGATGCACATTATCACTGCAACCCACACCATAGCCCTGCAAGGTAGGCTCCTATCATCATCATCATCCACATTGCAGATGGAGGAGGGAGTGTCAGGCTGAGATAGAGTGGATTGCTAAAGGTTGAGATGGGGGAAGCAGTGGCCCTCCATATGTTGGACTACAACTCCCATCATTCCTAATCATTAGCTATGCTCATGGGAGTTGGGGTCCAACAATATTTGAAGGGCCAAATGTTCTCCATTCTTGAGCCCAAGGCCAGGTAAGCATTTCACAGAGAAGCTACCTTGCTAACTAAAAAGGTAAAGGTAAAGGTAAAGGTCCAGTCATGACCAACTCTGGGGTTGTGGCGCTCATCTCTCTTTATTGGCCAAGGGAGCCGGCGTTTGTCTGCAGACAGCTTCCGGGTCATGTGGCCAGCATGACTAAGATGCTTCTGTTGTTTTTTTTAAATGATATTTATTACTTTTTCAACATTTTCAACACAACACTACAAACAAAAAAGAAGAGAGAAAAAAACAATACAAATACAATACAAAAACGCTACATGGACTAACAAAACAAAGCAAAAACCAACAAAAACAATTTAAAAACACCTCAAACATTTTCAATATCTTATATTTCATTCACTTATTTCCAGCGACCTCCTCACACCTCCCTTTTTGTATTCCACTTCTATTAATTGTTTCAGCAATTCCTTTCCATCTTACTCTGTTTTCTATCCTATAATTATCTTAACACATTCTTGCCTTATTTTTCCTTTAATTTTCTATTAATCTATTTATACTTAATTCCTTATGACATTTCTACTAAAGCCATATAACTTCATTTCAACATTTTTCTAACATTCCTTAATTTTACAATATTTCTATAAATAGTCTTTAAACTTGTTCCAATCTTCTTCCACCGACTCTTCTCCCTGGTCTCGGATCTTGCCAGTCATTTCCGCCAATTCCATATAGTCCATCAACTTCGTCTGCCATTGTCCAACACTTCAGTGTTTCAAGAAGCAGCCATTCTCTCAACCAGCAAAAAGCAGATGGTTCACAATGAAATTTAAAGGTCTGGCAGGGCAGGTCCACCTCCTTCTTTGGCATCCATCAATATCTTAAGTTTTACTCAAGGCTTCCTGCCCTGCCAAACAACTCTAAAAACATCCCTCTGCCACCTACTGAAACAATCCATCCCATCCAAAGCTTGCAATGTTTGAAACAAAAGCAACATCCCCAGCAACACAGCAGCCCTCATCCCCACCACAGTAACAACTTCTGATTTGTCCATATTTCCAAATCCCCCTTCTCTTCAATCCAACATCCTTCACAGTTATCCTTAAACAGATTCACATTTTTGGCGGTCATACTAACCCCCAAATACCTCTCTTTCTCAACCGATGTTAGTCCTGTCGCCTCCTGAAACTCTGTCAAGCTTTCCTTTTCCAGTTCAGATAGGGCTCTGGTCCTCAAATTCATCTGTTCTTCTTTAAGTTCATAGAATTATAGAATCATAAGTTGGAAGAGACCACAAGGGCCATCGAGTCCAACCCCCTGCCAAGCAGGAAACACCATCAGAGCACTCCTGACATATGGTTGTCAAGCCTCTGCTTAAAGACCTCCAAAGAAGGAGACTCCACTACACTCCTTGACAGCAAATTCCACTGTCAAACAGCTCTTACTGTCAGGAAGTTCTTCCTAATGTTTAGGTGGAATCTTCTTTCTTGTAGTTTGGATCCATTGCTCCATGTCCGCTTCTCTGGAGCAGCAGAAAACAACCTTTCTCCCTCCTCTATGTGACATCCTATAATATATTTGAACATGGCTATCATATCACTCCTTAACCTCCTCTTCTCCAGGCTAAACATGCCCAGCTCCCTTAGCCGTTCCTCATAAGGCATCGTTTCCAGGCCTTTGACCATTTTGGTTGCCCTCCTCTGGACACATTCCAGTTTGTCAGTGTCCTTCTTGAACTGTGGTGCCCAGAACTGGACACAGTACTCCAGGTGAGGTCTGACCAGAGCAGAATACAGTGGCACTATTACTTCCCTTGACCTAGATGCTATACTCCTATTGATGCAGCCCAGAATTGCATTGGCTTTTTTAGCTGCCGCGTCACACTGTTGGCTCATGTCAAGTTTGTGGTCAACCAAGACTCCTAGATCCTTTTCACATGTACTGCTCTCAAGCCAGGTGTCACCCATCTTGTATTTGTGCCTCTCATTTTTTTTGCCCAAGTGCAATACTTTACATTTCTCCCTGTTAAAATTCATCTTGTTTGTTTTTGCCCAGTTCTCTAATCTGTCAAGGTCGTTTTGAAGTGTGATCCTGTCCTCTGGGGTGTTAGCCACCCCTCCCAGTTTGGTGTCATCTGCAAATTTGATCAGGATGCCCTTGAGTCCATCATCCAAGTCGTTGATAAAGATGTTGAATAAGACCGGGCCCAAGACAGAACCCTGTGGCACCCCACTAGTCACTCTTCTCCAGGATGAAGAGGAACCATTGATGAGCACCCTTTGGGTTCGGTCAGTCAGCCAGTTACAAATCCACTGAGTGGTAGCATAGTCAAGACCGCATTTTACCAGCTTCTTTACAAGAATATCATGGGGCACCTTGTCAAATGCCTTGCTGAAATCAAGGTAGGCTACATCCACTGCGTTCCCTTCATCTACCAGGCTTGTAATTCTGTCAAAAAACGAGACCAGGTTACTCTGACATGACTTATTTTTCAGAAATCCATGCTGACTATTGGTGATCACAGCATTCCTTTCTAGGTGCTCACAGACTGTTTGCTTAATGATCTGCTCCAGAATCTTCCCTGGTATTGATGTCAGACTGACTGGGCGGTAATTATTTGGGTCCTCTCTTTTCCCCTTTTTGAAAATAGGGACAACATTTGCCCTCCTCCAGTCTGCCGGGACTTCACCTGTTCTCCAGGAATTCTCAAAGATGACTGCCAGTGGTTCTGAGATCACATCTGCCAGTTCTTTTAATACTCTTGGATGCAGTTCATCTGGCCCTGGAGACTTGAATACATCTAAACTAGCCAAGTATTCTTGTACTATCTCCTTAGTTATTCTAGGCTGTGTTTCCTTTGCTGAATCATTTGCTCCAAATTCTTCAGGTCGGGCATTGTTTTCTTTATCGGAGAAGACAGAGGCAAAGAAGGCATTGAGGAGTTCAGCCCTTTCTGTGTCCCCTGTTTGCATTTCACCATCTTCTCTGAGTGACCCCAGTGTTTCTTTGTTCTTCCTTTTGCTACGAACATACCCATAAAAGCCTTTTTTGTTGCTTTTAACCTCTCTAGCAAGCCTGAGTTCATTCTGTGCTTTAGCTTTTCTGACTTTGTGTCTACACGTGCTGGCTATTTGTTTGAATTCCTCTTTGGTGGTTTCCCCCCTTTTCCTTTTTTTGTACACATCCTTTTTTAATCTTAACTCAGTTAAAAGTTCTTTAGATAGCCACCCTGGCTTCTTTAGGCACCTTCCATGTTTCCGTCTCATTGGTATTGCCTGACGTTGTGCTTTTACTATCTCCCTCTTAACAAACTCCCAGCCATCATGAACTCCCTTTCCTTTTAGTATTACTGTCCATGGGATCTCACCCAGCACTTCCCTAAGTTTTATGAAGTCGGCTTTCTTAAAGTCAAGAAATTGAGTCCTAGTATGCTTGGCTGCTCCTTTCCGCTGTATAGTAAACTTCAGAAGAGCATGATCACTCGCGCCTAATGATCCTTCCACTTCTACCCCACTAACCAGCTCATCAACATTGGTTAGGACCAGATCTAAAATGGCTGTTCCTCTTATTGCTTCTCCCACTTTCTGGACAATGAAGTTGTCTGCAAGGCCAGTGAGGAATCTGTTTGACCTTATGCTCTTGGCTGAGTTTGACATCCAACAAATATCCGGGTAATTGAAGTCCCCCATTACTACTATCTCCCTTCCTTTTGCATGCTTGGCCATCTGTTCCAGGAAGACATCATCTGTGTCCTCCGTTTGGCTTGGGGATCTATAGTAAACTCCCATAATGAGGTCTCTGTTATTCTTCTCTCCCTTAATTTTGACCCAAATGCTCTCACTTTGGCTTTGAGGTTCTAAATCTTGAATCTCTTCACAGGTATACACATCCCTGACATATAACACCACTCCTCCCCCTTTCTTGTCTGGTCTGTTTCTCTGAAATAGATTGTATCCCCCCATTTTTACATTCCAATCGTGGGACTTATCCCACCAGGTTTCAGTGATGCCTATTATGTCATATTTAGTTTGCTGTACCAAGAGCTCAAGCTCATTTTGTTTATTTCCCATGCTTTGCGCATTAGTATACAGACATTGAAGTCCATTAATCATTCCCCCGTGTCTCTTATTTAAGGATTTTTTCCTCCCACCACTAGGTCTGCATGCTGTTTGCTCCATTTGGTCTATGACATTTGGATGATCATCTTCATCAATTGATAGACTCCTACCTTCAGGAGCACGGTCTCCCTCCCCCACATTAGTCAGTTTAAAGCCCTCCTGATGAGGTTTCTGAGATTTTTGGCAAAAACATTTCTCCCAACCGTTGTGAGGTGCAGCCCATCGCTTGCCAGAAGTCCAATCATAACGAATGTCAGCTTATGTTCATCAGGTTGTCTTTGTATGGATGGGACTCTCCTCTCCAGTTGTATTGCTTTAGATTCAGCAGCAAGGGTTTTTTCCCTGACTTCATCTGCAGTTTGCCGTATCAGAGTAGATTTCTGTGTCAGTTTCTGGGTGGTTTCTCAATTGGTATTCACCTTTTGTCCCAAGTTATTTAAACTTTCTACGATTAAGTCTAAGACTAAGACAAACCAGTGCAGAAAGCAGAGCCCAAGAAGCCTTGGGCTACAGCATTTCTCATCTGGTATTATATATAAATTTTATTGCATTAGCCGTGTGGCCATAGCATGATATACATTAAAATAACAACATAAAATGGGGGTGGGGAGGTAAGGGTAGATATCGTCCTGGGCAAATATTTGCCCAGGACGATTAAGTCAATTTCAGTATTTGCAGCATCCATTTTCACATTTATCACGTCTGTTTTCTTGTGAAGTTGTTCCAGCGAATCGTTTATTTTCAATAATGCAGCCACTAAGGCCTCTTCTGTCAACATCCCTTCTGTTTTTTCCTTTCCGTTTGCCATAACACTTAAGAGAGTCAAGGTCAATTCCAAAGTCTCACACTTTTTTAACTTGCAGCTGGAAATTCCCCTAGCCCAGCTCCTGTAAAGTAACCAATTTCAAAAGCTTCCAGTAGGGGAAAACAGTTTCTATTTGTATCGGTCAGTATGTCCTCTTTTAAACACAGTTTCAATAATCCAAAGTTAGTTTCAATTTTCAGTTACTTTCCTCCTTTTTGTGAAAACAACCGGAGACAGTAGAAACAATGTATTCTCTTGTTTAGCTACCTGTCAATGAACGTTCTAAACGCTGTCAATGGACGTTCCAAAAAACATCAATCCTGCTAGCAGCCCGTTTCCAGGGTCAGAGCGGCGGTATTTTAACTCTCTTAACTCTCTCCTACAGGCATATTCAGTCCACCACTTCCCCCCCCTCTTCTCCTGTCTCCAAAGGGGGGGGGGGTTTAGTTCTTTACCGATGGAAATTTAGTCTTTTACAAAAGGCTTCCCAAGACTTTAGCTTGCAGCCTCCTTGCTTCAGTTTATCTACAAAAGGGGGAGGCGGACTTCCTGTATTGAACCTCCCCGTTTCGATGCCAGATTAAACGTTTAAAAATCCAATTCTTCCCAATTCAGCTCTACTCACGAGTAATTACTTTAGAGTCAAATTGTCCACAGGAAAAAGTCAGTGCTCTCCAACAACAGCTATGCGGCTTCACTCCGTGGAAGAAGCAGATGATTCGAAGCATCGCGCCACTCACCCCACATCGCTCCGGATCCCCGAAACCACGTTTCCCCGTGAGTAGGGGAGGCGCAAAAGGTGCCCACTGAATCCCACATTCACAGGCTTCTCCCGCCTGTGATTTTTACGGGTCTCCGTCTTCGCCGTGGCGGTACAGACCCAAATTCCCATGGGGCAAATCCCTCCCGATCAGCGGAATTCCGCCATTGCCGGAGGCACCAACCCGGAAGTCCATGACTAAGATGCTTCTGGAGAACCAGAGCAGCACACGGAAACGCCGTTTACCTTCCCACCGGAGCGGTACCTATTTATCTACTTTGACGTGCTTTTGAACTGCTAGGTTGGCAGGAGCAGGGACCGAGCAACGGGAGCTCACCTCGCTGTGGGGATTCGAACCGCTGACCTTCTGATCGGCAAGTCATAGGCTCTGTGGTTTAACCCACAGTGGTCTTCAAACTTGGATCTCCGGACTACAACTCCCATCATCCTTGATCAAAGGTTAAGCTGGCTAGGGATGATGGGAGCTGTGGTTCAACAACAATTGAGAGCCCAAGGTTGAGGAACACGGCCCTGTGCACACCCACGTCTATCCTCCATCCAGGAAACCAAAAGGCATGATCAGTGTTTGAGGACACATTCCAGCCAGGCAAAAACATTCAAGGAGGGGATGCAAAGCTGGGACAGTAAGCTGCATTGGGCCTGGAGAGAGGGAGCATGGCTGGGGAAGGAGTATGGCCTGCAAAGAGTCTCATGAGCCAGAGAGAGAGATGTGGTGTGGGATGCTGGTGATGTTTTGCAGAGAAAACATCTTGCAGAGGAGGTGAGAAATGTTTGCGATAAAACTTTCACCTTCAGGTTGACCTGCCTGTACTGGACACCCGATATATGAATTAACGTTAACTGTAGCCAAATGCTCTGTCAGAATCAGAACAAACGTGCCAGCCAGCCAAGGCAGGACAAGGCTGGCGTGACAAAAGACAGCCAGAAAACCTGCACTTCAAAAAATGGTTCTGGGCTAACATCCAGGCTGTTGTTTTCTCCTGCAATGACACTGCTGGCCCATCTCAGTGCTAAACGAAACAAAAAAGCTCACATCCTGGAGAAGTGAATTTTGTAGCTAAGCCTCTTGTGTTTTTTTTTAAAAGCAGGCATATGATATTACTTAGGCACACGGGTGGTGCTGTGGTCTAAATCACTGAGGCTCTTGGGCTTGCTGATCGGAAGGTCGGCGGTTCGAATCCCCGCCATGGGGTGAGCTCCCATTGCTCTGTCCCAGCTCCTGCCAACCTAGCAGTTCAAAAGCACGCCAAAAAAAGTGCAAGAGGTCTTTAAAACGGACAAAAAAACAGGATTCCAGGTGGAAAAATCGAAGTTAGAAACAGAACTGCTTGAACCAAAGACTAAGGTACTTTCAAGAATGTATAACTTGCTGCTTAAATGGAATACTCAGGATGAGACAGTCAAATCAGCCATGATAAAATGGGCGCAGGATATTGGGTACAACATTATGTTTGAGGACTGGGAAAGGTTATGGACCACCGGAATGAAATTCACGGCATGTAATGCCTTGAAAGAAAATATTATGAAAATGATATATAGGTGGTACATGACCCCAATCAAGCTTGCAAAGATATATCACCTGTCTGATAACAAATGTTGGAAATGTAAGGAGGCTGAAGGGACATTCTTTCACCTCTGGTGGACCTGTCCAAAAGTGAAGGCCTTCTGGGAAATGATTTACAATGAGTTAAAAAAGGTATTTAAGTATACCTTTCCCAAGAAACCAGAGGCCTTCCTCCTGGGCATTGTCGGCCAGAAAGTGTCAAAGAAGGATAGAACTTTTTTTATGTATGCAACTACAGCAGCAAGAATTCTCATCGCAAAATACTGGAAGACACAAGATTTGCCCACACTGGAAGAGTGGCATACGCAATTGATGGACTATATGGAATTGGCTGAAATGACTGGCAGAATCCGAGATTTGGAAGAAGAAACAATGGAAGAGGACTGGAAAAAATTTAAGGACTATTTACAAAAATATTATAAGTTATATGAATGTTAAGAATTTGCATGATTTGGAAAATCTAGCTTCAGCAATAAGATTTGATGATATGGGAAATTAAGTTACAATTATGAAAGGACTAAAGTTTAAGGTAATACTATATTTATTCTAGGGTAAGAGTAAATTGACAACAAGTATTTTAAACCTAAAATATAATTATTTGGAATTATAAAGGAATGCACGAAACAAGGTAATAATTTGCTGACATTTTTATTGTAAACAATGCAGGGTGAGGGAGATGTGGGGAAGTCCGGTTGGTTATGTTTTGGAATGTTGGGTTTCTTATTTCTTTCTTCTTTTTTCTGTTATTTCCTTCTTATATCTGACTTTATATCTGTACCTGAAAAATGTAATAAAATATATATATATTTTTTTAAAAAGTGCAAGTAGATTAATAGGTCCAGTGGGAAGGTAAACAGCATTTCCGTGTGCTGCTCTGGTTCTGCCAGAGGCGGCTTAGTCATGCTGGCCACATGACCTGGAAAAACTGTCTGCGGACAAATGCCAGCTCCCTTGGCCAGTAAAGCGAGATGAGCGCCACAACCCCAGAGTCATCTGCGACTGGACTTAACTGCCAGGGGTCCTTTACCTTTACCTTTTTACAATATTACTTGCTTGCAAGAGAGGTTAATAATAATAATAATAAGGTTTCTTTGGCTATGTCTGAAGTAAGAGGAAAAACAAGCAAGTGTTAGGTCGTCGGCATGGGGAAGATGGAGAAATGCTATTTGTCTTCACCCAAAAGGAAAGTGATGCCCAACCTAGTGATAACAGAATAAATGATGTAAGGAGGGAGCTGCAACCCAAGATAGGAAAAGAGGTGATAAGGGAACACCTAGCTACTTTAAATGAATTCAAAACTCCAGGGCCTGATGAGCTGCAGCCAAGGGTACTAAAGGAGCTTGTGAATGTAATTTCAGACTTTTTCTATTATCTTTGAGAATTCTTGGAGAATAGGTGAGGTCTCTACAGGATGCTGTGATTACTAAGACCCATCATAGGTTTCCCAAAAATAAATCATGCCAGACCAATCTGATTTCTTTTTCTGATTTCATAATGTAACAACAACAGCGGCAGCAACAACAACAATTTATTATTTATCCTCCGCCCATCCATTAAAAGATTCCCTAAGCAGGGCTGCCCTCAGATGTCTTCTAAAAGTCTGATAGTTGTTTATTTCCTTGACATCTGATGGGAGGGCATTCCACAGGGTGGGCGCCAGCACCGAGAAGGCCCTCTGCCTGGTTCCCTGTAACTTGGCTTCTCGCAGTGAGGGAACCACCAGAAGGCCCTTGGAACTGGACCTCAGTGTCTGGCCAGAACAAAGGGGGTGGAGATGCTGCTTCAGGTATACTGGACCGAGGCTATTTAGGGCTTTAAAGGTCAGCACCAGCACTTTGAATTGTGCCTGAAAATGTACTGGGAGCCAATGCAGGTCTTTCAGGATCAGTGTTATGTGGTCTTGGTATCCGCTCCCGGTCACCAGTCTAGCTTCACACCTTCCATGAGCATTTTTGCATGGCTGGAATGTTTCTTTGAACTCCGATGGAGGATAAAGATGGGTGTCCGTAAAAAACAGCCCACTTTACAAAGGCAAAATGTCCATTTGCTGCAGTATTCACTTTTGCCTCTGGCCCCACCCACCAATGCATGTGGCCACCAGAAGCCAGCCCAGACAGGATGCAACCCTCAGGCTGAAAAGGGTTATTTTATATTTTAAAATATCTATCAAAAACAAAATGCCTACATATACCTCTGGGCACCAGCAAAATACCAAAGTATGCAATTTCCAATTACCCATGCACATTAGTTCTGACTTTAACTAGTTAATCATACTCTCAGAGATACTACCAAAGCTATTCATTATTTTTATTAATTATGGTACATATGTTTCAGCCTACTAGTAAATCATCTGTGCACAAAGCTAATTTTAAATCCCACTTGCTCATGTGCAAAACCAGAAATCTTCTCTTTCTGTCTAATTGCACATGCCAGTAGTTCCAAGCAAATCAAACATCATTGGAGAAAAAGGGCAGCCCTGCTTTGTACCTCTTTTCAAAACAAACAGATCTGAGAAGATTCCACGTGCCTTTACTTGTGATTTAGGAAAGAGGCATCATATTCTAATCCACTTTATAAATTCCCAAGGAAATCCAATTTTTCCAAAGTAACAAACACAAATTGCCAATATATCTTGTCAAATGCTTTTTCAGCATCCAGGGAAATAAGTGTCGCTGGATTTATTCAATAGCTGTTTCAAGCAACCAAATTGGGTACCAATCTTAAATAGTCTGCTCTCTGTCTATGCTTAATAAAACCCACTTGATCCAAATGTACTATGGCTCTTATCACTGGTTGGACTATGTGCCAATTAAGAGGGCAGAAGTAGAACCAAAGGGTGGAAATGGCAAGGAAACAGGCTTTAGTTAAACCAGGGATGTGGAAGCTCAGGCTCTGGACCTGAACCTGGCCCTCCAGATTTCTGTCTGGCCCATGAGATTCTCCACAGGCCACAGCCCTCACCAGTAGGACCAGCCCAAGACATTTTGACAGAGGACATGAACCAAAAAAATACCACCTCCCCACCAGGGAAGGAGTGGCAAATGAAGACCTACATGGGGGAAAGGGGGTGAATAAATATCTACATGAGGAACAAGGGAGGGAATCTCTGATGGTTGAAGCAGGAATCAAAGGCAGTGGCAGGCGGGGGGGGGGGAGGCCCACTCTGAATCATGTCCGGTGGATACAGAGCCCAGGAAACTCCAGAGGGGTGGGAGCAGACCAGCAGTGCCTCCCATTCACCAAGAAGCTGCTGTAGAAGTGACATTGTGGGGAGGGGGAGTGGCTGTTGAGGGGGAGACAGATCTGGCCTTCAAGGAGCATGTGGCAGTGGCAGCAGGCTATGCATTCTTTGGAGGCTGGTTCTGCTGCCCTTGTGGATCCTGCCACCTGAGGTTACTGCCTTGTCTTGCCTTGTCTTGCCTGATCGGTAGGCTGGCCCTGCTCACCAGTCTAGCTTCATACCCTCTCTGGGTGCATTTGCCTGGCTAGAATGTGAACCTGAACTGTGATAATGCTTCTTGATTGTGGATGTAGGATAGAGAGGGGTGTAGGAAGTAAGCTGCTGTACAAAATCATGGCTCCACCCACCTCTGATCCTGGTCCCACTTGCCAAGGGTATGTGGCCCACACAAGGCTGCCCAGAAAAGTTGGGCTGGAAAAAAGTTATTTATCCATGAGCAAAACACCAGGAGACATTTCCTAATAACAAGAGCTGTATGGCAGTGGAAGATTCTTGGCTTGTGAGGTTCTCAGAAGTATCCTAGAAGGAGTTGGACAGCCATCTGCCAAGGATATTGTATCAGAAATCTTGTCTCATTACAAGATTGGGTTGGACTAGATCAGGGTTGGCTAACCTGTGGCCCTTCCACTGAGCAACCGCCTCATGCATCTGATAGGAACATAGGACACCTGCCTTATCCCAAATCAGGCTGTAAGTTCAGCTGGCTCACTTTTTTCTATACCAGGGATACTGGTGTAGGAATCTGTAGCTGCTGCAGGCGTCTTGGGAATTGGAGTCTGGAAGGCCACAGGATATCCATGCCTGAAGGTGACCTCCAAGGTCCCTTCTGGCTCCAGAATCCTATGCATAGTAGCAAGGGTGGAGAAGCAGGAGAAGGTTCAGGTGACCTGAAAACAGGTGCAAAATCTGCATGATTCAATGAATTTTAAACCAGAATTCTGGAGGGATGGATGGCGGGAGAACACATTGAGCCTATGAAACAATACAGGCATTGCACAAGGGGTATCTGCGCTTCCTGGATCAGGATCAGAGAGAAAACTAGTGACTTGCTGTTACAATGGATGCTGCACACATGCCATGTATTTAAAGCACACACACCCTCGCAAGAATCCCGGGAACTGTAGTTCACCTCTCACAGCGCACCAGTTCCCAGCACCCTTAACAAACTACAGTTCCTAGGATGATTTTTGGCAGGGTGTTTGTGATGGGACATGCTTAAAATGGGTGCTGTGGACGAGGAAATAGAGCTGAGTGTACAGGATTGGAAGCAGGCTGGTAAGGGAAGCTGTCTATCCTTTTCTCGAGACTTTCCACCTCAAAGGCCTCACTTGATGCAGCCTGGGAAGGATAGCAGCCCTGCTGAGTCCTTTCCCTCTATTATCCTGGTTCTTCTTTTTACCTTGTGAAATGTTTTGGGGCTTTTAAAGATATCTTGATATTTGCCATCTAGAGGGAGATTTGCAATCACCTTTATGTAAATCCTGTGCTCCGCCGAGCAGAGAGATGGGCATGGCATTTTTATTTTTTGGCATTTCCAGGTGCTCGATGTGACGCTCCCTCAGCACTTTCCTTGATTATCAAAGTTGCATTGCAGCCACTTTTCTACGGCTCCTTCTAAATTTCAAGGAAACATTGGGGCGGGAGTGGCGGTAGCAGCAGGAGATAAAGCACAGAAGAAGAGAACGGACCTAAGCAAAATTTCCAAAATGCGTTTTCTAGTTTCCTTATTTCCTTTCCCTCCACTTCTCTTCCCCACCCCACAACTCCCATTAGTTTACTGGCACCTCTTGTAACAAAGGCCGCTGAATTAAACCTCCAAACAGCTTTGTCCAGTGATAAATCACACTCTATCAAGGTGACTGGTGCAAATTGCTGGGAAGAGTCTAACCTTGCTCTACCTGAAAGCAGGCCAGTTGTTGTTCGGAGGGACCCTTAAGTACTGGGATGCTAGAGGCAGGATGCCAGAAAGCTGGGAAGAGACAAATAGCTCAGTGGCAGAGCTCCTGCTCAGCAACCAGAAGGTCTCTGCTTCAGCCCTTGGCCTTTCCAGTTCAGAGGCAAAGGGGCAAATCCTCTGATTGAAAACCTGGAGAAGTCTGCAGCTGTTCACAGTAACTAATACCAGCAGCCAATTGGTTACAAAGCTAGATTCAAAAGGCTGTAGCGAAGATAGCACAAGGTTAGCTTCACTCAGTGGTATACTTGTTGCACTGGTGGAATGCAAACAAAAGCACCTTAGCAAACAGTTGTGCAATAGATTGCACAAGCGTTATCAGCTGGAGACATGGCATCTCCTTTGCCCTCCTGTTTGATTAATTAGTGTTTTAAAGCCCTAATTAAACATTTTAGTCCAGCCTGATTTGGAGCTGAATTCAGGTGTGTGGTTGCTGGGTTGGATCAACCGAATCCAGGGGCTGGGATCAGAGACCTGGGTCCCGGGCAGGGCTGGATTTAGGTTTGATGAGGCCCTAAGCTATTGAAGGTAATGGGGCCCTTTATATGTCCAGCTGTCCTTTGTCAACAACAAATTGTTGCTGGTTTTTGCTGTTGAATATATACTACATGGTAATTTATGGACCTAATAGGTATCTAAAGCCATCTGCACATGTTGCCATGCAACCAGTCCATGCAGAATGTAGGCACCCTATATATATATATATATATATATATATATATATATATATATATATATATATATATATATATATTGTGTTGTTGTTGTTGTTTAGTCAATTGGTCGTGTCCGTCTCTTCATGACCCCTTGGACCAGAGCATGCCAGGTACTCCTGTTCCACTGTCTCCCGGAGTTTCATCAAATTCATGTTTGTCGCTTCTATAACACTGTCCAACCATCTCGTCCTCTGTCGTCCCCTTCTCCTTATGCCCTTATCTTACCCAACATCAGAGCTTATTTCCAGAGAGTCTACTCTTCTCATGAGGTGGCCAAAGTATTGGAGCCTCAGCTTCAGGATCTGTACTTCCAGTGAGCATTCAGGGCTGATTTCCTTCAGAATGAATAGGTTTGATCTTCTTGTAGTCCATGGGACTCTCAAGAGTCTCCTCCAGCACCACAATTCAAAAGCATCAATTCTCTGGCGATCAGTCTTCTTTGTGGTCCACCTCTCACTTCCATGCCTCACTACTGGGAAACCATACTGTAGTTTTAACTATATGGATCTTTGTCACCAAGGTAATGCCTCTGCTTTTTGAGATGCTGTCTAGGTTTATCATTGCTTTTCTCCCAAGAAGCAGGCGTCTTTTAATTTCGTGACTGCTGTCACCTTCTGCAGTGATCATGGAACCCAAGAAGGTAACATTTGTCACTGCTTCCAATTCTTCCCCTTCTGTCCGCCAGGAGGTGATGGGACCAGTGGCCATGATTTTAGTTTTTTTGATGTTGAGCTTCAGACCATATTTTGTGCTCTCCTCTTTCACCCTCATTAAGAGGTTCTTTATATACTGTATATAGAAATGAGCAAACCAGTGATATTTTAGGGAGCAGGCTGGCAGGCAGGGCGCATTACTTACATCATAGGAGCCTACAGAACACAAAACACTGTTGCTGTATGTAGGTTTTATTTTGTTTGTTTGTTATCTTATATTTCAGAAATGTACATCCAGTTTCCCCCCCTTTAATTTTCTTGAGGCCCCCAAGAGAGTGGGGCCCTAAGCTATAGCTTGTTTTGCTTAGACGTAAATCCAGCACTGGTCCAGGGTGGGGGGAAGGCACTCTGCACAGCCCTAGCAGCATCCTCTGTCCATATGAGATTCCTTCATCAAGTCCCAGATATGTCCCGTCATTTTGCATTTCAGCCAATGAGAGGTCAACCTCATGTATGGCATCTCAGACTCTTCCTCCACTCCTGTTCATACCAGTTTGTCTTGGAGAAAGAAGGTTTCAAAGGGCTATGCACAATACCGGCTTCTGAGAGACCAGTCTCCTTTCCACAACACACAGTAAGCCTCCTGGGCATGGACTTAATTAAACAGCCTGAGATCTAGAAGTCCTCAGGCCTTAAGAATGCAATAATCAGTTTCTCTTTAGGGGAACAAGCGGGAATCCTGCCTGGTCTATCAACCTAGTCAGCTCATGAAGGCTCCCTGCTAGCCACAATATATGGAATGAAATGCAGCCCACAGAACCAGGTTTCAAATTTAGCACCTGTCGGGTTCCCAGCTTTCAGCTTCAATCACAGGGAATTGGAACAGGATAAAAAAAAATGCAGTGTGTGTTTGAAGGAGGCATATTAAACCAAAAGTAGCTAGTAGTTAGGCTTTGTTAAGAGCTGGCTTCACATTATTCATTAAACAGAAATCATTATTTATTAAACAGAAATAGAAGGAAATGTCCACCAGTAATATGGCTTGTTTCCCCCCCCCCTTCCCATACCTAAAAGCTGTTGACAGTACTGCTTGCCACTAGCCTGCCTTTTAAAACCATCTACACCAGAGGTTGAGGAACAGTTGACAATGTCTGTAATTGGACCTCCATGTGACTTCCCTCCCTTTCTTTCTGATGATAGCAATTGAGACCTTTTTGACCAGGGCTGCATTTCTCAAACAGCTGAACAGTTAGCAAAGTCAGTTAAATAACACAGAGAGAGTCCAGGGAGAAAAGAAATCCTAATAATATGTTAGTGAGCAAACTGAACAAAAAGAGTGTGCAGTTTGAGGAGAAAGGAGCAACAGGGGATTTTCTTTCTTCCATCAGGCCTTGTAAATAGCAGGGAGGCATTCAAGTCAGCAAACAGAGGAAAAACTCCCTCAGAGCTGAACAGCCAATCAGAGAACATGCTACCTCAGCAAACATCAGGTCACTCTGTCTAGTTGCTAAGCAACACCTTCATCACCACCCTCTTGGTTAATTGGCTTGCTGATATGCAATATTCGGTGCATGCGCATACGCGATTTTCAGCGCCACAGAAGCGAGTCCCTGCACCACGCTGCGCGGGCACCTCAGTTTGTGGGCGGCTTGTGGGCCAGTCAAACGACTTCCACAGGCCGCTTCCAGCCCATGGGCCTTAGGTTGCTGACCCCTGCCTTATAGTATCCCCCCCAAAAAATGGACCAGTTTAATGAACCCATTGTAGGGCTCAGGATTTTCATAATACAGTGGTACCTCGAGTTACAAACGCCTCAGGTTACAAACTCCACTAACCTGGAAGAGTTACCTCGAATTGAGAACTTTGCCCCGGGTTGGGAACAGAAATCGTGTGCTGGCGGTGCAGTGGCAGCAAGAGGCCCCATTAACGAAAGCACGCTTCAGGTTAAGAACAGTTTCAGGTTAAGAACGGACCTCCGGAACGAATTCAGTTCGTAACTAGAGGTACCACTGTATAGTACTGTTTTTGAGAATGATGCTGGCATGAGCAAACCAAAATATATTAAGTCATCTGCTGAGACCCCCATCAATTTTTACATGGTGGTCCACAAAAGTTAGAGAACATCTGAACTAATTTAATGACCACATTTCTTTCTTAAGGAAATGAGTAAAATATGTATCATAGGGTGTTTTTCTGTTGTTGCTTTTTTGGGGGGGGGGGTGTTCTTTGTGGATGCATTGCTAAAGTAAACATTGCTTTCCTGATGTGTGCGTTAGGAAATGGGGAGAGTCATTGTGATAGGTTATGAAAACATTTTTGCCCCACCCTTCCTTGGAGGAGCTTGGTGTGATGCAAATGGTCCTCCTCCCCATTTTGTTCGCACAACAACCCTGTGAGGTCGGCTTGGCTGAGAGAGAGTGACTGGCCCAAAGTGAGCAATGTGGATAAACAGGGATTCAAATGTGGGTCTCTGTGCCATAAAGGAAAATATTATGAAAATGATTTATAGGTGGTACATGACCCCAGTCAAGCTTGCAAAAATCTACCACTTGCCTGACAATAAATGCTGGAAATGTAAAGAAATTGAAGGTACCTTTTTCCACCTTTGGTGGACGTGCCCAAGGATTAAGGCTTTCTGGGAAATGATATATAATGAAATGAAAAAGGTATTTAAATATACTTTCCCTAAGCAACCAGAGGCATTTCTCCTGGGCATTGTCGGCCAATCGGTGTTAAAGAAAGACAGAACATTCTTTATGTATGCTACAACAGCAGCAAGAATACTCATCGCAAAGTATTGGAAGACACAAGATCTACCCACCTTGGAAGAATGGCTGATGAAGGTGATAGACTATATGGGACTAGCAGAAATGACTGGCAGAATCCGAGACCAGGGAAAAGAGACGGCGGAAGAAGATTGGAAGAAATTTAAGAACAATCTTAAGAAATATTGTAAAATTAATGAATCTTAGAATGATGTGGTTTTAAAAATTAAATGGAGTACAGCTGTAAAGATTAAGTTAAAAGAAAAGAAAGGATGACAACTAGATAAAATTAAGGGTGAGGATTTGCTGAACTAGATTTTTGAAGTGGGAATGCAGAAAGGGGAGGTATGAGGAGGTCGGTGAAGTAAGTTTTAAGAAAATAAGTTTTTGAAATTATATTTGTCTTTTTTATTTTTGTTTGTGGTTGTATGTATTGTTATGTCTGTTATAATTTGTAAAATCCTAATAAATATTTATATATATAAAAAATCAAATGTGGGTCTCTGTCATCCTAATCCAGAAGCCTACATAGGGTTGGTAGAGCTAATAAGCCTCAAATCTGCCCAGTGTCAGGGTTCCCAGAGTGTTCTGATACCATCTTAGGAATTTAGTGGCCCAGTGGAATGTAAACTTTTATTTGATCCATGTAAACTTTTGGGCCCTAAATCAGTAGCACTATTTGCAGTCTAAGGTCTGTTTCCTTCCAAGGGGACTATCAGAAGTCTGTTCTTCCCCGGCTAGTTGCTTGTTTTTATTTTCTCCCATAACCTGCTGTAAAAATGTAATGTACAGTTTTAAATCCTATCGAACGATCGTCCTTAAAAGAACCCAACCTAAAGAACTGGAGAGCTGGGCAGCAAGGAGAAAGAAGCAAAGAACAATTCAAGGAAAACAGATTGAAAAAGTTGTGTGTAGATTTGAGTATCTACCTATAACATTCAGCACATGACGGCAACGGCAACAACAACGTTTCTGTGCATCTTCCTAAAATATGAGAGAAATTGCAAATTTAAAGAGTGCTGCTCAGGATGGGGGAGGACTGATAGACATTTACTCTGGAGGCATGCAAATATTGATAGCAACATTTCTTTTTTGGTGGGTGGGTGTGCATGTGTTCCAGAGATGCCATAGTGTGGGATTTCCCCAGCCCCAGCTTAGCACAAGATCCTTTTTTTTATAATTTTTTTTATTGGTTTTTCACCTTTTATATAAACATAACATACACAAAAAGACAAAGACAAAAACATGTATAGTTTCAGAAAATCCTGCTTTCTTAACCTTGTTCCTTGACTTTCCCCCACCCCCCTTCATGCATCCCAATTCCCATGATTGTGTCAGCAAATTATTATTTCTCCTCTTAACCATCTTAATATTACCTCTTCTATAAAAAATAACTTTTTTCTAAGTTGGACTCAAATTCCCTTCCATCGATTTCCCATTTTGTCTTGTATAAAAGTCATATTAACTAAACCCAAAAGTCCTGAGTGTTTTTAAAGTTCTATTCTTCCCTCCCTCCCATCCCCGGTTTTCGTCCCTTCCCCAATACATGTCCAAAACAACAGTTCTTAGCCTGGATTCCTCACATCCGAGGCTTTCAAGTCTCTTTCAGTCCCTCTCCGCCGGTCTTGTTGGTAGTCCTTTATGTTGGTCATCCAATCTCGAAGGAGTTCTGTCCCCATCAAACCAGGTTCACTTCCCGCAAGGGTATTTAGGAACAACTGCTGCAAAAGTTCCACGGGCCATGCATCTTCAGAGTCAGAATGGAGGTCCCAGTCATATTTCTTCTTTATTTTAAGTTCCTGTATTCCATATACTCCAAGGGCCTCCTCCTTCGTCTTTTGCATCTTTCGCAGATTTGTAGTCGATGTAATCCAAAAGTCTCCTTGCTTATACTCCACCGGTGTAAGCTTCTGGTTGGTACTTTCCATTTTTGCTTTCTCTTTTCCTTGTTTAGTCTCCTCCACTTCTTGAGATATCATTTCCGATTCAGCTGCAGATTCTTTCTCATTCAGGTCCTCAATACATTCAGCAGAGCTGCTTATTCCAGAGGTCAAGGTCATGAGTTGTTTATTCATAGCCAGACTCTGCTCTTGTAAGATTCCCACCAAATAAAACGTTCTTTCAATTTCCACTAGTAACTTTCCATCCACAGCCATTGTAATGTCACAGAATTCCCCCTAGAGGGAATCTGGTTACTTAGTAATCTTTCTCCAACAAACCTCTGACTTGTTATTGTTACTTTGTTTCCAACAATTTTAGTTCAATTGTAACTCATTTTAATCCAAAGGGATCTTAGATAACAATTTTTCAGCTTTAAACTGTCCGTTTGACAGCTTTGACAGCTGTCAAACTCCGTATTCCTCTTCCACAAGCTCAAAACACAGGACGCTCCCGGGCCCGGGAGGGGGGGTTGTATACAACAGAAAGAAAACTTTTAAAATTCCACTCTTTCACTCCAACTCAAAATTTCTTTTTGCCAAATCTTGGAAGTTAATGTCTTTTTTAACTCACCCCGCAAAGGGTAGGCTCTCCAGCTTAGTTCTTCTATTGTTGCTTTAGATCGTCTGCAAGAGGGGGGGGGTGCAGACTTCCCTTTAACACACACCCCGGTCGTACCGAATTCACAGGTAACTATTTTAAAGTCCCAATTCCACTTTACTCACGGGTTGTTTCTTTTCCAGCCGAATTCAGGGGAAAAAGTCAGCGCTCTTCAGCCATGGCACGCGGCTTCGCTCCACTGGAGTAGCGGTCTACTCCCAGCACCGCGCCGCTCTCCGTACCCTTTCCGAAGCCTTTAAAAAGGCTCTTCGTGGGTCAGAGGGGGCGTTTAAGGTGCCCACCGAGTCACCAGGTCCGCAGGCATCTGAGCCTGCGGTTTTTGAGGGTCCCCGCGATGCCGTCGCGGCAGGACCCGTCTCCAGCGGAGCCGATTCCCTCCGGAGCTCGGAGGGAATCCGCCATTAGCTGTTCGCGCTAACCCGGAAGTCCCCAGCTTAGCACAAGATCCTTGCCCAAGAGTGGAAATCCATTGCACAATCTCTTGCACAGTCTAAAAATGCTCACATGCTTTGAAGATGCTTGGGGCATTGTGAAGACCTCTAGGTGACCCCCGGCCCCCTCCTGCACCAGGTCAGCAGCAGAAGACAAGTAGGAGATTCTACCAGCTGCCCACCTTGATACATATTTCTTTCTAAACTATATAGCAAGAAACTATATTTCTTTCTAAACTGTTTCCAAAACAATTTTACTTCCATAAGGAGTTGCTGCAAATGTGTGCGACTCTGCTGTGACTCTCCCCAGAACTGCCTGTGGCTGCGTCTCAATAAAGTATGAAGTACCTTCAGGCCCTGGGCTAACTCTGCTCATCCAGACTGGTCACTGGAAATCCTCATGGGCAGGAGAGAGTATAAGAGAGCTTCCTGCTCCAGTTGAGCCTTGCTTCAGTGACAATCTCACCCCGAGCTCTGGCTTGTTCCACCTGAAAGCACCCTTGGTTACGCCTCAGTCCAGCTTGTCTTCCATCCTACTGCCTGGTTTGCCCATCAGTCTTGACTGCTCCTTTAGTCCTCTTTCCTCCTTCCCAGATCACCTTATGCTTCTACCAGCCCTGACATTGCTAGCCTACCATGGCTTCCCTCAACCTGGTGTCCTATAGGTGCTGTTGGGCCATCCCTCTTGACCACTGGCTATGCTGGTTGGGACTGATGGGAGCTGTTGTCCAACACACAGTAGTGGCTGGTACCCCCTCAGACTGGTAGGGTAGTAACAAGGGAGGCCAACAGTAAGTTGAGCCAGAGCCAATCATAGGCTTAACCAGAGGCAATACTGGGCAGAGCCAACTTATTCTAGTTTCCTTCCCATCCTCTTCCCTGCTGAATTCTACAAACGCACTGAGGCTAAAGCACATCTGAGCAATCAGATATTGGGGGTACTGCATTAGTTTTCCTGGTTATAAGCACTATTTTCTCGTTTTCTAGTGCTCCTGTCACATTGCAGCACCTATTGCATTATGGAGCTCTGACATTTTGATTTCATGCCCACCAGTGGTCATGGTGCAACACAACAATGAATATCATAAGACAACATCACTCTTCCCTGTTTTTCGCACATGCATGCCTCTGTTTCCCCTTGATTCTGTGAAAACAGCAGGAAAGAACTGTATGCTGTGATAGTGCCCTAAAGTTCATCACTTTACTCCCAAGATTTTCCACTTTAAAGGGGGTTGCAAATGGTTTCTTTTCTGTTAGCAATTAACATGGAAATGAGCACTAAACTGTCACAAGACTCCCCTTGATTTCCAGAATTGGCATTTAGGTCACGTGAAAGCTCAAATATAACACAGAAATTAACAGGGAAATATTGGGGAAATGAAATGAGCTTCTGTGTGAATGGAGCCTCAGGAGGAGGAAAGTGAGGAAACCGCATGGACTGGTTGACATAGGAAAGAAGGAAGGTATGGGGTGGCAGAAGGCAGATCGAATACATCTGGAGAAAACCAGGTTGGGAAAGTGTGCTCTGGCAGTCTCTACTTGTGTTCTGGTCCTCCCCCCCCCCCCGCCCCCCATAAACCACTCTCCTTCAGCCTTTTCAAGGATATAACATTTCCTTGAGAATACCTCACCAATTCAACTAATCAGCTGGCTTTAGTTGATTAATCTGCTAAGAAAGCCAACTCAGCCTGCAACCTGAAAAAAACATATATTCAATAATTTGCATCTGACAAGAGTGTAGCAATCCAGTGCTATTAAGCACTTTGAAACAATCCATCATAACAGCTTGGTGGTGCTAAAGAAATAGCTGAACACCGGTTTTATAAATTATTTCACATCTCTCCCCCTCTCTCTCTCTCCCTCTCTCTCTCTGTTCTCCACCCCCCACCCCACCCCAAGGCTGACTCCCCAGATGCAGAGTTTTTAAAAACTCAGCTCCTGCTAATGGGGAAGGAACACCCCCCTTAAACTTAAGAGTGCAACAATTACCTGCTGATCTGCTTAGGAAATTCTCCTCTGTCAGCTTTCTTTTTGTCAAAGTTAGATGCTTCTGAGTTATATGGTGGAGAATGCTTCATTCGCTTTAATTTAAATAGACACACAAATAAACAGGAGAGTGTCTATTTTAGGACTAGGCAATTGGTTCTGGATTTGTGTGCGAGAGAGAGAGTGAAAGAAAGAGAGGGGGAGAGAATTCTGAACTTCCTTATGTGCTTCTTGGAGGCACACTATCCACAGTTTGGGGAAAACAGAGAAACATAGTAAGTTGCCTTGCAAACCAAGTCGGACCACTAACATATCAAGCTCAGCATTGTCTACATCAGGAGTAGCCAAGACAGTGCTCTCCACATTTGGCTGGACTACAGCTTCCTTCATTCCTGACCATTGGCCAGTCTGGCTGAGACTGATGGGCAACACATGACTGCTCCTGTTCTATCGCAGTGGCTCTTTGGGATTTCAGATCCAGCTGCCTTTCCTAGTCCTTCCTGGAGATGCCTGCGACTGGACCTGGAACCTCCTGCATGCAAAGTGTGCTCTACCACTGTATCTCTTCCCCATCTTCAGTGGGACAAGTGTCTTCCAGTTAAAGGGGTCTTGCCTGTTCCAGCAGCCGCTGGAACTGTAAGGAAACTGTGGATCTTCTGAGGCTTTCAGGACAGAGTCCTCCAACTCTCAGCAGTATGATGGGAAGTGGTAGCAAGTTGGCTCCTGATGCAGAGAAGCTTCTGGGAAAGGAGGTGAGCCTGGGGTCACTGTTAAGATCCATTCCCTCTCCCACTTACTCCCAGTCTATGGGAGTCTATGGGCTCACTCCTCAAACCTGGCAGGCCTGACCCTTCCTATAGACCTTCTTAGATAGACTTCCTGGGGGCCTCAGGTTCCCTGGAAAGCAGTTTGAAACCCACTGTGTGATTTGAAAAGCACCGTGCTTGGAAGGCAAGCCCTGCCTAGGCTCTCAGCAAGTGAAGAGAGGTCTTCTGTCAGGGACAGGGGGCAGCCATTATTAATAGACACAGAGAGATCTTCTTGGTAGAACCGAGCTTAGCAAGCAAGATTCGGCTCTTAGTCATGTTTTAGTGCCACTGTAAATATATTTTGGTCCACTTTTAAAAGGTTAGAGCCATCATTTGGCGGTCTAACACGTTTATAGCTAGTGAAGGCACACGTAAATCTAGGCGCAAAGGAGCGATGGGGCTGTCAAGGGCGGAAGCCGAAGTTGGGGGGAGACAGTTGGCAGATCAAGCAGGGACATCAGTTACCTGCTGAGTCGTGTAACTTTTATTGCTGGAGGGGGTGCGGAGAGGGTAGTATTACCAACCTATTGATCAAAGAAATACTTTATGGGACTGGTTTTGTTGGAAAGCCACTTAGAGAAGCAAATGGGGGGAGGCGGCAAGGCTCTAGTTGCTCCCTCTGCCATCTAAGAGCCGACCAGCAAATCTGGCTGTCATATTTTCCGCTTCTCTCCTTGCTACTTCATGGGATGGGTTGTAGCTGAGCAGAAAAACATCTGCCTTGCATGAGGAAGGTCCAAGATTCATTTCCCAGCATTTGCAGGTAGGGTTGAGAGAGACCGCGGTCTGAAACTCTGGAAAGCCACCATGAACAACCTTGAGCTAGATGGGTCTGACTCTGAATAAGGCAATTCCCTACATTCCGACTTGACTCAGCCCTTTATTCAGAGTGATGAGGCCTGGAACCCTACTTTATTTTTAGGGAAAGAACCGTGGCTCAGGGCACAAGCTTTACATGTCAAAGGTACTGGGTTTAATCCCCAGCATTTCCAGGTAGGGCTGGGAAGGACCCCCATCTGGGAGCCTGGTGAGCTGCTGCCAGTACAAGAGCGGCCTGGCTCAGTGTAAGGAAGCTTCCAAGGTTCCTTGTCTGCATTTGGTGTCAGAATGAATCTCTTTGCCCTTGCCCAGTCTGGTTTTGGATATCAGTAGTGGCGCTGTGGGTTAAACCATAGAGCCTAGGACTTGCTGATCAGAAGGTCGGCGGTTCGAATCCCCATGATGGGGTGAGTTCCCGTTGCTCGGTCCCTGCTCCTGCAGTTCGAAAGCACGTCAAAGATAAATAGGTAAGGTAAATGGCAGGACGGTAAACGGCATTTCCGTGCGCTGCTCTGGTTTGCCAGAAGCGGCTTAGTCCTGCTGGCCACATGACCCAGAAGCTGTACGCTGGCTCCCTTGGCCAATAAAGCAAGATGAGTGCCGCAACCCCAGAGTCAGTCACGACTGGACCTAATGGTCAGGGGTCCCTTTACCTTTAAGGTCCAAATAACTTGACTTGTTTACTAGATGACTGAAGGTGTTGCTGGACTACAGCTCTCATCATCCCTGACCATTGGCCATGCTGGCTGGAGCAGATAGGAGTTAAAGTCCCACAATATCTTTTTTTTTTATATAATAATTTTTTTATTGCTTTTTTTCCAAGGTCGGAATACATCGTCAGTAACACAACAAAAGCGGTTTTACAGAAAGAAAAAAGAAATTATAGAAGAAAATTCACTTTTTCAAATCAATTTTCATGATCAACCGGACTTCCCCACGTCCTCCATCCCCTGCTTTCTTTACAATAAAAATAAACAGCAAATTAATACCTTATTTCATATGTTTTTGTGTTTTCATTTAGTTATATAGTCTACAATTTATACTTTTCTAGATCATAACTTGGTTTCCATCATTTACCAATCTCAATACTGAAGCTTGTTTTTTCCAAAGGCTTAGCAAATTCTCAACATTCATATAACTTATAGTGTTTTTGTAGATAGTCCTTAAATTTTTTCCAATCCTCTTCCACTTCCTCTTCTCCCAGATCTCGGATTCTGCCTGTCATTTCGGCTAGTTCCATGTAGTCCATCAGCTGCGAATGCCACTCTTCCAGCGTGGGTAACTCCTGTGCCTTCCAATGTTTAGCTATAAGGATTCTTGCTGCTGTAGTTGCATATAAAAAGAAAGTTCTATCTTTCTTTGACACTCTCTGGCCCACAATGCCCAGGAGGAAGGCCTCTGGTTTCTTGTGAAAGGTGTACCTAAACACCTTTTTCAACTCATTATAAATCATTTCCCAGAAAGCCTTCACCCTCGGGCATGTCCACCAGAGGTGAAAGAATGTTCCTTCAGCCTCCTTACATTTCCAACATTTATTGTCAGACCGATGGTATATCTTTGCAAGTTTGACTGGGGTCATGTACCACCTGTATACCATTTTCATAATGTTTTCTTTTAAGGCACTACATGCCGTGAATTTCATACCGGTGGTCCATAACCTTTCCCAGTCTTCAGACATAATGTTGTACCCAATGTCCTGAGCCCATTTTATCATAGCTGATTTAACTGTCTCGTCTTGAGTATTCCATTTAAGCAACAAGTTATACATTCTTGAAAGCACTTTCGTCTTAGGTTCAAGTAGTTCTGTCTCTAGTTTTGATTTTTCCACCTGGAAACCAATTTTTTTATCCTTTTTAAACACCTCTAGAATTTGGGCATAATGAAACCAGTCTCGCACCTTTCCCTTCAATTTTTCAAAGCTCTGCAACCTCCAAGTATCACCATCTCTTTCAATTAACTCACAGTATTTTGCCCAGCCACTCCCCATGTTACGTAGTTTAATGGCTTTAGCCTCCGTCGGTGATAACCACCTCGGAGTCTTACTTTCAAGTAAGTCCTTATATTTAGTCCAGACAATGAATAGAGCTTTCCTGACAATATGGTTTTTAAACAGTTTATGAAGCTTTACCTTGTCGTACCACAAATATGCATGCCACCCAAAAGCATTACTATGCCCTTCCAGATCTAGGACATCAGTGTTTTCTAACAGAAACCAATCCTTCATCCAGCAGAAGGATGCAGCTTCATAATACAATCTTAAGTCCGGCAGGGCAAACCCCCCTCTTTCCTTTACATCTGTTAGTATCTTAAATTTTATTCGGGGCTTTTTGCCCTGCCAGGCAAACTTCGTGATATCCCTCTGCCACTTTCCAAAACATTCCACTCTGTCCACGATCTGGAGGGTTTGAAACAGAAACAACATTCTTGGCAATACATTCATCTTAACTGCTGCAATTCTTCCCAACAAGGAAAGTTTCAATCTTGACCAAGTTTCTAAGTCCTTTTTAATTTCCGACCAGCATTTTTCATAATTATCTTTAAATAAATTCAAATTTCTCCCAGTCAAGTTAACCCCCAGGTATTTCACTTTTGTAACCACATTTAATTCTGTTTCCTTCTGGAACCCATCTATTTCTGAAGGTGTCAAGTTTTTTGCCAAAACCTTAGTTTTTTGTTTGTTCAACTTGAATCCCGCCACCCGACCAAACTCAGAAATTAGTTCTAAAGCTCTTTTTGTGCTGGCTTCTGGCTCCTGTAATGTCAAAACCAAGTCATCTGCAAAGGCCTTCAATTTGTATTGTTTTTCTCCGACCTGTATTCCTTCCACCAGCTGGTCCCTCCTAATCAAATTCAGCAACACCTCCAGGACAGAAATAAATAACAAGGGTGATAGGGGGCACCCCTGTCGTGTCCCTTTTTCAATTTTAAACTCCTCTGTCACCACACTGTTTACTATCAATTTAGCCTTTTGTTCTGAATAGATTGCTTCGATACCATTTTGAAACGCCCTTCCCACTCCCATCCCTTCCAAATTTTTCTTCATAAATTTCCAAGATATATTGTCAAAGGCCTTCTCCGCGTCTATAAAAATCAAAGCTGCTTTCGTGTTCATATTTGTCTGTAATAACTCCAAGACATCAATAATATTCCTAGTGTTATCAGACAAATGTCTACCAGGGAGAAAGCCTGCTTGGTCCTTATGAATTACTTCATTCAAAACTTTTTTCAGTCTGTTTGCTAAAATATCAGCAAAAATTTTGTAATCCACATTTAGGAGTGAGATGGGACGATAATTCTTAAGTTGAGTCTTTTCAGATTCCAATTTTGGTATCAGGGTGATGAATGCCTCTTTCCACGATTCTGGTGCCCCCTTCCCTTCCAAAATCTGATTACATACCTCCATTAGTGGGTGTATCAAATATTCCTTCAGTGTCTTATAGTATTTGGAGGTAAGTCCGTCTGGGCCTGGGGATTTGCCTGTTTGCATGTTCTGAATGGCACTTTCAATTTCCTGTTGCGTTATTTTATAGTTCAGGGCTGTTTGTTTGTCTTGTGTTAGCTTTTGAAGGCCATGACTTTTTAAGAAGTTATTTATTTCTATCTCTGCTTGGGGTCCTTGGGTATAGAGTTTTTTAAAATATCTCTGGAAACACTTTCTAATCTCTTCTGGTTTCTGAATACATTCACCTTCGACCTCCAGATTGGTAACAAAGTTCAATTTTTGTCTCTTTTTCAGCTGCCATGCCAGCAGCTTCCCACATTTGTTTGCCGATTCAAATGATCTTTGTTTCATCTGTTTAATTTTCCATTCAATTTCTTGGTTTATCAATTTTAAAGATGAACAAGGAAGAATTTTGGCGATTGAAATACAATCACAAGGAGAAAAATTTTTGATAGTTGGAATATATGCACCAAACGATGGGAAATCGGAATTTTATAAGAGGCTGCATGAGATAATGCTGGACCACATTGACTATACCAACATCATTCTGATGGGAGATATGAATGGGGTAGTCTCCACGTACATGGATAAGTCACAAAACCAAAATTTGAACAAAGACGGCAGACTTCCAAAGACTTTTTTTGAACTGACAGACAATATGGACTTGATTGACATCTGGAGGACAAAGAACCCTCTGGGTAAGGAGGGAACATTCTTTTCTGAAGCCCACCTATCTTGGACAAGAATCGACCAAATCTGGATATCTAGAGGACTGGCACCTAAGACAAGAAAAATAGAGATCTGCCCCAAAACTTGCTCCGACCATAACGCTTTGAAAATGGACTTGAGACTCACACCAGCTGGATCCTTCAGATGGAGAATGAATGACCACTTGTTTAGAGATCAGGAGATCGTGAAGAAGGCCCAAAAAACGTTGAAAGACTATTTTGAAATAAATTTGAATACCTCGGTGGAAAAGAAAATAATCTGGGACGCGAGTAAAGCAGTTATGAGAGGGTTCCTGATACAACAGAACACTATTAAGAAAAAACTCTGGAATGGTAAAAAGGACAAGATTTTGGACAAAATAAGAGATGGAGAGAAAAAGCTGAGACTAAATCCAAAATCAAAAGAAGTTTTAAGAGAAATAAAATTCTACCAAACACAATATACGAAATTAGTAAAGTCCCACAATATCCAGAGGGTCGCAGGGTCCGGAATTGGCCATGGTCTGGCTTGCTGTTCGCCCACTGAAAATGCAGGCAATGCATATATAAGGAGAAGAAGTGTCAGTGACCAAACAGAGGAGAGTGAGTTGGTGGGAGTATAGAGGTAACAGCATTGGACTAGGGACCTGGGAGACCAGGAGTCAAATTCACACTCGGATGACCTGGGTCCAGTTACTGCCTCTTAGCTTAACCTGTTTCATAGGATTGTTGTGGGAATTCAATGAGGGGTGAGGGAAGAACTACTGACACCACCTTGAGCTCCTTGGAGAAGAGTTGGGATATAAGTGCAAGAAACAAACAAACAAAGTTAAGACAAAGAGCCACTACAAAGTTATTGACCCAAGAAGACTTGTGGATCATGAAGATCCAATAGCTCAAGAAGCTGGTTCAGCCCCTGGGAGATGCACATTTCAAGCCCACTAGTGGTGGTGGGGTGATAATCCTGTCACTTACTTTGACAACATCTTCAGCAGAGGATTTGCATTCCACGGATTCGGAGATGTCTGTCACAGCACTGTTCTCTTCAATCGACACCACTTTGATGGGGACCGCAACTGTCTTCCCTGTGAGGATCGCAGTGTTCAGGATCTCTGTGTCCTGCAGGGCAAACAACAGTGCAAAAGGATTGCTGCCATTGCTTTGTTTGAGCGGAGCTCTTGAGATAATGAGGAAACCTGAAATGAAGTTCTACAGCTGCCTTGCCCATCCTGGTGCTTTCTCAGTGCTGTTGGGCAATAGTCCCCACCACCATGGACTATTAGATCATGCTGTCCTAGAACATCTGGAAGGAACCAAGTAGGGGAAGGATCCTCTACACCAGCGGTTCTCAACCTGTGGGTCCCCAGATGTTGTTGGACTACAACTCCCATCATCCCTGAGCTCTGGCCTTCCTAGATAGGGGTGATGGGAGTTGTAGTTCAACAACATCTGGGGATCCATAGGTTGAGAAAGGCTGCTCTACACCTCCCAGACTTAACCAATGAATATGTATTGTATCTCTATAATGTTCTTGTGAAGCTACCAGCATGAGTTTGACCAAACTGCGGGAGGCAGTGGAAGACAAAAGTGCCTGGTGTGCTCTGGTCCATGGGGTCACGAAGAGTCGGACACGACTAAACGACTAAACAACAACAATGTTCTTGTGTGCACTATGGGTTTATGGAGCTTGTTGCCACAGTGTTGGCTCCCTAGCTAAGATGACTTTAAAGGGGATTAAACAAAGGAGCACAAGCGGTTCACCAATGGCCAAGAAGGTGAAATGAAACGACCCCCACCATGTTCAAAGGCAAGGTGGACACTGATAACTGGGAGCCAGTGTGGTGTAATGGTTAAAGTAGTGAATTAGGACCTGGGAGGTCCAAACCCCCACTCAGCCATGAAGCTCCCTGTGTGTCCTTGGGTCAGTCGCTGCCTCTTAATCTATCCTACCTCATAGGGTGGTGTGGGGATGAAATGGGGGGACGGGACACCATATACATCACCTTGACCTCATTGGTGAAAAGGTGAGATATGAATGCAATAAATGCTGTGAAACAGCAGTTGCTGGGTGAGGGGGAGCATCAGGATTTGGCTTTTGCTTTCATGCTCTGCTTCCAGAGGTACGTGGCTGATCACTGTGGCAAACGGGATGCTGGATCAGGTCGTCCTCTAGCCTGATCTTGCATAACTCTTTTTAGGTTTTGCATGCTAGCAGGTGCAGAAGCAAGCACACAGGCCATACGACTCTGACAGTGATATCACAGGAATATAAGGAGCCATACTGGATCAGGCCAGAGGTCCACCCAATCCAGCATCCTGTTTGCCATGGTGGCCAGTCAGATGTTGCCAGGAGGTTCACAAGCAGATCACAAGCACATTAGCACTCTCTCAGTCATGATCCTCAGCAACTGGTATAGGCAGTCAGTACAGCAGACCTGCAACATTATTATTATTATTATTATTATTATTATTATTATTATTATTATTATTATTATTATTCACACATCTGGCTGGGTTGCTCCAGCCCCCCTGAGTGGCTCCCAACAAAGTAATAAAAATACAAGAAAACAAAATAGCAACCATTTAAATCTTCCCTTCAGATGGGACTGCAGCTTTGTGTGGGTGGCAGGAACACACACACACACACATATAGGGAGCAACAGTTGGAAGGGGCCACCTGAGATCTCATGATTTCTCATGACTGATTGATTGATTACTGTATTTTTTTGTGTATAACATGCCCCCATGTATAAGACTACTCCTATTTTGGGAGACTCAAATTTTTAAAAATGGGGGGAGATGGCCCAGAATTGTTGAGCTTTTTTGGGGGGAGCATTACCCAGAAATGTTGAGCTTTTAGCTTTTTTGGGGGGAGGATTGCCAAAAACCACTCACACGAATGAAAGGCGTTGGAAATTGCGTGCGCCACCGATGCCACCAGCCCTCTGCCCGCTCACCGCCAGCAGCCACCAATCACGCACCCAATTGCCACAGACAAGCTCCTGCTCGCAGCTGCAACCAATCACCCGT
Source organism: Podarcis bocagei (assembly GCF_964188305.1). Taxonomy (NCBI): domain Eukaryota; kingdom Metazoa; phylum Chordata; class Lepidosauria; order Squamata; family Lacertidae; genus Podarcis; species Podarcis bocagei. The sequence continues at coordinate 7,101,573 of NC_138142.1, read as the reverse complement.
CCCCCCCTCTGCATTATCCGCGGATAAGATGACCCCCGATTTTTTACATTATTTTTGAGTAAAAAAGCCTCATCTTATAAACAGAAAAATACTGTATATTTCAAACGAATTCCAAAGCGACAACATAATAGAACATCACAAATAAAGTATTACTCATAGATGAAATAATCAGTGAAACAATTACAATCTATAAAACTCTGTAAACAAAGCAACAACTAATACATAAGCTAAACATCAACATTAAAGCAAAGTCACATTATATGATTAACAGATCAATACAGCATTTATAATTTCTAAAACAATATTAGCAACATTAACAAAATAGCAACCAAAAAAATAAACTAAGCACTACAAGTCCCATCATCCCTGACTGTTGGCTGTGCTGCCCAGGGTTGATGGGAGTTGGGAGTCCAACAACATCTGGAGGGCAGTAGGCTCTCTACCCCAATGCTGCTTCTACTCTCTGTCCCTGCAACTTCTGGTAGAGAGGGAAGTGTGAGATTTTGGGGAGCCATAAGGTTGGTTTCAGAAAAAGTATTGCATAAACCACATAAATGTTGAGCCGCTCAGAGGGAACCTTCAGTGAGCTTCCCTTTTCTCTAACCCGGGGGTCAGCAACCTTTTTCAGCTATGGGCCGGTCCACCGTCCCTCAGACCATGTGGTGGGCTGGACTATATTTTTTGGGGGGAAATGAATGAATTCCTACACCCACAAATAACCCAGAGGTGCATTTTAAATAAAAGCACACATTCATCTCAGGTAAAAACACCAGGCAGGCCCCACAATCACCCAGAGATGCATTTTAAATAAAAGGACACATTCTACTCATGTAAAAACATGCTGATTCCTGGACCATCTGTGGACCGGATTGAGAAGGTGATTGGGCCACATCTGGCTCCCCGGGCCTTAGGTTGCCTACCCCTGGTCTTGGCTAGCCACAGAAACTCTAGGAAGCGCCATGGCAGGGATGGGAAAATGTTTGGCCTTCTAGATGCTGGATTCCAGCTCCCACCAGCCTCAGCCAGCATGAGCAATGGTCAGGAATGACAGGAGTTGCAGACCACAACATCTTGAGGGCTACCGCTTTGGCCACCCTGGACCTAGACTAATTCCCCAGTTGATACTGCCCAGGCAAAAGCGAGAAAGGACCTCCAAAACCTGAAAGGTAGCTCTTCATGAACACCATTTCTTTCAAAAGAGTTCTGATCTAAATGAAAAGCAGATTGCTTTTTCATGTAGTTTTATCTTTGTTGAACCCCATATCTTGGTCTCCCTTTTGCAAAGAACTTCAAAGTTTGCCGGATGCACGTTTTCAACTTGCAGCCCTAGAAAATGACTGGAACATTTTGCAAAAGCAGCAACAGAGGTCAAAAAGAAGGGATTTTTTGTTTGTTGTCGACTTAAATATGGATCAAAGAATGTCCAAAGGTACCCGTTGCTTCATTTCCAATTGTTTGAAAGCCATACCTTCCCCTCTAACCCCCACCCCCCATCTTTGGATGCTTTGCTGCCAGTTTGATTCCTTCCACTGAGGAAGAAAAGAAAAAAGAGTGAAACAGTTGAGGTGGGAAATGAGGTCATCTCAGGTGAAGTTGCCCTTTGGCTATCATTTATACCAAAAGCTAGGATATCTTATTCAAACATTGTCATGCAGTATTATGAAGCTGCAACCTCTGCCCATTTTCGGTGATGTTCCCACCTACCATGATTGTGTATGCTGATATTATGATTCTAGTCTATTCTTATTATAATTATTAAATATATATTTGCATGCTGCCTTTTAAGGGGACCCACCATAAGAAGCATTGGGCTTCTTAAGCTCACTCTGTCCAGAAATAACCAGCTCCTTCTTCTGCCATCTCCACACCCCTCCCACTTAACCACTGTACAGTTACAGCTGGGTTGGGGGGGAGTGTCTTTCAGCCCAAGGGCCACATTCTGTTCTGGGCAACTTTCTAGGGGACCACATGCCAGTGGCAAAAGTGGGTGGAGCTATTCATGCAAATGCTACCTCTGTACAGTCGGCTACTTTCTGCGAACACTTCTCTCTATCCTCTGCCAAGACAAACAAGAAGCATTTCCATAGGTTGATGATACATTCAAGTCAGGTAAAGGCTCTCAGTGAGGTTGTGAATCAAGGCCAGTGGGGGGCTGTGGCCTGCGGAGAGATGGTGTGGCCTGGGGAGAGTTTTGAGGGCCAGATAGAGAGGGCTGGAGGGCCACATTTGGCTCCCGGGTCAGATGTTCCTCATCTGTGCTGCAGATTTCTCTGGAAGCAGGTGCCTCTCAATGGGCCTTTTTTTCCCTGAGTAGCTATTTTGCACTGTGTAGCAAAGTTTCCTGAGTTTCCTGAGTAGCAAAGTTTGCACTGTGAACCATCTCTCTTTCCTATTCCATGACTTTTGGTGAGTTTACGAATGGGTATTACAAAGCTATGGACTAACTTATGGAGTTTCACTGGTTCCATTCCGACTCATGGATGCAAAATGGTCTACTTGTCTTTTATCGTATCTGTAATTAAGACACTTCAATCCCCTGCCCTCGGCTAATGGTTTCATTACAGAAAACCTGCATATGAATGGATTTATTTTGATTAATTACTTTGGGGACTTACATCTGGGAGGAAAGAAATCAAAGGCATGGCTTGTTGTGCTAATAGCTTGCTGAATTTTTATATCCCTGCCCCCAAACACTCCCACATAAACCAGCATCTAAAACTGAAAGGATAGCCAGCTTCAGGAGCATTCATTAAAAAGCATCTAACAGGTACCATTAGCATCATTACAGATGACTGACATTAGTCTGGGATGGGTAACTATTGTGCTAGCTCAACCAGAATACAGGAGTGGGAGGCTAATAGTTCATCTCTGTCAAAATCAATTGTGATTTATTAGCCTAGGAACTGTCCAAGTTCATAAATCATAAGGGTGCAACTGTTGGATTCAGAGGAATGTATTTTCCACCTCCATGTGTGCTGCTGGGAATCACAGGTCTGTGTAACATGCATTCCCATTAGTCAAATGGCACCAGAGACCATGAGACAGAATCAAGTAGGTAGCTTGGGAGGAAGAAGCAACATGAAAGAAGTGTGGGACAAATGGATAGAGAAATGCTTTAGTATCTCTCTCAAAAGACTATAACTTGTGGATAGCCAATGAAACTGAACGCTGGGAGATTCAGGGTAGACAAAAGAAAGGACTTTCTAAAAGAAGTGACATGGTTGGATCACTTCCTGGTGCAACTGGACTTCTCCACGACCTTCCCCTCTGCAGGGAGGTCTTGTACTTTTATAACGATTTCTGCATTCATGATGATGGTGTAAAAGGCCTCAGCCCAGAATACCTGAAGGAGCATCTCTATCCCCATTGTTCTGCCCAGACACTGAGGTCCAGCTCCAAGGACCTTCTGGTGGTTCCCTCACTGTGAGAAGTGAGGTTACAGGGAACAAGGCAGAGGGGCTTCTTGGTGGTGGCACCTGTGCTGTGGAATGCCCTCCCGTCAGATGTCAAGGAGATTAACAACTACCTGAATTTTAGCAAACATCTGAAGGCAGCCCTGTTTAGGGAAGTTTTTAATGTTTGATTCTATTTTTAAAATTCTGTTGGCAGCTGCCCAGAGTGGCTGAGGAAACCCAGCGAGATATGTGGGGTATAAATAAATTTTTTTTTATTATGTTACTAAATGGGGAGAGGAGGGGTTGACAATAATGGAGGTGGATGGAGGAAGTAAGCACCAATGGGAAACAGGATCCAACTAAAAAAGGAGAGATCAAAGGACAAGGAAACTCACACAGGACCTAGCTGTAATATTTGCTTCACCTAGTTTTGTAAATCAGGAACCACCAACCTTTGAGGGCCAGTGAACACATTTGGAATTTTGAACAAATGTCATGAGCAGCAGTCACAAAATGGCTGTCATGATGACATGACATACCATGAAATGGCTGCCATATCTAAAAGAGCAGAAAAAGAGAACTACAACATGGCTCGGGTGTGTCTCCCATCGATGGAAGAAAGGGCACTTACATCAGCAGCCACAGGGAGAAACTCTTCACGCTCCTCCTCTGTTCAGAATGAGAGGGACAGTAGGCATTCAATTCTTCCACACAATGGAATGTTGGCATGTTCAACGCAAGAGAATTCCTACTCAGGAAATGAGGAAGCCGTCACTCATGGATTGTGGATTTCTGAGGGGGTATTCACTAGCACCTTTCATGGGTGGCATAGGAAGTATTGGCAAACACACTGCCATCTGAGGGAGTTAGGCAGGTACCTATGGATATTGTTTTGGTGATTGACGTAAGACTGGAGTGTGCCACAAGGGACTTGATTTGTTTTGCTCTTACAATGATAACATAAAAGTGGATGGTGCTCTCCATTTCCATCCCTAATCTGTTACTCCCCACAGAACTGCTTCCCTCAATGTGATGAGATGTGGAAACCTTGGTTCCTACCACAAGGCACTATCATAACACAGGAGAGTTTGCATCTTGCTTGGGTGGCGCTGTGGTCTAAACCACAGAGCCTAGGGCTTGCCAATTGGAAGGTCGGTGGTTCGAATCCCTGTGACGGGGTGAGCTCCCGTTGCTCGGTCCCTGCTCCTTTCAACTTGGCAGTTCAAAAGCATGTCAAAGTGAAAGTACAGTGGTACCTCGGGTTAAGAACTTAATTCGTTCCGGAGGTCTGTTCTTAACCTAAAACTGTTCTTAACCTGAAGCACCACTTTAGCTAATGGGGCCTCCCGCTGCTGCTGCCGCCGCCGCGCTGCCGGAGCACGATTTCTGTTCTCATCCTGAAGCAAAGTTCTTAACCCGAGGTACTATTTCTGGGTTAGTGGAGTCTGTAACCTGAAGCGTATGTAACCTGAGGTACCACTGTAGATAAATAGGTACCACTCCGGCGGGAAGGTAAATGGCATTTCTGTGCGCTGCTCTGGTTTCACCAGAAGCGGCTTAGTCATGCTGGCCACATGACCTGGAAAAACTGTCTGCGGACAAACGTCAGCTCCCTCTGCCAGTAAAGCGAGATGAGTGCTGCAACCCCAGAGTTGTTTGTGACTGGACTTAACTGTCAGGGGTCCTTTACTTTACCTTCAGGAAGGACCACAGAACAGAAAGCAAAGAGCAGGAGAAAGAAGGGAAGTGACTTGACTTTCTATTTACATGGAAGCCTTTTGCCAATTCTTTGACTAAGGGGCCTTCATTTTCTAGGGTCTGTATAGCTGACTACAAATCTGAAGAGTTGAGATGATAAAGTTTCAAGTGCAGGTAAAGCTGCTTCTTTTTCTGCTGCAAACAGACAGGAATTAATTAATTCCCAAACACTCCCAGTATACAAAGGGGAGCATAATTACTTCATGTAAATAGATAATTAACAGGCAACAACATTAAAAAGCATTTTTCTTGCTTGTTTCTCTAATGACTTGATAGGCACAATGAATTGGTGGTACAAGCACAGAAACTGCCCCCCCCATTTAATCCCACGCAGGAGAGGCAGAGTTTAAAATGTGATTGATGAGTTGCATTTTCAACCAAACTCCCAAAGAGCTTCTGATTTCATCACAGATCCTAGAAATTTCACTGCTTCTCTCTAACTCAAAAATAAATTATTCCCCCAACTACAAAGTTCTCATTTTGTTAAAGATCTCATTTTGTGCTAGCCTTTCAGGCTGCAAGCCTAGACATGCTTACCTGAGAGGCTGGCAGTAAATCCCATTGAACTGAATGGGGGATACATATGGGTAGAGAGAATAGGGGTGGAGAAACTTTTTCAGGCTGAGGGCCACATTCCATCTAAGCAACTTTCTGAGGGCCACGTGACAGCAGTAGGCAGGGACCAAGGCAAAGTAAGTAAAGAAATACAGTGGAACCTTGGTTCTTGAACTCAATCTATCCCAGAAGTCCATTTGACCCCCGAAACATTTGTAAACCAAGGCATGGCTTCCGATTGGTGCAGGCACCCTGGAAACCATAGCTGACAGCTGCATCAGACATTCAGCTTCCATTTTTTTTTTTTTTTAAACTGGAACACTTACTGCCAGGTTTTCAGTGTTCGGGAGCCGATTTGTTCATCAACTAAGCCGTTTGAGAACCAAGGTTCCACTATGAATGCAATTATTGCCTTTGCACAGTAGGCCAGCTTTGACACACACTCAATCTCTCCTCTGTCTCCTCCACCCGGACAATCAAGAGTTCAATGACACAGCACAGCCAGGCAAAAACACTCAAATATGGTGTAAAGCTGGATCAGTGAGGGGTGTGGCGTGGGAAATAGTCCTGAGGGCCAAACCAAGAGGCATGAAGGGCCACATTCAGCCCCTGAGCTTGAGGTTCACCACTCCAATGTACATGATTGCACTGTTAGTCTCTCAAGAGAGGCTGAACTGCCTTCCATATGTCAGAGAGGTAAAAGCAATTTTATATCCTTCCATAGCAGGCAGGTCTTTCTCTCCCTCCTTGATGTAGTAATCTGACTACAACCATTTCAGCAGCACTGTTTAAGTCTCTGGTCCTCTTATGTTGCTGTTTCCCACCCCACTCCCTCCATGCTACGCAAGTCTAGAAGCAGCCTTCAGAATTCACCTTTCTTCTTTCTTTTTGTTTTTCATCATGTTTTTATCTTACTTAGATTAATGTTGGAGAAAAAAGATATTTCATTAAGCTTTGTATTTCTCTTTGCAAACTTTAATAACATTTATTAATAAAATAAAAAATAAAATCCCTTGCGGTTTAAGCTGCTAGTGTTTACGGTGACAACCACACCCTTATGTTCTAGATCTCTTTGGTAAGTACATAAGAAGAGCTTGCTGGATCAGGTCAAAGTCTCATCTAGGTCAGCATCCTGTTCCCACAATGGCCAATCAGAAGGCTATGGGAAACCTGCAAACAGCAGCTGAGAGCAACAGCACTCTCACTCTTCTGTGGTTTCCAGCAACTGATGTTCATAAGCACTGCTGCCTTTGACCATGGAGGTGGAACATAACCATCATGGCTAGAGGCCATTGATAGCTTTTACCTTTGTGAATTTGTCTAACCCTCTTTTAAAGCCATCCAAGTTGGTGGCCATCACTGCGTCCTGTAGGAGTAAATTACCATTTAGTTATGCACTGTGTGTATCAGTACTAATTTACTGTAGAGTCATAAAAGTAAAGGTACCCCTGACCTTTAAGTCCAGTCATGGATGACCCTGGGATTGCATGCTCATCTCACTCTATAGGCCGAGGGAGCTGGTGTTTGTCCACAGACAGCTTCCGGGTCATGTGGCCAGCATGACTAAGCCGCTTCTGGCAAACCAGAGCAGTGCACAGAAATGCTGTATACCTTTCCGCCGGAACAGTAGCTCTTTATCTACATGCACTTTGATGTGCTTTTGAACTGCTAGGTTGGCAGGAGCAGGGACCGAGCAATGGGAGCTCACCCTGTCGTGGGGATTCGAACTGCCAACCTTCTGATCGGCAAGTCCTAGGCTCTGTGGTTTAACCCACAGCAGCGCCACCCGCATCGCAGTAGAGTCATAGCACAGGCAAAAAGACTCAAGGAGGGTGCAAAGCGGGTGAGGTCTGGGAGAGAGGGTATGACTGGGGAGATGGCATGGTGTTGGAAGAGACTCATGGGTCACAGAGAGAGACTTGGAAGGTTGCATTTGACTCCTGATGCTGAAGTTCCCCAGCCCTGTTTTAACATTTAGACCCCATGACTATGACGATATTATTAACATAAGTTAAGCAGTCACATTTCTATTTAAGCAAATTGATTTGAGTCTCAGGCATGGATATGTTAAATCTTAAGGACTTGAAACTTGGTCTTTAAAATAAAATAAAAGTGAGAACTTTGGACGCAGTATTACATATGGAAGCCTTTCTTTGTTTTGGAACACTTGAGATGTTTTTTTTAAAAAGCTGCATGAGTAGGGAAGAAACAGTTTGTAGGGTGCTGGAACAAAACTCCACAACAAAACTCACAACAACATGGACTTCATTGCATATTCAGAAACTGTGAAGCCACATTACGAGGCAGCCTGACATTGCAATCACAGATTAGAGTTATTATCCACAGTGGCGATTACAGCTGATTAGCAGCGGAACATTGTTAGGCAAGGGATTCTGTTTATCAACATAATCCTGTGATTAAAATTGCCCTTTGGCCAACTTGACTTGTGAACACTCCCACGTATGCACTCAGCGCCAGAGCTAAGGGAAGGGAAGGAAAACACAGCCAGAAACACTTGTGGAAAAACAAGTGTTTTTTAAGTGGCAAGGTGTGCAACTCAGAGCACAGCTACATACAAACCTACAGAGCTATAAAACTGAAATGTAAGGGCGTGTGGGTGGGTGAAGGAAAACTCATTTTACTCCAGGAATTAATCTGCTGGGAAAGCTTATGAAAGCCATCCTGCTTCTACCACAATCTGCAGAATGGGTATAGTAAGAAATTCCCAACTTTAACAGGATTGTCTTAAGAATACTCTCCTAAGTGAGGTGGGCAACTTCTACCTTGTGGACCTAATTAGGCTTGGCAAAGGTCCCAATTTCACCTCTGTCTGGTTCCCTGAAAGCATGCCCACCTTGCATGATAAGCATAGCTGTCAATTTCCCCCCCTTTTAAAGGGAAATTCCCTTATTCCAAATAGGATTCCTCCCAAGAAAAGGGAAAAGTTGACAGCTATGATGATAAGTGATGGTTCCTTTGCAAGCAGATGCCAATCAGCTGATAGGCGCTGATAGGGTGCCCTCTGATGATCAGCTGACCTTTGGGATCTCCCTAGTAAAGCTGCTACAAGGTATGTCCACACACCTAACTTTGTAACAAAGTCAAGAGGGGTTGCCCTCGACAACGATCGCCTGATTAGTGTGGTCATTGACAGCATGCCTTGAAAAGGGCGTGCTGTGAGCCTCGCTTTGTTTCTTTGCAGGCACAGTTCAAATTAAAACTGCTCCTGCAAATGGACTTCAAAGGGGCTCACTGTAACCGCTAATCGGTGGTTGCAGCAATCCCCTTTTAATTTGCTATCTCTCCAGCCTTTATGCATGATGTTATGCATCGGGAGTGGCAAAATCCTAGCTCAGGGGCCTTATCCAGCCCCCAAGTCAATTTTGCTGCCTTTCATCCAAGTTCCAACCCATTTTGTCAGGAGCAGCAATTAGAAAAGTGTATGCACAGTATTGAGATAGGTGGAAAGACTGGAAATTCTCTGTCTGGCCCAGTGGTCTGGTGTAGATGGAAGTTACCTGCCCTTTGGGCAATCAGAATGATCATCTGATGAGCAGAGAAGGGACAACAGCCCCCTTCCTCAGCTGAATTGCACAGATCAGCTGTGGCAGGATGGCTGTGCATTCTCTTCACCTGTCTGCCCATGTGTGTGGTGTGTGTGTGTGCGGTGAGAGGGTTGGCCATGCCCACCACTTGCATGCGGCCCCCAGAGAGCTGTCTGAGTGTGAATGTGGCCCCTGGGTCAAAAAAAAGGTTAGTTACCTCTGTTATAAGGACACAAGTGACGCTGTGGTCTAAATCACTGAGCCTAGGGCTTGCCGATCAGAAGGTCAGCAGTTCGAATCCCCGCAATGAGGTGAGCTCCCATTGCTCGGTCCCAGCTCCTGCCCACCTAGCAGTTCAAAAACACGTCAAAGTGCAAGTAGATCAATAGGCGGGAAGGTAAATGACATTTCTGTGTGTTGCTCTGGTTCGCCAGAAGTGACTTAGTCATGCTGGCCACATGACCCAGAAGCTGTACGCCGGCTCCTTCGGCCAGTAAAGCGAGATGAGCGCCACAACCCCAGAGTTGTCCACGACTGGACCAAATGGTCAAGGGTCCCTTTACCTTTACCTCTGTTCTGCATGGTCCCTTAGCAATACAGCTTTAGCTTCCTCAACCAGGTGCCGTCCAGATGTTTTGGACTTTGTGTCTCTCTTCATCCCTGGCTATTGCCCATGCTGGCTATGGCTGATGGGAATTGTAGTCCTAAACAAAGGGACCAGGTTGGAGATTGATTGACCTGGTTCCGTTTTCGGTCACCAAGCATGCCTAGATGCCATGCCTATTTAATTTTGCTTCCAGCCGCTTGTTCCTTTCCCAAACAACGTGACTTAAGACAAAGTCCTGTGAGTGGGTGGAAGGAACAGGATGCAGGGACCTGAGTCTCCTCTGATTCACCCTGAATGAATTGCAGTGCCTTAGTTTTAAAGTCTCTGGATAGAGACAACCATTAATTAAATAGCCCTTCCTTATAGAAAAATCGGCACCACTTTGGAGTGTTTAGAAATGCACATGCAGTCCTGCCTTCCTTAAAATACATGCCAGTCAATCATTTTCGGTGGACCTGAGACACTGACATCTCTAAGACAGCAGGGGGTGTGGGGAGTGCGCCACACTCCTTAATTCGGATGCCTCAGAGCTATCTTTAAGATCCTTGATGCCTCTTCTGAAGTGCCTTTGAAGTGGTCACCCTGTTAACATCCGGACGCTCAAAAAAAGTGGCAGTCGACAGACGGCTCCTTTTGATGTGCCACATGACAGTTGCATTGCTAAAATTCAATTATGCAAGCTATCAAAACTTTAAAAAACAAAATAAAATATCCACTTTCCCATGAAGGAGAGCAACATAAAACACTTGCAAACAAATTGAAATAACATTTTTCTGATGTGAGGTAATGGATCATGATTAGGATTTTGCCTTGCATCTAACTGTGTGTATATGTGTTTGGAAAGAAAGAAAGAAAGAAAGAAAGAAAGAAAGAAAGAAAGAAAGAAAGAGAAATACGATAGATCAGGCATAGGCAAATTCGGCCCTCCAGATGTGTTGGGACTACAACTCCCATCCTGGTCCTGTTAGCTAGGGATGATGGGAGTTGTAGTCCCAAAACATCTGGAGGGCCAAGTTTGGTTATGCCTGTGATGGATAGAGTAAGCAATGGCCTAGAGGAGTGACTTCCTAACCGCTAAATTTCAGACATATCAGGCAAAGGATGCCCATTTTAGAGGCAAAGAAACAAAATTTTAGTGTGGACAATGGAAACGAATACACCTTATTCCATTATGATATCAAACCAGTTGAGAGTGCACGCCTTTAATTTTAAAAACAAAGATGCACAACTTTCTTTGAGGGACGGGAAAACATGCTACAGCAAGGAGACCATTACATGTGCCACCCCTTTAAGGCAGTATAATGTGGGCAGCTACACTGTGTGGGGGCCACCAGCTCTTCCAGTCATCGTTTTCTAAAAAACATCCTTTACAAAATTGATAAGATGATTGTATTAGATAATCCAGCTCTAGCAGTAATGAGAAATGCAAATTAATAAGGACATGAAATAGAATCTGTGGCACGCCTTCACACATGGCTGCTTCTCTTTTCACCCTCTGAAAAGCTGTAAATGTGGAAAGTTCCCCTCTCTTTTCTCTCCCGACCCATCATAATCAATGTGTCTCAATTGTGATTAAGACCCCCTTTCTTGATCTCAACCCTGCCCCCCTTCAGCTCAGGACTCTCTGCTTGGAAGAGTTGTAATGCTAAATATAATTAGGCATAGTTCAGTGAAAAGACAAGTATCATTTGCCCATTGCCTCCATTTGCTAAGAGATAGAATACACATTTCAAGATATGGCGGCAGCTGGACATCATAGGAAGAGAATGGATTTCCCAGTGCATGCTGGGAAAGCACAAGATTATTGCGACTTCCCTTATTAGGGCTGCTAACCAGTTAAAAGATTTTCAGCTGATTAATTGCCTGGCATTTAAACAATGCATTGATTAGCTAATCAATAAAATAAAATGAAAGGCCTGCAGCACATGAGATTTAGCTACATACTGCAAATCAAGATGTAAACTCCAGCTGCCCACTCCTGGCCTCCCCCAACTGCTTGTTCTATTAGCTTCTTATTCTCCCTCCTTCCTTCCTTCCATACTAGGAACTATGGCAAGGTATGGACCTTGGGCAAGAACCATGGTGCTGATTCAGAGTTCATTCGGTTAAGGACCATGGATAGCGACACTACAGTTGAGGCAGAAGGAGCAAGTTGTTTCAGCACTAGTATGCAACAACTGTCGAAATGTTACCATCTGGGTTAAGTAGTCAAGATTAAAGACCCTCCCCTTTATTAATCTATTTAATCATATTTCTGGGCCACCTTTTTGGGAAACCCTCACAGCAAAAGCCAGTAAAAGAAATATTATGTTAGCCATCGAAAACATTTTATCCACAGAAGAAGCAAGAAAATTGCAAATTTGACACCTGCAAAAGAAGTGTTTACTAGGCCTTCCAAAATGTTTGCTGTGTGGTAGCCTTCCAGAGATGAACAGTAATGGAGTGTCAGAGCTGTGGGGCCACCACAGAAAATACCCTCTCTTTCATCCCTGTTATTCTCCGTTATCAAGGTGATGGGCAAACAAGGAGGGTTGCAGAACTTAGTGTGTGAGTAAATGGATTTGGTGGTCCTTCAAAGAGCTTGTGCTCTGATTGCCTTTTATGCAGCCACTGGCTTCTTCTAAACAAGCTGTGTTTCAAGTTGCAAGGACTTTCTTTGGGGACACATCTTATGCCTTTCCTGATTCTCCTGATAACAGTCAGTGAAGCACATTGCACACTGCAAATTGCAGAGTGCTAGAGGAAAGGACCCTGCCCGCTTACAGCCTACAATTTGACGGGGGGGGGGGGGAGAAAGTAAAGGGCGAAAAGGGACAGCAGGAATAGCTGGGGAAATGTTATGCAATTTTTTCAGCAACTTGTAAGGCTATTTCAGTGACATGTAAGGCTGGGTTAGAAGTTTGGTTGCCATAGAGGAAGCCAGTGCTTTCTTTCTGGGGGCACACAGGGGTATGCATACCCATAAGCATTTTGTGAAACTAAGTTTGGCCTCATTGAGGGGCAGTATTTCAATATGAGTAGGAAAATGAGAGTACCCCTAAACCAGGCATAGGCAAACTCGGCCCTCCAGATGTTTTGGGACTACAACTCCCATCATTCTAGCTAACAGGACCAGTGGTCAAGGATGATCAGAATTGTAGTCCGAAAACATCTGGAGGGCTGAGTTTGCCTATGCCTGCCCTAAACATTTTTTTTAAAAAAAGAAATAACAGCACTGGAGGGAGCTATGCATACACTATATCATTCTAGGTGGGAGGTGGGCACAAAGGCATTCCAAAAGATGGCCAGTTAAAGGCAGTGAGGGACAGTGTGGGGAAGTGTGGGTTTTAGAGCCATACACACTGAATTCTATACCTCTGGACTGTCAGTATTTTGCAGGAGGTATCTAAGCATATACTGGTGAATTTAGCTTTGCAGACAATTAAAGTGCTCTCTTGCCCCAACACAACAAATCCACTTAAAAAAAAAGTTTTTGCAGGTAGGAAAGTGGTGGGAAAATGTGGAGTGATTGAATGATTAATGGGAAGGTGCATAAACACCCCACCAGCAAATCAGGGCAATTCCTCACTGTTCTATAACCTCCCTGCAAACAGATCAGAACAAACACCCGAAGAAGACCAGGTATAAGCTACCTTCCACATAAGCTTTGTGCTTCTAAATCAGGATGAATGCTCAATAAATAGGTCATCCAGAGGCAGTGGAAGGAGACTATTATTGGCTGGTGACTGCTTCCCATTTCATAGGGAAATTTTACAGCGAGGTGGGAGAATTTTAAACTGGCGAGGTTCTTTTTCATTTTTGTTTCATGCCAAGCTTGTCAAGAAAGTTTTGTTCTGTTTCTTGAGTGCTGGAAAATGCTGGCTGATCTCTCTCTCTCTCTCTCTCTCATTGTTGTCAAGAGGCATTCTGTCTATGAAAACTGAAAGTCACTTGGAGGGCTGTCAGTTTGCTGGGGTGGGAAGCACTGGGTTCTTTTTCCGCCTGGACCTTTGCCAGCCATTTGCTTCTTAGCATTCACGCTTGTTGTGTAAGAGAAGTTGCACTCCATTAGAGGATGAGGCAGAGGGTAATGGGGAGGCAGTGCTGAGGACCTTGTTCCAAGGAAGACTAATGATCAGCACTTCTCCCATCCTTTGCTCTCTGGGTTCATATATAAAATTAGCTCTGGTGAGCGGAGCCTGCAACAAAATATTGTATCATCTATGCACCTACTAAGGTCCCATCTTCATTGTACATTTAAAGCACACACACACAATCTTTATTACGGTCCAGAGACCAACAAAACATTACAAATCAATACAGAGTTCATACAGCCTACCTCCAGATTACTCAAGCACTTTGTTTGGAATATAGGGCTCATTTGTTCTTGCAACCACCGATAAAAACTTTGCCACTGCCAACGTTCTAGCTTTTGTCCGGTCTTCCAGTAGAAACCTGACATAGTGAGACTCTGACTTTCCCGGGAAAGGCACCAGCAAGGGTAGGATCAGTTCAGCCCTGGCCTGCTCATACTTCGCACAATGTAACAAAATATGACCTATGGAATCGATGTCTTGGGCACACGAGCAAAGTCTGTCCTGGTAGGGAACTCCTCTCAACCTACCATCCAGCACTGCAGAGGGGAAGACATTCAGTCTGGCTTTGGTGAAAAGCCTTCGATAGTTAGGTACTGTCAGGTTTTTGATGTAAGATGTTAACTCAAAGACATACCCATATTGAACTCCTGCTGCCAGTGGACTACAGACTGCGTGTGACCGAGATCTCAGGTCACTGTGTGCATTGTCCCATAATCTTTGCTTTAAAACCTTTTGGGCGCCTTCATAGCCCAGGTAATACAGTTGGGGGGGAGACAGACCAATAGAGGTGGCTTTTTTAGCCATGGTTTTCTGCCATTTGCTGACAAATTCCTCATTGGTCAAATGTTGGTACAGACCCTTCCCTAGATTAAACACTGAAATCCTGAGCCAATGTCTTAGGGCAGCCCACCACGCTCTAGCTGAAATTGGGCATTCACCAGCTTCCAACAGAAGTACGGAGTTGGGGACGCAGTTAGGTACCTGCAGCAGAGATCGTATAAATTTTGCCTGAAAGCCATCTAGCTTTGGCAGGTCCCCATTATGCCAGACATTTGCTGCATACAGGAGTTGGGAAATGGGCTTTGCATTGAAAACCCTTAAGGCTGCTGGAACATATTTGCCGCCCTTTGTGAAGAAGAATCTCTGTATGGCTAGTTTTGTAATCTCCGCCTTTTGAAGGGAGGTTTGCCAATGGTGCTTCCAAGATCCTGTATGATGGAATGTGAGCCCTAGGTAACTGAAGTATTTTACCTGTTCAAGGTTATGGCCATCCAGCACCCATTTAGACTGGGAGAATCTTCTTTCGAAGACTAAGATTTTAGATTTTTCATAATTAATGGATAAACCATTTCCAGAACAGTAATCAGAAAATTTCCTCAACAGATAATTCAAGCCCGGCCTGGAACGCGAGATGATGGCTGCGTCATCAGCATACAACAACAAAGGGGTCCTTCTCATTCCTATTTTTGGAATGTGTCCATCTGGGTCCATTAAGTTCTCTTCTAGGTCATTTAAGAATAGACAAAACAATGTGGGGGCCAAAATACAACCCTGTCTCACCCCCCTAGTCATCTCGATGCTGTTTGATAGCTGTCCCTGTTGACCGCATCGGACCTGCAGTTTGGTTCCATTGTACAGGGCTTTTATAAGAAAGAGAAGTCGTTTGTCCTGCAAAATCAGACTCAATTTGGACCATAGCTGGAATCTGGGGATGGAGTCAAATGCTGATTTCAGGTCCATAAAGGCCACGAAGAGTTTACCCTGTAGATGTCTGGTATACTTCTCAGCTAGGAAGGACAGCATTAGACAGTGGTCTGTTGTTGAATGGTTCTCACGAAAAGCTGCCTGGGCTTCAGATAGTATATTATGTTCATTTAGAAAAGTTGTCAGTTTGCTACTGAGGAAATGGGCATACAGTTTCCCAATTTAAAGCAGTATATTACCACATTAACGAGTCAGGGCTTCCTCCAAAGAATACCAGGAGCTGTGTGTTATAGGTGCCGAGTTTCCCAGTTTCCCATTTAAAGCAGTATATAGGTGCCGAGTTTCCCAGTTTCCCATTTAAAGCAGTATATTACCACATTAACGAGTCAGGGCTTCCTCCAAAGAATACCAGGAGCTGTGTGTTATAGGTGCCGAGAGTTGTTTGAAGACCCCTATTTACCCCACAGGGACGCGGGTGGCGCTGTGGGTAAAACCTCAGTGCCTAGGACTTGCCAATCGTATGGTCAGCGGTTCGAATCCCCGCGGCGGGGTGAGCTCCCGCCGTTCGGTCCCAGCTCCTGCCCACCTAGCAGTTCGAAAGCACTCTTAAGTGCAAGTAGATAAATAGGGACCGCTTTATAGCGGGAAGGTAAACGGCATTTCCGTGTGCTGCGCTGGTGCTGGCTCGCCAGAGCAGCGATGTCACACTGGCCATGTGACCCGGAAGTGTCTGCGGACGGCGCTGGCTCCCGGCCTCTTAAGCGAGATGAGCACGCAACCCTAGAGTCGGTCACGACTGGCCCGTATGGGCAGGGGTACCTTTACCTTTACTTATTTACCCCGCAGAGATAAAATTGTCAGAATTCCCTGGGAAGAGGGATTGGCGGCTAAACCACTCTGAGAATTGGCGAGTGGGCGAGTGGGTCTCCTAACAACTCATAGCACCCTTAGTAAGCTACTATTCTCAGGATTATTTGGGGAAAGCCATTGCTGTTTAAAGTGGAATGAGACTGCTCTAAATGTGCAGTGCAGATGGAGCCATTATCACAGTTCTGTGACACATCCCAGCCAGGCAAAAATACTCAAGGAGTATTATAAGGGACATGGCCTGGGGAAAGTAGGTGAGGCTTGGGAAAGAGTCTCAAGGGCCAAATGAAGAATCTGGAGGGGGGAAGGTGGTGGTGCAGACTGGAGGTCACTACCCCAGTGCTAGAGACATCCAGTCCCCTGCAGATACTCACTTCCCTGTACGTAATGAATGAGCTCTAGCTACTGCTTCAAGATGGGCTTTGAAGCTATCAAGAAGGAAATCCAGCCCTCGCTTCTGGAAACAGATATTGAGGGAGGGACCCATGCTTTGTCCACAAAATCTAAGATTTGAGAGAGAGAGAGAGAGAGAGAGAGAGAGAGAGAGAGAGAGAGAGAGAGAAGCAATCTGTCCTGTGCAATTTGAGTCTCATCCCTTTTAAAACCAAAATTAAAAATGCAGCAACATTATGTACTCGGCCCTATGGCTACGATAACTTATTTATTTGCTAATTTACTTAGCAGAGATGGTATAATAGCTGTGATCAACAGAGAGCAGCAGCGTAACAAAATGCATGAATATTTTATCTAAAAACATACATTTGTGCACACAGCTGGTGTGGAAGCGTGCCCAGTGGGGGCTGGGTAGGGGACTTCAGCAGTAATGGATACAGCCCATATTCTTCAGGATAGCAACTTCCTTCCCAATGCAGATTTTTTTCAGGGTATCAGCAACTCCCAGCCCCCATGTTTACAAAAGCAAAGCTTTTAGTCTACAAGGTTGCTGTTGATGGAAATACTAAAAATCTGTCTCTGCACAGAAGCATAGCTTCAGACTAGAGTGTGGAGGGGCTCATAACATCATCACCACCAGCAGCAATATATGCATTTCATATCTAATAATAATAATAATAATTTTATTTATATCCCGCCCATCTGGCTGGGTTTCCCCAGCCACTCTGGGTGGCTTACAGCACATATAAAACCACAACATCAAACATTAAGAAACAGGATATCCTATACAGGCAACAAACAATTATTGTGTGACCAAGTGCAACAGCCCCAGCCCCCAGGGATCATAAGAAAGGAATAAAGACTCTGACAATGTTATGGAATTAAAAATTAGGCCACGACTTTATTAAACTTCTGAATGTTGGAAGATCTTGGCTTAAGCCTTGGGTGTGTATCCCTCCCAGACCCCCAGCTGGGGGAACTAGGGCACATCAGGGTAAATGGGATACGGGGGGGGGGGCTCTGTGAGACGTAAGTGTAGCAGGCAGCCCAGGCCATATCCCCACACGTAGGGTAGTTCACTGACAACCTTTCAGTGTATGGCCAGTGACACCCATTATATAACCCCTGTAAGAGGGGATCCTGGAATGGCTGCCGCAGGGGGGTGAGTCACCAATTCATGCCCCCTCCCCAAATTATAGGGAAGAAAAGACTAAAGGATTCCACTCAAGACCATAACAGCCAAAGTTGTGATGAATTGCTACGGGGAAGACAGAAGCTGCCCATGCAGGAACATTTCTTCCCAGTCCTTCAACAGCAACCAGTCAAAGACCGTAGCAGCGCCTGCTAAACAGGAAGAAAAAGTTAACCCACAAACAATAAAATATTAAACAATGGGAGGGCAGGGAGGGTGAATCTCCAGAGCCGACTGGCTGGCTATCACAGGCTCCGCCCCCTATTTATAAATGGGGCTGGCCCCACCTCCCAGCAAGAAACTTGATTACTGAGGCTGGGTGTGAACCTCCAAATAATAATGTTGAGAGGCAAGCCAGCCCCCTTCTACTAATAAGTTCCCTGGGAAATGTAGCACTGCGTGCGATCCCACAAAGGGCACCCACACTATAAAGTGTGAGTGCTCATTGTCTTCTGCAATGGCTCACATCTATAGAGAGAGATATGGGAGCACTGCTATCAGCAGCATGAGCAGTGGGGGTCGGTGCCCAATGGAACTGGAAGGGCAGAAGGCAGGGAACCCACTGGTGGGTGGGGCCAGAGCCAGTGACAACCAGGCAAACTAATTCTGGCACTGTCCTCATCCTCCTCACTGCTAGTGTTACCAGGGCCATCTTATGCATATGTGGCACTGGGGTATGAAGATCTGCTGACACCACGCTTATCTCTGCTCAGGAAATGAAAACTGGAAACATGAGGAGCCCGGCACAACAAACCAGCCCGAGGCATCGGCGTCAGCAAATGAGCAAAGCCAGGCACCTTGTGGTGTGAGCAGCGTGCGCTGGGCGGGCCTCTCGATGGCCCTACAGCAATCCCAGGCGCGCAGGAGGACGGAGCCGGCCAGCCACCTCAGCATCTCGCTGGCTCGCTCACCTCCGAACCCACAGCACAGAGCTGCCCACAGCAGAAGAGCCCACCACGGCGCTCTGACCAATGGCTGGGCTCTTCTCTGGACTCCAATTCTTGGGCCCTAGACTCTCGGCCTGGCACCCCTGAGAGCCCGGCGCCCGGGTGCCCCACACCCCTGGTGCCTATGGTTAAGATAGCCCTGAGTGTTACAAAGGCAACTGAGAAGCTAAGGAAAAAGCTGACAGGCAGAATCATCCCATAGGCATGAATGTAGACAGAATGAGGCCTTGAATGAAGACTGACTGAGCTTTGTGGGACAGTGCCCCATTCATCCTAATGGACCAGACCCATTAGGATGCATACAAGCTTAAAAATACAAAGCACACGAGGAAAGGGGAGTGGAGCAAAAAGGTAGAAGAGGAAGATATGATTCTTCTAGGCCAGAACAAGGTTGTGAGCTGTTAATTGGGCTTTTATATTCATTTGGGACCAGGCTGCCCTTACCTTGCTGGTCAGACCTAAGAAATGTCCCACTGAACCCAGGTCAGAGGCCCATCTAGTCAATCATCCTATTATAACAGTGTCCAACCAGATGCCTTTGGAGAAGACCTGAATGCAATGGACATTTTAAAACTGTTTTTCAATGATTTTTCAATGGTTTTATTTTAGGTTAAATCGTACTCTTCTAACAGCCTTGTGGTTGTTGTTTTTTTAACCATCTTGGACTCCATTGAGGGGAAAGTCAGGATATAAATTAAAGAAACTAGCAAACTATTAAGGACCATAGTTCAGTGGTAGAGTCTCTGCTTTGTATGCAGAAGGTCCATGGTTCAGTTCCCAGCATCTGCTTCAGCCTGGGCTGGAAAAGGACTCCTGGGATGTACTGCAGACAATAACATGCTAGATGGATCAATCAATGGCTTGACTCAGCATAAGGCAGCCTAATCCCTGGATAAGGGATTAAGAAACAAGGCCCCACGTTTCTTTCTCTTTCCTCTCCCTCTCTCCCCACATACTCTAGGGCAAGTTATCAAATAAATAATTTAAAAGCACACCAACCTCTGCCCCCCACCTCTGTATAGCACATTAAGTTATTTCTACCACCGCACTAGGGGGGTTGTTTTAACTTTGCAGTTTAAGAGGATGGGGGTTTATTAAGGGTGCACCTTTCGCCTTGTAACGGGAGGAATCCATCCTGCAGACATCTCTCCAGCTCTTCAATTTTTTAGCAAGAGGGGCTGGGGAATGACGCTTGAGCACTTGGGCATATATTTGCAGGTTTTATTTTCAGAATCCAATTTTGAGAAAGAGAGAGAGAGAGAGAGAGAGAGGGAGAGAGAGAGAGAGAGAGAGAGAGAGAGAGAGAGAGAGAGAGAGAGAGAAAGCAGCCCAAGTGAAAGTTGCCTACCCCATCTCCCTTCCAAAAAAATTTAAAGAAATAACAAAAGTAAAATCTCAGTTTAATTTAGTCCATTTGGCAAGTCTGCAGGGAGACATTACCACCGGCTCTCACCTCATTTTGGAGGCACCTCTTTAATTTTTGATAAGCACTAGTAATAACACAGGCACTTGATCATGCGGCAGAGAGAAATGTGATGGTGAAGCAGCCATAAAAATGCCAACAAAGGGGGTGGAGGCGGGGGAAGCAGAGGAGTAACTTCACAATCAGTGCACCCATTTGCTCTCGGTCTTTTTCTTCCAAGGAAACTTTTTTTTGGTCAAAATAGAACAGCAAACTCCTTATTTTATGGACTGAGTAGCACTGGAGGCTGATATGCTTGGGAAAACAGGGTTCTGCCAACATCAAAGCTCAACCTGTCCTCAGCCAGCTTTCACCTACCTAACTCCTTAAAAACGAGATGTAAAGGGCATCATTTTCCATTCCACCCTGTAGTTGACACATGCCACATTGTTTAATTATGTTTAATTAATTATGTAAATTACATGTTACATTGTCATTACGTGATGCAAAAGGGGGGGGGGTGGCGGCAGCCATCATCAATTACATTTCGTTTGCAGATTGAAAGCAACAAAAGTGAATGCTGCTCATATTTGCTGCATTGATTTCCATTTCAGACATGCAACAAGTAAGTGAGCACGGGCAATTCCCATCTCCATCAGAATTCTCTGACTTCCCTGCTCTTCACTTAAGACCAACGCAGGAGCTGAAATGGCTTACCAGCATTGCCTTTGTAGAATCCAGCAGGGAGGGAAATGGGGTCCAAACCAGAATTAGTTGGGTTCACCTGATGTTGACTCTGGCTCCCCTTGGCATTGGCTCCTTCTTCAGCTATTGTCGGCCTCCCTGCCTTCTGCCCTTCCCATCTCAAGGGGCACCATCCTCCACAGTTGAGAAGTGCAGGGAATTTCTCAACATGGAGTAAGGTAAAGGTAAAGGGACCCCTGACCATTAGGTCCAGTTGTGACCGACTCTGCGGTTGTGGCACTCATCTCACCTTATTGGCCAAGGGAGCCAGTGTACAGCTTCTGGGTCATGTAGCCAGCATGACTAATCCACTTCTGGAGAACCAGAGCAGCGCACGGAAATGCCGTTTACCTTCCCGCCAGAGCGATACCTATTTATCTACTTGCACTTTGACGTGCTTTCGAACTGCTAGGTTGGCAGGAGCAGGGGCAGAGCAACAGGAGCTCACCCCGTTGCGGGGATTTGAACCGCCGACCTTCTGATCGGCAAGTCCTAGGCTCTGTGGTTTGACCCACAGTGCTACCAGAGTACATTTAAGCCTTTCCCACCTGTGACCTTGTTTTGGACTGCAACTCCCACCAGCCCCAGGCACTGCATGGCCAGAGTCAGGGATGATGGGAGTTGTGGTCCAGGTTGGGGGAATCTGAGGCAACCAACAGCAGTGGCTTTCATGCTGTGGCTTCCCATCTCCAGCAATGAATGAGAAGATAAATGGCATTCATAGGTTATGAAAGGGAAGATGAACATGTTGCTCAAATTCTTATGGATGGGATGCAGGGTTTTTGCTGGCTACTTTTAAGGTGGCCCAGAGATGTTTGTGGGTACATTTCCTTGCATTCAAAATCCTCTTTTTGGTGGTCTGCTGGGGAACCTTTTCACACCTTCCTTTCTGGGCAAGCTTCCAAGGGCAGTGGGGAGCAGGGACAGAGGCAAAAGTGGGTGGAACAATGAATGCGATGTTACTTTTGCACAGGTTTTGTTTCCTCCATGGAGGGAAGAAAACAAAGAGGCATTATTAGAGTTCAAGGCTGTATTCCAGACAGGCAAAAGCCCTTAGGGTACAGAGCAGGGCCAGTGGAGTCTGTGGCCTGGGGAGGGGCTCAAGGACCAGATGGAGGGGGGCTTACAGGGCCACATTTGGCCCGTGGATCTGAGCTTTCCTTTCCCTGGTCTGCCCTCTGGAGTTCCTTGGGTGTCTGAATTCTCTGGAATCTGCACAACATCCAACATACAGGGAAAAGGCAGGATAGAATGTAGGTAGAGCCTTTCTCTTCCATGTTATTATTTTCCATTTTTAAATGTTTTAAAAATAGAAAAGGTGATCATTCAAAAATGCTTAAGTGAAAAGAGTTCTTTTGTCCACTTTTGCTGCATGTTGAAGGCTCAGCCGTCCTGTTTGAGAAAGGTTGGCTTGCGTTCACCCAGAGATCCCACAAAATGCAGTGAATCCTCATTTTGTTACAGCCTCCCCGGAAGACGGAGGACAGCATCCCTCAAAATGCCAATACTGATACTTGGTATTCGATAGACATCAGCTCGTACAAACTGCAGGGTAACCATTTTTCACTAATAGGGGATTTCAGGAGGCTTACGAGTGTAATAAATTGCAATGTAAGAGCATTTATTATTGTTTGGGGAGGTAACAAATCCTGCAAAAGGGACAATCAGGCTGATAAAGCAGGGAGGGGAAGCAGGGGAGAACTCAGACTTGAGGAGTCCAGATTAAAATTAATGCTGCCAATCCTCTCCTTTCCATTTCATTTGCTAAAGTTTCCGTTCTCTCCAGCGTGCCATTACAGACGCTGACAATTGTAGCGTGACAGCACTCACAATGTGCAGTGGGCTTCAGTTGTTAATGCCTTTTGCAATGTTACTGAAAAGAGGTGGCATGGATTTTCAAGGGCTCGGCCTGTATCAGGGATCCAGAACCTGGGGCCTTCCAGATGTTGTTGGACTCCCATCAGCTCTAGCTCCAGCATGGCCATTGCTCAGGCATAATAAGATGATGGTCCAACTGATGGACTACATGGAACTGGCAGAAATGACTGGCAGAATCCGAGATCAGGGAGAAGAGGTGGTGGAAGAAGACTGGAAGAAATTTAAAGACTACTTGCAGAAATACTGTATAATTAATGAATGTTAAAGGGATGTTGGATTGAAAATAAGCTGTATTGGTAAAAAGAATAACAAGAATATGTGAATACGGATTGACAATGGCTTAAAATATATAGTTACAATAGGTTAAGATATTGAGTAAAGATAAATGATAGAGGGTAAGGATTTGCTGAACTAACTATGTGAACTGGAATACAAAAAAGGGGTGTGTGAGGAGGTCAGGAAACAAGTAAATGAAATATAAGACATGAAAATATTGATTTCTTTTTAATTTTTTCTTACTTTTTATGTGTTTTGTCTTTGTATTTTTGTATTTCTTTTATTATTGTTATTGTTATTCTTTTTATTTCTTATTTTTAATTTTGTAACCTTTTATTGTCTGTAAAATTTCAATAAATATCATTTTTTTAAAAAAAAGATGATGGTCCAACATTTGGAAGAGTGCCAGCACATTCTCAGAGCAATCTAAATTAGTCTCATAAAACACATGCTTTTTAGCCTAGACCATATCTATTGTGGTCTGTGACCAAACATGACAACCAGTGCTGATTTGGAATTCACTGATATGCAAAATTAACCAAACTTTTTTAAGAATTAGAATCTGACATCAGAATCTCTCTGATGAGGCAGACATTGACATTGACATTGACATTGACACTGGAATCTCTCAAAGACTTCACATTTCAGTGCCAACCTCAACCAGTCCTACCTATTTTCTTTTAAATCCATCATGACAGCCATCAAAATGCTAAAATCTACCATCTAAAATGGAGACTATGACATGCAGGGGAGCAGATCAATGAAGAGTTCTCAGCAAGTTAAAGTGAAGGTTCCTATGAAAAGCAAAACCTTTTCAGAGTTGTAGGAAGCTGCCCAGTCAAGAGAGAAAGAAGAGGAGACAGAAGTAAAAAAAAATACAGTATGGACGTTGTCCAGGCCAAGTCACAATCTGACCAGGAAGGCTTTGAAGGCCTTCTAGGTCAAGCAAAACCCATGACCAGCTGATGTGGCAAAAGCCCTTTTGTTCTCATGAATGCTCTTCACGTTAGCAGAACTTCACAGGTCCATGGGTTCCAATTCAAGCTTCAGCAGCTCTCATGAAAGATATTCCAAATATTGCCATCTTAAATTTTTAAGTGCATTTCAAAGATGTCAGTGGGACAGTTTAGCATTTTTAGACTCTGGATTTCACAGGCTTACTGGGATGGGGAGGTCACTCTCGAAACAGACGGATGGCAGGGGGGTGTCGGAGGGGAAGCTCCCCTCCCACTCATTATTTCCAATGGAAATATTTCTAATCTGGCATTTTTTCAATCTCTCCCCCTGCATTTTCAAGGTTTTTTTTCTGAAATGGGAGCAGCCAACCAGCAAGACAGAGACAAAGTGTGTGGGGGTGTTATTTGTCTGATCTCTCCTGATTCCTGATTTGTCCCCCTCCCTCCCTGCATGGTTTCTGATGAACATGGCTGCTGCCAACCAGTAAAGCAGAAACAAGGAAATAAGGAAGTATTGATGTTCGGATAACTGAATATGCTGTGTTTATACTGAGGTTTGGGCATAATTCTTTACATGCATATGAGTGCATTTTTGCGTAGTGAGCTGGTGGAGAGGAGGACCTGCATGTACTAATATCACTGCAAACAAAGACTGTCTGATACTAAATACCTTTGTGCATCAAGAAACAGTCATAATTTAAATAACACTACACACCAATGAACAACAACAACAATCCAGATAATAAATGCTACTGAACAGGAACCAGCAAATACTGTCCAACACTAAAAAACTAGAAAAACCCCACACCATTGTACACCAGTGACCAAACAGTGTAACTGATTATTGTCAGGGAACTGCCATCGGAGCTAGAGGCAGAGGGAAGGCTCCAGAGGGATGCTGGAGAGGGTCCCAGTAGGGAGAGAGGCAGCCCATCTGCTGGGGAAGGAAATCAGCGTAACACCAGTGGAGAAGGGGGGCAGATGGGGGAATCGGAGAGGAGGCTCCAAGACTCCTCGCCGGAGACCAGCGGAGAGAGTACGGGTACTCCGTTGCCCACACCC
This sequence comes from Podarcis bocagei, assembly GCF_964188305.1. NCBI lineage: Eukaryota > Metazoa > Chordata > Lepidosauria > Squamata > Lacertidae > Podarcis > Podarcis bocagei. The sequence goes on along the minus strand of NC_138142.1, from coordinate 7,076,216 downwards.
TCCCTGCGCAGAAGACTTCCGCACAGGGAGAGTAGGAGGAGACTTGACGTCAAACAACTTTTATGCTGGAAAAGGTTCAAGAAACGCCCACTGACGGATTCTGCCAGCGACTGAGACAGTCACGATGCTGGAGGCTGTTCAGTCAGAAAGGGTTTAACCAGGTAACCTCGCCAGCAGTGGCAGCAACCTACGCACGAGCAACCCCTAAATCCATTACAATTATCATCAAATGTCAGATTCTGGGAATATTCAGCGAATATTCAGAGAATATTCCAATATTCCAAAAAGGAAGGTGCAGGTGAAAAAGTTGCTGGGGTCCCTTGAAGTACTATCCAGTTATTCCTCTGACAAGGTGTTTGTTTCAGAGAGCCAGAAGTCCAAATGCTACCTTTTGATGCTGTTTCAAAACCCTTAAACATTTCTTGCTGAGTGTTCCAGGAAGCAATCAAGCAGTAGGCTGCTGAGAAGCACCTTGATTCTGCCAAGCAGTAATTAATGAGGTCCTTAAGGGGTTTGTATGATGACAGCAGAAACAATAAACAAACAAACAAACAAACAAACAAACTAATGAGAAAGAACGCTTTATCATAATGGAAGGTAATGACTGAGGGCAGGATGATAAATTCGCTGGGAATTTTTTAAGCCTCAGCAACATAATGAGTTACCTCCAAGGATTTAACAAATAAATATTATGTTTTTAAGAAGGAAAAGAAAGAACCCTCAAAAGCTTTCCACTTTCACTTTGTTATCTGACACATGTTTTGCCTTGCTCGGCTCTTTGGTTTACAATTCATTATTTAGACAAATTCTCATCACCAAAGATGTTTGGTCATTATGTCATTATGAATATTTCCTTGTCATGACTCTCAACAGCTCAGCATCAGAAATTACTGTGGGAAGGAAGACTGGGAAGAGGGAATCAGAAGTGAAGAGGAAAGGATGTCAGGTGGGCTGGGTTCTTGTCTTCTGGGTGGTGGCACCCACTTTTTGGAATTCCCTCCCATTAAGTATTAGACAGGCTCCATCTCTGTTGTCTTGTTGGCAGCTGAAGACCTTCCTCTTTCAACAAGCCTTTTAATCAGAGATCTTTCCCTGTCTGCATCTGCACTTGAATTGTTTTAAAGATAGAATCATAGAATTGTAACATTGGAAGGGACCACAAGGGTCATCTAGTCCAATGCCCTGCAATGCTGGAATCTTTCATCCAACATGGGGCTCACACCCATGACCCCAAGATTAAGAGTCTCATGCTCTACTGACTGAACTGTCTTTTAAATAAGTTTTTATTATTTTATTGCTTGCGTTTTTGCTGCCCTGGGCTCAGTTGGAAGGAAAGTGGGATATAAGTGAAGTCAACCAACCAATCAGTATCCAGGACTTCCTCTGTAAGTGCAGAAAAATGATCCACCCTCCTAACTGGGAGGGTGTTCTTGCATGGTGATGATGTAATTGCCATCTATTAGTGAAGCCTTCCCTAAACTTCACTCTAGAGCTGGGTTCTTCAATCTTGGTTTTTCAGATGTTGCTTGACTTAAACTCCCACCAGCCCCAGCCAACACGGAGAATGGTCATGGTTGATGGGAGTTGTAATCCACCATCACTTGGGGATCGAACGTTGAAGAGCACTGCTCTAGATGTTGTTGGGGCTCCAGCTCCCAACAGCCCCAGCCAGCAGGGTCAACGGTCAGGGATGATGGGCATTGGAGTTCAGCGACGGCTTCAGGGCTTGGGGAAGGCTGAACCAGTGTACAAACCTCAGTGGCAGTCTCACTACTTGAAATTTTGTCTAATGCAGTGGATAGTATGTCAGGCTGAAATCCCTGCTTCAGGCATGAAGCTCACTGGGTGATCTTGGAACAGTTACTGTGAGCCTACCTCACAGGGTGGTTATGAAGCCAAAATGTGTGTGTGTGTGTGTGTGTGTGTGAGAGAGAGAGAGAGAGAGAGAGAGAGAGAGAGAGAGAGAGAGAGAGAAAGAGACCTTGGATGGTCTGGAAGGATGAGGTATAAATGCAATAAAAAAGCCACTTACTGGAAGCTGGGTGGAGGGGGCAAGTATAGTTTGAATGGTAACCTTCCCATTAGGTCTCAGCATCCTTGGATGTATCTCACATGCATGTCTGTCAGCAGCATCTTGGTCCTCAGACTCTGTAATGCCATGGAATGTGGTCCTTTCCACAATGCTACTAGAAAATTGTTTGAGGAAGGGCTCACTCTGCATAGCAAGTGATCCAAAAGAAAAACAGACTCTCCACTCCCAGGTTATGAAACTGCTCACCCCTTTCACAAATACTTTGAGAAAGGGTCTTCAGAACCATCAAAGTGATGCATCCCTCTGTTGCTAGGTTGTCACAACACAACACAACACAACACGAGGCATGGGTAGGAGACTGGACTGGGCTAGCCTTCTGTGGTCTCCAAAATCTCTGGCAATCCTCCTCCCTATGGCCCTTTCAGCTGGAGTCACCAGGAATTGAATGTAGAACCTTCTACATGCAAAACATGGACTCCACCACTCTGCTTGCCCACTCAGCTATGCTCCCTCCTTTCCTCTCCAACCACAAAATCTTTCGCAACCCATAGACATTGCCTTATTTTCACAACTGCCTGCTCTCTTCCTAGAAGTTGGAATAATTGTGCACATTCTGTGACATCGCTGAAGCTCAGACACTGATGGGGAGGAGTTGGCAAGTAGTCTTTTTTTAAAAAAGTGCTTATTACGTATATATGGTTTTGTCTTTTGTATTTCATACTGACACTCCAGCAAATGGCCTGTGTTCTTTCCATGGAGCCATGAGCTTGTCTTGACTGTCCTCCAGGAGGATTTTTGCAGCATTTCTTCTAAGCCACAGCTTGACAACCAAGAGGTAAAAATGATACTTAAGCCTCAGTATGTAGCGGAAAAGACAGTGATACCATAAGCCAGCCCAGTCAACAGAGCCCCCACGGGCAACTTTACAGCTGCTGTAGCAGCATGAGCAGTAGATGCTGGAGAAACTTCAGAATCGGCCAGAATCAAGATGAGCCAGGCTGTTCTCACCACAGATGCTGCTTGCTTGTGAGCGACATCACGGAGTGATGCTTTTCGATCCGGCGGCTGCCAAGTGCCGCAGCCACCATATGTGCCCACAGTTGCTGCCTTTGCCTGCCAGATCAGAAGGAAGGAGGATAAGGCGAGGGAGCCTTTCTCCCCAGGATGCAAGGAACAACAGTGACAGCTGAGATGTCTGAGCCAGTTTGCAACAGAAACAGGACTGGGAAGCTGGAGGCTGAAAAGGGGAGGGATTTTCAGGACTGCTGAGAGCTGCTACTGCTCCACACTGCTGCAAAGCAGCTTTCATCAGTGAGGTGTGATCAGTTTCCAGCTTAAGGGCCTAATAATAATAATAATAATAATAATAATAATAATAATAATAATAATAATATTTATACCCCTCCCATCTGGCTGGGTTTCCCCAGCCACTCTGGACGGTTTCCAACAAAGTGTTAAAATACAGTAGTCTGTTAAACATTAAAAGCTTCCCTAAAGAGGGCTGCCTTCAGATGTCTTCTAAAAGTCTGGTAGCTGTTCTCTTTGACATCTGGTGGGAGGGCGTTCCACAGGGCAAGTGCCACTACTGAGAAGGCCCTCTGCCTGTAACTTGGCTTCTCGCAGGGAGGGACTGCCAGAAGGCCCTCAGCGCTAGACCTCAGTGTCCGGGCAGAATGATGGGGGTGGAGACGCTCCTTCAGGTATACCGGACCTTCTGGGCAATGTTTTGAGGGGTGTATGCCAGTGATGAGTGAGGCCAGAGGCAAAAGTGAGCAGTAGGCTAGTTTTTACACACACTAACACAACAGTCTCCATCCTCCATCCAGGCAAGCAGGAAGCATTCAATGATACATTCCACCCTGGGAAAAGTGCTCAGGTTGCAATGCAAGGCCAGAGCAGGGCATGGCCTAGGGAGAGTTCCAAGGGCCAGAGAGAGAGGCATGGAGGGCCACATTCAGGCATTCAAAAAGAGTGTCCCCACCCACACCGAGATGCAGTCTGGTGCCGCCCATTCACCTTAATGAAAATCAACCCAATTCACTCTTCTCTTCTCAAAGCGGTATACTAATCTTCAAAACTCACACTTCTCCTAAATTTGCCACACAGTTCTTTAACCCAATGATTTGTAGAATAATGCTTATATTAGGGAAACGTGTACATAATAATGCATACATTGGTAAAAAATAATTCATAAAAATGCTTTCACACTAAGATACTCATGAATTTACATGAAGACTTAAAATAAATAAATCAGAAATCGCTACAGAAATGTAGGGAACTGAGTGGAAAAATGAGAAAATGAGAGAAAGCAAATTGACCGTCCACCTGTACTCAGAGTTTCACTATTTCATTCTACTGCATCAGCAGGTCTTCCACAGGCCCTACTCCGTTCTAAATTTCCAAAATCTAACTTTGAGGGGGAAACTTGGTACATAACACAGGGGACCTAAATTTTTTAATATAGAGTTGGCAGCACTTAGCTTGCCTGAATGCACAGAGCAATTCTGACTTCTTAGCAGATGGCTGCATCAAACTTTCCCTTTGACTCTATCTTTCTCCCTCTGTCTCACTCTCTCTGTGATTCCGAACAAGGATATTGCCAGGTAATCAGCTCGGCAGGAGATTAACGTTCAAATGAAGAAGAAATTTTTTAAAAGAGCCCGGCTGGAACTGCAAAGCTAAAGAGAAAGCAGGGAGCTTTCCTTTATCTAGTCATATCCTGCTAGCAAAGGCATTTTTTTTTTTAACCACTGGCACATTATACACCTGGATTTTATCAGTACGACACATTAGAGCTCCCGCCATGCCTTATCACCAGGCATGGCACAGAAACAGATGCACTCAGCACTAAGAAGGTGTTTCAAAGCACATTTTTAGTAGGTGTCCTCATACCAGGCTGCTGTCTGATTTTTATCCCTTCCTCTCTTTTTTTGGACCAAGTACTATAAATCACAATTGACTTTCACCAAGAGAAGGTTCCTGAGCTGCCCATTAACATCAAGTAGTCTGAACTGCCTTTCTTTCTGTAATCTAACTGGGACTGAGTCAAAACTATTCACAGTTATTCCACAAACTTTTCCTCCCATCAAAATCACCCCGACTTCTTTTTCAACCGCTCCCAGCTGCTGCCTAGAATTTTCTGTTTTGCCTGTTTGAACACAATGTCATCACTTGCTCTCACCTGACTTTGCTCTGTGATGTCACTGTGTAGTCAGAGCTGAACGGCTATGTAGTACTTGCAATGTCTTCCCAGTGCACTGACACATGGGCAGATGGAGTGGCCTAGCGTGGGTTGCCAGCACCCAGGGCAAGGCAAGCATTGCACCCCCTAATCTTGTGGACGTTGTATGGGGTGTCCCCTGGAGGCAACAGGTGGACTCTGCTGCACCCCTGCGATAACCGCTTTTCAGATGGGTCACCTGCCACCTGCTGGTTCTCTCGTTCACCCTTTCAGCTCTGCAAGCTCCCAGTAGGAGTGGCAACTTGTGCTCTCTGGCGGGCTTGGTGGTGTCGCAGGAGTGCTAGAGCCCCAGCTGCAGCAGGCATAGTAGGATGGTGCTGGAGATCAGGTAGAGACACAAAGCACATCCCTTCCCTGACCACCTCTCATTGGCTGTGCAGCGTGAGGGGCTCATGTGAGGTGGGCACTGGCGGGTTCTGGGCATGCCGGTGGCTCTCCTCTCCATGCTCCTGCTGCTGGGTGCATGTCTCGTCCAAGGACACATGCCAGGGGGGAAGCCCTGGAGAAGGACTGGCATGGGCTGGGAAAAAGTTTGGGCTCTAGGCAGGAATTCTACCCCCTCCAGCCCCAGCTGCAAAGCCAATGGTGCCTCAGAGCTGCTGCCTCCTGGCCACCAAGTGGGAGACAGGAGTCTCACAAGAGGTCTTGGCACCCACCCCGTGTCCCTGTGGGCCTCTTCAGGAGAGAGCAAGCAGCTTAGACAACCCATAAGTCCTCTTGCTCACTCATTGAAGGAGCAAACAGGAGAGAGCATGGCCGGGCATGGGGCTTTATCTGAACAGCAGTGCAACAGGTAGAGTTAGGGGAGGGGAGGGGAGGGGAGGGGAGGGAAGAGGTGGGAAACTTTGTCTTTTCTTCAGCACTTTTCTTCAGAACACGTTATCCATCCCTGTCATAAGGTAAAGGGTAAAGGGACCCCTAACCATTAGGTCCAGTTGTGGTCGACTCTGGGGTTGCGGTGCTCATCTCGCTTTATTGGTCATGGGAGTCAGCGTACAGCTTCCGGGTCATGTGGCCAGCATGACTAAGCTGCTTCTGGCGAATCAGAGCAGCGCACGGAAACGCTGTTTACCTTCCCACCAGAGCGGTACCTATTTATCTACTTGCACTTTGACATGCTTTCAAACTGCTAGGTTGGCAGGAGCAGGGACTGAGCAACGGGAGCTCACCCCATTGCGGGGATTCGAACCGCTGACCTTCTGATCGGCAAGCCCTAGGCACTGTGGTTTAACCCACAGCGCCACCCGCGTCCCTATCCCTAGGGATACCATAAAATGCAGACTGGATTCTGACTGGGGGAGAAATCAGAAAAAAGCCATATCTTAATCCTCTTTTTCTCAAATGTTTCTTTTTAAAACCTTATTTAATGTCAGGATAACATGGTGGTAGTGGGGAGCCACGTACCCTGAGCTGCTTGCGAGATAGGCAGAATAAAATAAATTATTAAATTGCAGTACTCACCGTGAAAGAAGCCTCAGAATAAATAAATGGCAATAAAAGTAAATTTTGAAAAGGGCTATGTCTGTCTACGTGAACTCTCTTACCATTGCCAATGGAACAATCCCGACAAGATCCTTCTGGCAAATGAAGATTTCAGAGAGGGCTGGGTCTGTTGTCCCCTTTCGAGGATATTCCACCTGCCAGGTGATAGGCTGTGTTCCGGAAAGACTGCTGAAGCTGGCTATTTCAAAGTTCAGCCGCACCACCTCGCTGAACATATTGTTATTATTTCTGGAATAATGGCAGGGGTGGGGGGTGGGTTTGAGAGAAGAAAAGCAAAAAAGGCATTCAATTAAATAGATTGGCAAACATTGTATGGCCAAGGGGAAAGTTGACATCAGGAATGAGGAACATTTTTCAGCCTAAGGATCACATTTCCTTCCATGCACCCTTGGAGGACCAGAGATGAAAGTGGGTGGAACAACACGTGCAAATCTGACCTTTGGACAGTAGAGTAGAGTAGCTTCGGCACACACACACATACAGTGGTACCTCAGGTTACATACGCTTCAGGTTACAGACACTTCAAGTTACAGACTCCGCTAACCCAGAAATAGTACCTCAGGTTAAGAACTTTGCTTCAGGATGGGAACAGAAATCACACGGCGGCGGCGCAGCAGCAGTGGGAGGCCCCATTAGGTAAAGTGGTGATTCAGGTTAAGAACAGTTTCAGGTTAAGAACGGACCTCCAGAACGAATTAAGTGCATAACCAGAGGTACCACTGTACTGCTCTTTATTCTCCATCCAGACAAGCAAGAGACATGATCAGAGTTGAAGGGCACATTCTAGCCAGTCAAAAGCTCTCAAAACAGAACCAGAGAGAAAGTATGTCTGGGGAGGGCCTGGGGCCTGAAGAGAGTCCTGAGGGTCAGATAGAGAAACTTAGACAGCCTCATTCGATGCCAGAACTTGTGATTCCACACCCTCTGCTTTAATAATCTGAACATTTGATTGGAATTCACAGGGGCTGGGATTGAAAACGGGGGCCATGTCTTTGAGAAAAGAGTAGCAAAATGATATGGCAAGTTCTTTGGTGGTGGGTGGCATACCCCCTTAACTTCCTTCTTTTTGCAAGCACCAACTCTCCCTCCCTATCAATTTGCATTAAATTAATAAATGTATTAGATATAAAATTAAAACTCTCAGAGAAAGTTAATCAAATCACCTTAACTATATGTAGGAATACAAATCATCATAAAATGTTAACAAACCCAAAGGTCATACGATAAAGAAGTAAAATGGTTGCATGTTATGTATAATAACAAACAAATAATTCAAATAGGTCTACTCTGAATAGAATTTAATTGGAATCAGTGAAAAGTGTCTTCCCCCAAAGCAGATCAGCCCATTTCACCTCAGTTCTGAGATGCTGCACCAAGCTCCTCACTGTGGCCAAAGTAGGAATATAGTCAGGACTAGACTTGCCAACATATATTTTTGTTTTGCTTTTTGCTTTTCTGTACCTTTAAAGGACCCTTGATCTCCAGACTCCGGTACACCATCCTGCTTATTTTTGGGTCCTAGAGCAACACACACACTACCTCAGGTACAAAGTGTAGCATTCCCACCCCAAAACTATGGAACACCATTATTGTGCTTCTCCTTCCTGTGGTTCCAAAGCTCTTGCAATACTCCCAGCAGATGAAAAGGGCCGCTTGCAATTCACTTGCCTTCAGCTATCATTGCCTTAGCTTATGGTTTGCTTTGCCTCCCTTTCTTCATCTCCTTTCATTTTGTTTTTAATTTGAGTTAACTGTTTCTTCTAAACTCTTTAGCGTGTACATAATAAAACACCTAAGTGGATTGCTCTAGAAATAAATCCCCTTTCAAATTCAGGTTCTCTCCCTCCTTCCCCCTTCCCATATCTTTGTTCTTTTGAAAAGTCAGATTTCTGCTTAGTATTCATCCGATGTGGAAGTCTCTCTCCGCAGACACTGAAAGCAAAACAGCATTTTCCTCCACAGGTGATAGCAACAGTTTAAGGGCTTTAAAGCTTCAGAGAGAGGCTATAGTTAAGTTAGACACCTCTTCAGGAATTCTCAGGGAAGGTATCTATTTTTTTCTCCAAAGTTTCAGTTTCTTAAAAGCGGGTAGCAATTATCAAACCGGGCCCCGGATTCACTTTGGATCATCCAGCAGTGGCAAATCTCCTTATGTTTTGTGTCTCTTTCACATATGCTCAATTCTTAGGTCTGTTCCAGCACATTCTGGCATTAAGCTACAATTAAGAAGAAGAAGAAACCCCCACAAAAGACTGCATTTAAACATATGCTTTAAATCAGGGTTGTGCATGCTCTATCGTGATCAGATTTGGGCTCCTAGACAGCCCAGGATGATCAGGAGCTAACCTGACTTGGATCTGGACCCTGAACTGATTTGGAGGACTTGCACAATCATGTGGTTGGAGGGTGGGAGAAGGAGAGGTACCTTTCCCAGGTATGTCTAATTAAGGTTTTGAACTTCATAGCTGGGTTGAAATTTCACAAAAGACATCTTCGACTCCAAGAAGACCACTCCACCATTCATTTCTTTCTTTTTCTGGTGTCTACAATTTCCTACTCACAGTGTCCCGGAATGATGGAAGCCCCAGTACATTGTGGGAAATGCAGAATGGGAGCCAGACGATCGATGCCGGAAACTGCTCTTATGGAAACTGGTTAACACCACTGGTGCTGCTCTATTTTGTATTATATTGGTATTTCATTGTAACCCACTCTAGTATGATGAAGGGGTGATTTATAAAAAGGAAGGAAGTTAATGAATGTTAGAATGATGCTGGTTTAGAAATTAAGTGGATTACAGTTGTAAGGATTAAGTTAAAAGAAAAGAAAGGTTAAAAATTAGATAAATTTAAGGGTGAGGATTTGCTGAATTAAAATTTGAAATTGGAATGCAGAAAGGGGAGGTATGAGGAGGTCGGAGAAGTAAGTTATAAGAAAATAAGGGTTTGAAATTATACTTGTTCTTTTTTGTTTGTGTTTGTTTGTATTGTTGTGTTTGTCTGTATAATTTGTGAAACTTTAATAAATATTTTATTAAAAAATATATATAAAAAGGAAGGAAGGAGCTGTCACATTGCCACTGTGAATGGTGAGCTCCACCCCAGAGAAACCTCTGGTGAATGTTACCTCCTCCTGGAAAGATTAAGTGAAAAGATCACCCCAATTTCTGCCCATTAATAGCACAGATAATATGGAGAAGGCAGTTGTACACAGATCTGCAGATTACCAAATTCTCCCCCGACCAAATTTTGTTGCAGCCTCCTGAGATTGTGCTCCCCCAAAGCCTTCTCATATCCTTCTCATGCTTCACCCCTGATAGAGAGGAATACCAGTGAAGTGATATGCTCCAAACACCACCAGCTAGGCCTAGTGTCATGTGGCCTCCAAATGCCTGCCCACTGATATATAGGGCCTTCAGGGACAAAATATTGCCAACCCTGGCTTATGTGATTATAAATCTGTCTTTAAGACACTGCCTTAGGACACTGTGTGTGTGTGTGTTCTTTTCTGATGTAACATGGTAACAAGGCAGTTACAGTTATAGCTGCATTGTAATTTCAGTGTTCTCCCTCTCTCCGTCTCTTGTTTTTAATTGCCAGTTTTATTACAGTAGTTATTTAAAAAAGAGTAAATTAACTAAGTCACAGCCATCTGAGTATGTCTTTCTGGTGGGACATAATTTATTTATGCCTTGCTCTGGCAGGGCTGAGATGCAAAGCTTGTGGAGACCTGAGGCCTGGTGACCACCATAATCAAGAAGCAGTTTTCAGATAGTAACACGGGGATGGGAAACCCCTTTTAGCCCAGCAGGGCAGATTGTTATTCCCCCCGTTTGACAGCTAGATGTAGTCATTCACCGGATGTCACAATGATGTCAGATGACATTTTTGCCTGCAGAGATCTTCAGAAGCCCCATCTCAAAGTGCTATTTTGTACACCACATTGAAAAGGGCTTTGAAGACACCACTCATCAGCTAGTTGGTGATACCTGCCAATACCCTTTAGGATGTGTTTGATGTTTACCTTCCTCACACCTTACATCATATTTGATGGCCTGAGAGGGTCAAATGGGGAAGCCTGGTGGACCTAATCAGGCACATGGGATGGAGGTTCCCCATTCCTGTAGTCAAAGCCTGGTTTACAGGTATTCAGAGTCAGGTTCTTCAGCACCCAGGAGAGCTCCCAAGGACAGCTGGTGTTGCCCTAATGAAGTCCAAAACTCATTATATGTCCAAACTGGGCCTGATAACTGCCAGATCTGCCTCATAGCTATTCTGGCATTCTATCTATTGTACTATGCTGCCTCTACAGAATCATGGTTGCAAATTTCAGACACCATCAGAAGCTTCCTGGATGAAGAAAAATAAGATTCCAGAATGAACTCTGCCTTCAGACAAATCAGCTGAAGTGCTGCAATTTCATTTTAGCCTAAACTCAGCTTGTGACGACTAGAGGATGCAAGCAATTTGTAAGAACCAGAGTTAACAGTCAAGGCAAGCTAAGTGAAGGGCTGGGGGCTGGGGAATTATAATTTTTTGGAGATAGCAACATTCAGCTTATGTTCCCACAGAGACAGGCAGAGGCAGTGGCAGCTGGCCTGTTGCTTCCCCTCAATTTTAAGACATTGTCTCTAGTTGTTAGCCTCCTCCTTGGCACTTGTAAGATGTAACCTCATTTGGCACTGCATGCTTGCATCTATTTGCTGTGGGATTTCCCCTCTCCCTCCTGCAGTTCCTTGGCTAGATCTTTGCCCCTCCTCATGATGGAATAATTTGAGATGACAAGGGGAAAACACATATATCTATATCTATCCATCTGTTGAAAGAAATTTATATCTACAGAGCATTCATGCACACGTCTCCTCAGAAGCAAGCCCTATCAAAAGGGAATCTTTTTCAGCCTGGGGGCCACATTCCCTACTGGACAACCTTTCAAGGGCCACAGGGCAGCGATGGATAGTGCCAAAGGCCAAAGTACATGGAACACCAAATGTAAATGTTACGTTTGTACAGTGGGCTAGTTTCAACTTTCACTCCTCTCTAACCTCCATCCAGACAAGCAAGGTGCATGATCAGAGTTCAAGGCCAGGCAAAAACACTTAAAGAGGATGAGAACAAGGACTGGTGAAGGATGTGACGTGCAAGGGGGGGGTGATCAGGGAGGGAGTGAACAGATGGAGAGGCTTGGAGGGCCACATGTAGCCCCTGGGTCTGAGATCCTCCACATCTACCCTACTGAGTTTAGTGGGGATTATTCAGCGGTGCAGTTCAGTAGCTCAAGGCTCAGAACTCAAAGTGGGAGCTTAGACCATTGAGATGACAATCACTTCAAAATGTGGCAAGGCAGTTATACTGCCTTTGCTTCCATCACCCCCACGCTCATTCTGCTGACTTTTCACTGGACCGCTCTTCCAAACACCTGCCCTGACGGCACCACGAGATTTAAACCCCGCAAAAATAGGGACATGGGTGGCTCTGTGGTCAGAAGGTCGGCGGTTCAAATCCCTGTGACGGGGTGAGCTCCCATTGTTCGGTCCCAGCTCCTGCTCACCTAGCAGTTCAAAAGCACATCAAGTGCAAGTAGATAAATAGGTACCACTCTGGTGGGAAGGTAAATGGCGTTTCCGTGCGCTGCTCTGGTTCGCCTGAAGCGGCTTAGTCATTCTGGCCACATGACCCAGAAGCTGTCTGCGGACAAACGCCAGCTCCCTTTGCCTATAGAGCGAGATGAATGCCGCAACCCTAGAGTCGTCCATGACTGGACCTAATAGTTAGGAGTACCTTTACCTTTAAATATGCATAGGATTGCAGTCATATGGCCTCAATGTTTAACCGATCAAACAGCTAAATTAATATCCAGAGGAATGCATCTAAAACATGAGACCTGCTGTCTACAGTCAGCCCTCTCCACCATTGATCCACTCTCTTCATTGTTGGGCCCAAATTCACTTAAGAGCTGTGCCTGAATTCCACTGGAGTCATGGACTTGGCTCATAAAGGGTTTGGTGAGTTACACAGAGAGAGCCCTACAGTTGCTGTTACAAGTTTCCCCATTCCAAAATTTGGATGCATCTGTGCATTGCCTTATAGTCACCCAGTGGAGGCTGGTTCATTGGGGAAAATGGGGAACCGCCCCACCAATGCTAGTCTGTGCTCTCCTCACCTCACCTGCCTTCTTACTTCCAAGCAGCCCAGAGGTGATCCTGGCTGTCAGCTTCCTCCTCTTTAGTTTCACTGTTGCCCTTGCACAATTCAGCAGAGAGGAGGATGGAGGCAAATCCAGCATTAATGGACTGTGCCTGCCATTGGCTTAGACACCATATACTGTTTGGGGGTCTCTGCTTTTGATCCCCACCAGTCCCAATGGACACCAGTCACCACTGCAGTCATCAAGTGATAAATACAGGGTGAGTCCTTTAAAAGGGGCCCCGTGGATACAGAGTACACATGTTCCATGGGGCCTCTTTTAAAAGACTCACCCTGTACATATGTATGAACTACTCCTACAGTTCAGACAAAAAGAAAAGATGCACAAAATGTTCACCGATCTTTAAAGGTTTCACAGGGTTTCAATTGATGGCTTTTGTCCACAGCACAAATGAAATGAAGGAAGCTTTCTCCCCCACCCACAACAGATAAATGGACATTGGTTTTGTGAATCCCTGGCACAGACAATTCTGTCTGACTGTCAAACACAGAAGAGCAAAACATCCTCAGTGTTTCAAGAAGACAAATGAAAGAGATACAATCCTAATGTGAAATGGTCTGTGAGAAATGTAGGAGCTGACTCAGATGATGTGGATGCTTTGCTGATAAAGTCTGACAAGGGGCAAAAACTTATTCCAAGTGATGCCTCAGAGCAGAGCAGGTCAGGTCAGGTGAACATGGCTCTCAATTAAATAACACCTACACCTGATGTGCTGGTGGTCCTGGTTTTCAGACCAATGCAATGGCGAGGAACAAGTGACCCTCCAGGATTTCAATTCTCCAGCCAGTGTGGATGATCCCTCCAGTCAAGGATGATCAGAGCTATAGTTCAACAGCAGCTCCTCACCCCTGCCCTGTGCACTTTGGGGCAGGATGATACATCAGAAGACATGGTAGCCCGCTGACCCAAATGGTGGTCCCTTTCTGTAACATGTAGTATAGAATTTACCTCATGGACTAATGAAAGGATGCTGAACCTGTGGCCCTCCAGATGTTAGTAGGTTCTAACTCCCACCACCCCACAGTCAAGGATGATTGGAACTGGAGTCCACAACATCTGGAGGACCACAGCTTCACCACCCCTGGCCTAAATCTCTTTTGCTGACTATTCCTCCTCTTCTGCCATTAGTGGGCAACACATCTGGCCCAATTTGTTGAACTGTCAGAAACACACCACATATATATCAAAGCAACAGACAGTTTAGAGAACATCTATGAATGTCCAGGTTTTCAAGTTACACACCGCTTCCAGCTAGCTTTAAAACCACAGTATGGCTAGCTAGACCATAAGAGATTGGAGGCTGCCTTATACTGAATAGAGTAGTCAACAACCTGTTCATAAGGAAGTAGTAGCAGAACTCAAGCTAAGAGATGAACCCTTTTCATGCATGTAGACTGTGGGGGGAGAATAGTTCTTACAATTTCATTTTCTAAGTAGAGATAATAACATGAATAAAAATGAATTGAAAGCTGGGAAATTGTAAAGAAGAAAGAACTCCCCCCCCCCCCGCCTGCCAAATCTTCACCTTCATTGCTAACCCAGCTTTTTCTCAGAAAAGCAATTTCCGTTGTGTTCTTATTTACTCTTGGAAACACTATTCTAAACTCTGAGAGGTTGGGAGAAAAGCAGATGTACTTCAGTCTCAGCATTCCTGGAAACAGGGTACAATTCACTTAGAAGAGTATAGTTTTCAGGTGAAAACTACATTCAGAGTATAGTTCTGAATGAGTCACTGTTGCCTCTGCTTTGCACATCCAAAAAGTAAAGCAATTTTACATAGCAAGAAAGACAACTGAAATCTGTGCATCGTCAATAATACTGAGGGCCTATCCTGAAAGATGGGGTGCACCTGGGGATTTTAGATTCACCCAAATGAGTTGTCCTGTTAGCACAAGGACCCAGCGCAAGAACACGTCACCTTCTCTACCCATGTTCTGAGTTCCCCCTCCAACCTATGCATATTGACTCAGATATCCTGGGGAATGATAACAGATGTCTTCTAGGCTGAAGGAAGCATTCCTTTGTGAGCAACCAGTGGGGTGTAGCGGCTGGAGTGTTGCACCTGGAAGACCGAGTTTCAAATCCCCACTTGGCTATGAAGCTCACTGGGTGACCTTGGGCCAGTCGCTGTCTCTCAGCCTATCTTACTTCACAGGGTTACTTTGAGAATAAAAACAGGGAGGAAGAGAACCGTCCACACATGCCACCTTGTGCTCCTTGGAATTAAGGTGGCATATAAATGTAGGGAATAAACAAACCTTCCTCAGGTAGCAGAGCAGTGGTAGGTGGAGATGGAGGAAAATGGGAGAAGGTCCAGATGCAGAAGGGGCCAAGCAATACACATGAATCTTCCTACCTTTCTACAGCTGGCTACATTCCAGCCATGCAAGAGGAGGGTGTACTGAAAGAGCAGGGATGGGTTGTGCCTGGGGAAAGTTCTGACAGCTGGACAGAAAGGCCGGGGGCAGTGGGGTCTGCATTCAGCCCCTAGGTTTGAGGTTTACCACCCCATAGTATAGGAAAGAAGTCTAAATCAGCACTTCACCAATCTTTTGCTCATTGCATTTTTCTTTCCTTTTCTTTGAAAACCACAATCTGATATCTGTTATTTACCAAGATAAAACACCCAATTAGCTCATTTAAGGAATCCTCTAGATCTCATTGAATTTCATCTGATCTGTGCTCAAAACATACAGTTTAGTAAGACGTGTCACAGATGCAACTTCTCCAATCCCACAGAAACATTAAAAGTGTATAAGGTGAAATATCCTGAAATATTGCAGAGGGCAAAGCATTGAATCTATCTAATGTTAAAGCCATTTCCAAACTCGCGAGGAGAGGGGGTTGCGGGCTGCCCCTCCCACACACGCGGGGGCTGGCCTTTTGCCCCCGCGAGAACAGGGAATCCCCGGGTGCGCCTGCGACCCTGCCCGCCAATCGGCGGGCTAGGGAGGCGTGGCCTAGCCCATTTAAGGCCAGGCGCGCCTGGGGACCGCCCTCTTTCCTCTGTTCCAGCTCACCGGTTTTCCCATCCCACCCACCCTTTAGGCTTAGCTAGGTATGACCTAGGTTGGTCGCCGCAAGGGGCCTGGTAGGAATTTTTCCAACTTGGCGCACTGCCGGCCTTTCGGTTTTTTCGCCTACCTCGTAGCAAACGTCACAATTTCCTCAGTATTGGCGGTTAGGCATTGGCAGGGGTAATTGTTATGCAGATGAAGGGGGGGAGGAAGCGCCATCACCTTCCCCCAATGAAAAGGGTAGTCCGGTAGAGGACTCCGGGGGGGGGGGCGTTGCCTTGTCCGAAACCTAGGGAGGTAAGGGCCTCCGGCACGCCCCTGAGTGGTGACACCCGTGGGATCCTAGTTGGCGTACTTCAACAGGACTCTCACAGCTTGTGGATAACCCTTCCCGGTCCCCATGCCGGGTAGTCAATAGGAGCCAATGCCTAAGGCCAGTACCTTTCAATCCTGTAATCAATAAAGTTGTGGCCCTTTTTTATGCCCATTAACCTTAAATAATGTGTTCTGTGTCTTCATTTCACATGGGGGAGGGGAATTGCCACGCAGTGCATGTCTATATTTAGGAATATTTGACACATCTAAGCACTTTGCTTCTCTAATACTATAATTGGGATGCATAACCACAAGTAACAGGGAACAGGTTTTAGTTGCTAGAGATCCCATATTTTGAAATTATAGATCCCCACTTCTCAATTCTTCATAAGCAGAGCTTGAGTCCAATAGCCCTCTCCCTACTGGGGATTCCCACCAACTGGTATTCAGAGGCATATTGCCTTTGAGCCTGGAAGGATTAGGGTTGAATCAGAAGTTTATTAGTCAACCTTCTTGGCTCAAAGGGGGGCCTTTCAGAGTGGGATTTCCTACCACACTCCCCCAATCACATTTAAAAATTACTTTGACTATCTATTCATGGTCATGGAAGTATTGGACAATGCTTCCTGCTTGTGCTGGACACAGTTATTTGCTTAATTTTTTACTCACCAGATGCCAAAGCAAGAGGAGGAAGCATGAACCTCACTCTCCTTTGGCTTTAAGACAGTTGGCCAATGAGCTTAGATTACATGATGGCACTGGAAGACAAATCAGAGTGACGGCAATACTAAATACCCCCCAGGATGACATCTAATTGGTTAACCATAGAATTAAAAATAGACAAGGTGTCCAGGAGCATGAGGTTTGCTATTGCCGTTATACTAAGCGGAGTGAATATTTTGTACATTGGGTCTCCCCAAAATTGCCAAAATGTAGTGTTCCACTTTGCAGCTTGCTTTGGGAGTCTGTCAGGGTGAATGAAGCACTATTCTGCCAACCACATTCTGCCCCCAAACCAGCTCCAACCTTTCTCCCTTCTAATAAACAAGCAGTCTATAGGAGGAGGCAGTGCCTATTAGATTTTTCTCTTTCATCTCAGTTTTGCCCTTGTTGCGCTCAGCAGTGAGGAAGATGGGGGCAAAAGAATAATTAGTTGGCTCTGCCTATCATTGGCTCTGACACCACGTACTGTTGGTCTCCCTGTCTTCTGTCCCACCAAACCCAATGAGCAGCCACCACTGGGGGGAGCCATTTTGACTCAGCCCTAGGATGAATAGATAAGAGATTAAGAGATAGAGATAGAGATAGAGATAGCGATAGAGATAGCGATAGAGATAGCGATAGAGATAGAGATAGAGATAGAGATAGAGATAGAGAGATAGAGGTAGAGGTAGAGATAGAGATAGAGATAGAGATAGAGATAGAGATAGAGATAGAGAGAGAGAGACAGAGAGAGAGATAGAGATAAAGAGAGAGAGAGACAGAGAGAGACAGACAGAGATATGATAGGTAGGTAGGTATAGATTCATAATTTGCTACAAATGATGTACTCCTTTTGCCCATGGGTTTCCTGCAATGAGCAGCAGAAGGAGTTAAACAGTATCCATGGACAAACAAATTATATTTCAAATCTGCCCCAAATCATAACGGAAGATGGATGCAAGAGAGCATGAGAAAGCCAGGACAAATGAAAATCCAGCAGTCAGTATTTGAATTAACAACCCCTCTTTCTCTCACCTGCTCTCTCCCTTTGTGCTTTTCGTACTGCAGTGGGGGGGGGGGGGGCAGCCACCTCCAACTTCTGTAATTATTGATGCAGTTTTTGCTTGGAAGTGCAAAGATATTTGTGACAAGCCACAGAACTGAGAATATTGGAGGTGTAAATGGAATGGCCTCTTTCTGTAAGCTCAGCTGAAAACGGGTATTAGAAGAGACATCAAAAACATGCTGGAGAGTAGAGAGTGTTTAAATAAAATTGCCTCAATCTCTTCACCTTGCTACATTCACTTCTGGCTGCTGCCTTCCAGCACTGCCAGCATGTGCCCAATACAATGGCCAACGTCTCCTCTTGAGATGACACTTTGAGATGGCAAAGGCTTATTTTATATTCTTCACTACAGTGGTACCTTGGTTTACAAACATAATCCGTTCCGGAGGTCCGGTTGTAAACCAAAACAGGTTGTAACCCAAGGCGCGCTTTCACCAATGGGGCTCCCCCCCCCCAAAAAAAGGGTTGTAATCCAAAAAAATGAGTTGTAATCCAAAAAAAGGAACACACACTTCCGGGTTTGTTGTGGTTGTAATCCAAAACGATTGTAATCCAAAGCTGTTGCAAACCAAGGTACCACTGTATTTCAGAAGGGAGTCGGCATGGCATAGTGGTTAAGTGTGCTGGGCTAGGACCTTGGAGAGCAGAGTTCAAATCTCTGCTCACCCATCCACTGGGTGACCTTGGGCCAATCATCTTTTAGCTTAACCTTCCCCACAGGGTTGTTGTGAAGGTACAACTGAGATGGAGGAGAATCATGTATACTCCTTGAATCACTAGGAGGAAAGGTGGAATAGAAATGTAATTATAATATTTTTAAAAAATCTCCCCCAGTGTTTCCTCCTAAGATCCAGTCCAGAGAGGGAAATGTTAAGAACTGCATAATCCAAGGATGAAGATGTTCAGTTTCGGTTTCAGTTTCTGTTAATTGGTTCTCGTGGGAAACTTGCAGATTCTAGCTTCACCAATTAACTCCAGCTGGTGGCAATTTACTCTTGGCAGAAAGCCCAGGTCTGCTTGACCTAGAAACTACTCACTCTGATTGGTTAACGAGCAGCACTCAACTCTGTTATCTAGGGATTGCTAGCACAGTTTGATGTGAGGTGTGTTAGGAGTTAGAAGTGCTGTGTATGGTTTTGAGAGAGAGAAAGAGAGGGTTTATTTTGCTTTTATTTGTATGCAGAAACTCTGCTGGTTTTATTTCTCCTTTTTAATAAATCCTGTAAATAGTTATTCTGAGTCTAGCTGACTAGTCATTACTGCCGCAACTAGCTTCTTCGCTGTGCAGGAAAACTCTGCTACGTTTGGGCTAAAGCCAATAGGGCTATGCCTGACACTCCAAAGTTCCATGAGGTTATGGGCATTGTGCTGCCAGCCTGAGTTGCGGTGGTGTCAGCATCAACGGCGTTGGTTCCAGTAGTTCCAGAGGTTGTTGTTCCTGGCTGGTTCCTGACCGTGGTGAGCTGGTGACGCAGCGGACAGAAGGACAACAGCTGCAGCGTGTGAGTGCTGGGTGCTGTGGTTCCTGTTTTCTCTCTCGGTGGTCGTGAGTAGCTGGTTCCGGGTTCCAGGGACATCGCTCTCAAGATGGCCTCACAACCAGTTCAGATGGCTTTTGAGCGTCTGAATGACTCCAATTACTTGCTGTGGTCGGAACGCATGCAGGCAGTGCTGCAGAGGGATCGTCTCTGGCAAGTGGTGAGTAAGTTTCCTACGAAGCCTGATGATGAAGACCTCGATAAAGACCAAAGAGCAAGGGCCACAATTGTCTTGGGGCTGGAAGATTCCCAGTTGCCATATGTGAGGGGAATCAAGACAGCTAGAGGTGTGTGGCAAGCACTTAAAGAACTCCATGTGCGTGAGACAGCGGTTTCCAAGCTGTTCATTCGCAAGGCATTGTACAAGGCAATGTTACAGCCTGGGGTTACAATGCAGGAACACCTACACAGTTTACAGTTAAAGTTTGCTGCGCTACAGGAAAGAGACTGTGCATTAGACCAGCAGGAGAAGGTGGCTATTATTTTGAGTTCTCTCCCGGAAAGCTGGGATAATTTAGTTTTGTCTCTAGAAGGCATACAGGAGCGTGATTTATCAGTCAGTTACGTTACTGGGCGTTTGATTGAAGAATGGCAGAAGAGGCAAGAAAGGTCGGAGGCTGCAGAGGCTTCTACAGGTGGGCGGTTTGGAAGGAGTTCTCATGCCGTGCCAGAGGTGAAGCAAAAGCAGCGTACCGGTGAGGAGTCAGCATTTGCTGTTAGGCGTTGTTTCCGATGTGGGTCTTCAGCGCATCTAAAACGACAATGTCCGGAGTTGGTCAAGTCTCAGTGGCCGGTGCAGGAGCAGAGACGAGATCAGCAGCAGCAGCAGTGTAAAAAGAAATTCTTCAAACGAAAACAGTCGGCTCAGCTGGTGACCGGCGAGGTCAAGATTGCTGATGAGAAACAAGCGGTCTGGGTGGTCGATTCGGGAGCGTCTCGCCACATCGTGAATTCAGATGAATTGTTTGTTTCCAAGAACTCAGCACAGCGCAGCCAGGTGGCTTTAGCAGACGGAAGTACTTCCGAAGTGATTTCAGGGGGTGCAGTTTTTGTTCCTTGTCTTCGTGAATGCCTGCAAAATGTACTTTGTGTGCCGTCATTAAGGAGCAATCTGATGTCTGTAGATTGTTTGCTAAAAGCTGGGTTTAAAGTGTATTTTGAAGGAGACAGTTGCATTATTAAGAAGGCTGGTGAGATTTTAGGCACTGCTAAGTCAGAGGGAGGCTTGTTTTGGCTTAAAGCAGGATCTCAAGTTGCAGCAGTAGTCAGTAAATCTCAGCCTGCAGTGAATAACAAAGCTATACATGACAACTGTGTGCACTTATTGCATAGGAAAATGGGGCATGCTTGCTGGAAAAGTGTACTAAAAATGTCTGAATTGGCTGATGGGGGTAATTTAAAGAGTTGTAACAAGTACCTTGATTGTAATGTGTGTAAAAAGGTTAAAACCCACAGAGTCTCTTACCCCAGAAGTGACAGAGTTAGTGAGTCACCGCTACAGCTGGTTCACATGGATGTAATTGGTCCATTTGCTGTAAGCAGGGGTGGATCGCGTTTTTCACTAACAATTGTGGATGACGCCACGCGTTATTCTTGGGTTTTTCCCATGAAAAATAAGGGTGACGTGTTCACTAAGTTTAAAGGCTGGGTGGCATCTGTGGAAAGATTTCTGTCTGTTAAACTCAAAAGGATTCAGACGGACAGAGGTGGCGAATTTATGTCAAATGCCTTTAAAGATTGGTTGCAAAAGCGTGGCATTGGGCATAGGAAAACGAATGTTTTTTCCCCAGAGGAGAATGGCGTTGCAGAGCGAAAAAACAGATCTTTACAAGATATGATGTTTGCCATGCTTGATGATGCTAATTTGCCCATGTCTTATTGGGGGGAGAGCATGCTCACCGCGTGTTATCTCCAAAATAGGCTCTTTCATCAAACAATAGGTACAACCCCGTACTTTAAATTGTTTCAGAAAAAACCTAAAATTGACCATTTGCATGTGTTTGGATCAAAAGCCTGGGTATTAATTCCGAAACAAATGAGAAAGAAGGGAGATCCTAAGACCAAACAGTTAGTGTTTGTGGGTTACCAGGAGCTGGGAAAAGGTTTCCGTTTTGCTGAAGGGACGAATGGCATTGTGATCTCCAGGAATGCCAGTTTTTGTGAACATAGTGGCTGGGAGAGACTACATGCCAATACTGAGGTTTGGTTTGAACCTTCCCAGGAGCTTCATGACTCTGAAGGTAGACACAGGGAGTCAGAGTCTGAGGGGGAGGAAAGTTCAGATAAGAGCTCTCAAGAAAGTGGAAGACCAGTTGCTAAGCAACAAAAGAGAGGTCGTAGTTCTGAGGAGGAAAGTGGGTCAGAAGAAAAATTTTCTCCCAGAAGATCTAAAAGACAAAACAAAGGAGTGCCTCCAGTGCGTTTTTCTCCTGATACTGCAAATGTGTTTAGTGTAAGTGCAGAACCCAAGAGTTTTCAGGAGGTGTTAAAGTTACCAAAAAAGGAGGCAGATCTCTGGAAACTGGCAATGGAGGAAGAGATGTTCTCTCTGAATGAGCACAAGGTTTTTACACCAGTAGCAGCGCCTGAGGGGGCAAAGATTGTAGGCTGCAGGTGGGTGTACAAAAGACTTAGGCCCGGTTAGGACATATCTAGGGTTGGAAGTGTGCTGGGCCCAAGATGGCAGCTGCCTAATTAGTCAGCAGAACAAAGTTAAACAACTACTGACTACATACAGGATGCAGGATTGCAAAGGGGCAGCGGTGCCTATGGATCCAGGTTTCATAAAAACACTTCATATAGATGAGAGTCCTGAATTTGAACACCCTGATGTATATCACTCTGTAATTGGAAGTTTATTGTATATAGCACAGTGGTCCAGACCTGATATTAGCTATGCAGTAGGCATATTAAGTAGATTGGTCTCAAAACCCACACTAAATGCCTGGAAAGGGGTAAAACAAGTTCTGAGATATCTCAAGCAGACAATTGGCTATATGTTACAATTAAATTCTTCAGAGGACGAAATGTTGAGTTGCTACTGTGATAGTGACTGGGGAAATTTGCCAGATAGAAAATCTGTCACAGGACTAGTCATAATGGTCGGTGGAGCTTTAATCAGCTGGCGGTCACGCAAGCAAGACGTTGTAAGTGTGTCATCAACGGAATCAGAGTACGCCGCATTGAGTGAATTGTGCAACGAGGTGATTTATTTCAAGCATTTGATGGCAGATTTAAATGTAAATTGTGGAGAACCGGTACAAGTTTACATTGATAATCAAGCTTGTATAACCTTAAGTAAAACAGAGGGCTTCAAATCGCGTTCAAAACATATCTCTGTAAAATACCAAAATGTACGTTGCTGTGTACAAGACAATGTAATCACCTGTACTTATGTGTCAAGTGAAGAAAATGTAGCAGATGTGTTAACTAAACCATTGGCAAAGATAAAGAACAAGCGAATGTGCAAGGGTTTAGGTTTGCTGGAAAAATAATCTCCTACATAGGTGTATTTGGAGTTAATTGTTCAGCAGAATCTGTGAGGGGGTGTTCAGTTTCGGTTTCAGTTTCTGTTAATTGGTTCTCGTGGGAAACTTGCAGATTCTAGCTTCACCAATTAACTCCAGCTGGTGGCAATTTACTCTTGGCAGAAAGCCCAGGTCTGCTTGACCTAGAAACTACTCACTCTGATTGGTTAACGAGCAGCACTCAACTCTGTTATCTAGGGATTGCTAGCACAGTTTGATGTGAGGTGTGTTAGGAGTTAGAAGTGCTGTGTATGGTTTTGAGAGAGAGAAAGAGAGGGTTTATTTTGCTTTTATTTGTATGCAGAAACTCTGCTGGTTTTATTTCTCCTTTTTAATAAATCCTGTAAATAGTTATTCTGAGTCTAGCTGACTAGTCATTACTGCCGCAACTAGCTTCTTCGCTGTGCAGGAAAACTCTGCTACGTTTGGGCTAAAGCCAATAGGGCTATGCCTGACACTCCAAAGTTCCATGAGAAGAACCTGCGGTCCTCCTGCTATTGTTTGACTGCAACTCCCATCAGCCCTAGCTGATCTTTATTTATTTTATTTTTAAATAAAGGTAGATGCCAGCACCTGGGACCTTTTGCATGCCACAAACATGTTCCACCACACAGCTATCATCCTTTCCTAGGACATGAAGCTCCCTTATACTGAGTCATTGATCCACTGAGCCTGGTATTGTCTTCTCTGACTGGTAGTGGACCTCCAAAGTCTGAAGCAGGGGTTCCTTCCCAGCTCATGGTCCCAGATCCTCCTAACTGGGAGAGGCAGAGTCTGAACGGCAACTGCATTCAAAATGTCTGTCCTTGAGTTGAGTTCTCTTTGATGCAAACTTTTTAAAGAATGTTGCAAACGAATTACTTTTACCATCCTCTTTAGAATGTTCTCTCTCTCTCTTTTAAAGGAGGCTGTTATGTTCACCCCTGTCCAGAGATGTACATAAAGTGCCAAAAATTGTAAAAGGGGGGGCGGGAATCAATATGTCATTAGCTATTTTTCCCCTCCCAGAAAAGTTCATAGAAGTAGGTGGTAACGTTGATGAGAAATTGAGAGGGAAGGGGTGGAAACAGTTCCAAAGATCAGATCATTCAAATAACGAAGCTCCTTGCTGATTTCTATCAATATATTCCTTGATGTGCTTGTCCAGAGCTCTGATCTGAGTTGTTAACTTGACATTTATGTCAAAAGTAGATCCCATAAAAGGTCAGAACAGGGCTTAAACATCACTAGTCGTGTAAACATCAACAGCCCTCACCTCGTGCTGAAAATACAAAGTGAAAGGAAAGACTGGTGAACTTTATGAGTGCTAGGAGACAATCCATTTTCTCTGATCCAGGTGAGATAGCATCTTAGGCCCCATCTGCACTGTACACTTAAAGCAGTATAATACCACCTTAAACACTCATGTCTTCTCCCAGAATCCTGGGAACTGTAGTTCGTTAATGGCATTGAGAGCTCTTAGGAGACCCCCTACCCCTTTCACATAGTTACAATTCCCAGAGTGGTTTAATAATCAACCCCTCTTCCCAGGAAACTCTGGGAACTGTAGCTCTCTGACAGTGTAAAGTGGTATGATACTGCTTTAAATGTATAATGCAGATGGAGCCTTGCCATGTCTCCTTAGTCCAGGATTCCCTACGCTGATGCCTTGCAGATGTTTTCAGCAACAACCCTCACCATCTCTAATCATTAACCATGCTGAGGAAGGGGGGCAGGAGGTGAAAACTGTTACTACAAAATTCAGAGAACTGCATAATCTGGAGGATAAAAAACCTTCCAGTCTGTGTATTAGCCCAAGATGTGCAAATGGGATCAATTTACTAAGAAAGACTCTCCTCCCTGAAAGAGAGGGGAGTGGTTGTGGTCGGGAGCCCGAGCACCGCCCAGCAGGGGGCGTGGCCCCTGCCTCCAGCTCACCTGGCTGGCGCTCACGCCCCCCCCCGGTGGCCACCCAACCAGGTGCCGCGGAGGGGGCGTGTTCAGCAGCCTTTTGCTGCAGCGCCAGCCTCTCCCTGGCCTCATTCCTTGTCGTCGCCCCGTCACGAGTCCGATGCCTGCTTGGCGGGAGGCCATGGCACGACCCTCGGTGACAGCAGGGGTGAGCCTATAGTTGGATTAGCATCAACAGGCTCCACCTACTGGTGAATAAACCCACTTGTTTCAATCCAATGCCTAAGCCAATACCTTTTCATTGCTGTAATCAATAAAGTTGTGGCCTTTTCTAGCCCATCAACCTTATATCACGTGTCCTTGTGTCTTCATTTCACTTCGCGGGGGTCGGGTCCTCGAACCACAAACACAGAGGGAAGAAAATTCTGCTCCATCGCTAGTAGAAGGCAATTTTTGGGGAGGTTTTTTTTAAATATCTGCATTTGATTCTGTACATATTAAGTGATAAGTAACTTGTAAGTCTGAATTTCTGTTGTATTTGCTTGCATATGCTTTTATGTGTTTTTATATCGCTATTTTACTGGTTTTAGGTTGTGTTTTTGTTTTAATTTTTTAATTTTTAAAAAACTTTTATATTGATTGCTTTTTAGACTGTATACCACTTAAGATATTTTGGAAAAATTAAGTGGTATATAAATGCTTTCAAATAAGTAAACAATAAATAGCACTAAGTCAGGATGGGAGGGAACACTGAGTTTGTTGGCATATTAATAAGAAACTACCCAATTTGCATTCCTTGAACCAGGAGGGAAACCAAAGTGCAGACATCCTTCAAAACTCACACTTCTCCAAATTTGTGAATTGGTTCCTCCACCAACCCAAAAATGTATTTAAAAAATGCATTATATTAGGAAAAATGTGTGCATAAAATGGATATACATATTAGGGGGGGGAGACACATAAAAATGCATTGGCTTAGGGAAAATTGCTTGCAAAAAAGTGCATTTTAGTAAAAGCTGCATACAAAAAATGTATTCATTAGGAAAAAATAAAACTAAAATGCTGATGGCTTTTCAAAAGGATTTTTGTTTGTATGTTTGTTTTTTAAAAAATCTTCAAATTGCTGCAGGAATATGGAGTACCGAATGAGGATTGGAAAAATGAGAAACTGAAATTGACAGCTCCCTCTATCCCTAGTACTAAGTAAAAAGCCTGAGCTTCTCTCTCTTACACCACACAACAGTCCTTGAGAGCAGAGGTTTATGCTTGCTGGTTGTCTCAATTCTCTCTTCCCCCTACCCCCACTCCCAAAAAAATCATCTCAGAATCAAGGGGTTGGAAGGGAACCCAAGGTTCATCTAGTCCAGACATGGCCAAACTTGGCCCTCCAGATGTTTTTGGGACTACAATTCCCATCATCCCT
This sequence comes from Podarcis bocagei, assembly GCF_964188305.1. Taxonomy (NCBI): domain Eukaryota; kingdom Metazoa; phylum Chordata; class Lepidosauria; order Squamata; family Lacertidae; genus Podarcis; species Podarcis bocagei. Next base: position 7,049,755 of record NC_138142.1, on the reverse strand, counting down.
AACCACTGGTCCTGTTAGCTAGGGATGGTGGGAGTTGTAGTCCCAAAACATCTGGAGGGCCAAGTTTGGCCATGCCTGATCTAGTACAACATCCTGAAATGCAGGAATTACAGCTAAAGAATCATTTGTCTCCATGTAGTTCTCAGAAGCCCTGAATAAAATATTTTTTAAAAGCTGCAGGTATTGTGTGGTTTTATTTACCTATGCCTCAACTCAGAAAAAAATAAAAAACCTTTGCAATGACTTCCACTCTGGAACACATATGGCTGCATACCTCACCATGCAATAGGCAATTTATCAGACTAAATAACTTAAAACAAAACTGCACACCCGTAGGTGAATTTACTGTCTGCATTCTCTTCCATGCGGAGGTGCCTTTGATGTCCCCGCCTGCACCCAACTTTTATGATCTGGCAGGGGATGGGAAACAAAGATGGTTCTATTGGAGGCAGCTGTGTAAGCAGTTCCCATTTAACTGGAAGACAATGAAAAATTAATCGCAAACCGAATGTAACTAAGTTTCGGTGGAAAGAGCAAAACCACTCAGACATTATCATCTTCAACAGATGTTTGCTGACTGTCTAAATTTACAAAATTACCTGTCATGTTTTACTATTTCCTCGAGGAAAACAAAAAAGAAAATCAGCAGGCCTGACTTGTCTCTCCGAGTTAATAAAACGTTCCCCATATAAATAGGATATTAAAAGAGCTTTTGACTTGCAGTCATAACAGTTAGCTGGAAAGATTGAAAAACAGCAAATGGGAGAGATAGTCCTCTCACTAGTATTGATTGCTGTTCGATATTCTTAACTACAGAAGGAGAGTTCAGAAGAGTCTTGGCAGTTAAAAGACTGTTTTCTGCCTTCTTACATCTCTCTCCCTCTCTTTTTTGAACATCTGCTTCTGCTATGGAAGAAGGTGAGGTGACATTTGTCATGTCTGAAAAGTCGTTTTCCTACAGGCGGAAAATATCCAGAAGCATATAATGCAAAGAAAATTGAACAGGAGCTGAGGCCAGCAGAAGGCTCTCTAATTCTTTTCTAACAAAAGCCCTGCAAGGTAGTTTAAACTGAGAGATCACAACTAGCCCTAGGTCAGCTAGTAAGGTCAAGCAGTGGTTTAAACCCAGATCTCTGGGGTCCTAATTAACCACTAAAGCCACACACTTCAACCCCGATCTCCAGATGTAACTGGACTGTAACTCCCATCATAATTATCAATAGTGGTAGTAATAGTAATAATAAATAATAATTATACCAAATCTAGTGGATGTTACAGGCTTCTAAACAAGGTATTAAACACACAGCTTCTTTTAAACTTCAGTTGCTTATTTTATTTTATTTTTTTAAATAATATTTATTGTTTTTAAACCTTACAAAAAAGAAAGAAGAAAAAAGAAGAAAAACATACAATACAATATATAAACAATACACAACACAACATTAACACATTAAACAAAGCAAAAACAAAAACAGTTCAAAAAACACACATCATACCATCTCAATATCCTCTCTTTCATTCCCTTGTTTCATCGACCTCCTCTCACCTCCCTTTTTGTATTCCATTTCTATTAATTGTTTCAGCAAATCTTTTCCATCTTTCTCTATTTTCTGTCATATGATTATCTTAACATATTTTAACCTTATTTTCCATTAAAATTATAATACTTATTTATGCTTAATTCCTTAAAGCATTTCTACTAAAGCCATATAATTTCCTTCCAACATTTTTCTAACATTCATTAATTTTACATTATTTCCATATATAGATTTTAAACTTTTTCCAATATTCTTCCACCGTCTCCTCTCCCTGGTCTCGGATCCTGCCAGTCATTTCCGTCAATTCCATATAGTCCATCAACCTGGTGATCTTCTGTCCGAGGCTCTTAACTCTTTTCCAAGTCCCTTCTGTGAATCTTCTTCATGTTTATACATGCACTTTACTTTGTCTTCTCCTGATCTTGTTCTTATTTTCCTTCCTCTGATGCTGAAAAGTAAATCTCGAGGAAATTCCCACCTAGCAATGTTTTTATTCCTTCTCGACAAATCAGCCAGATCTCCATAGTTAAAACTAAAATTCACAAGGTATTTCCAGTCGTATTTCAAAGTTCCTCCAAGTCTAGCAGTCCCCACAACTCCAGTCTCCTCCTGGCCCAAGTCCAAGTCCCAAAAGGCAATGAATCCCTGCATGAAGGGATCTATCCAACTTTCCTTCTCCAGTCCAAGCGGGGCTCCAGTCCTCAAAGTCTGACTTTGTCTAGATTCCATCATAAAAGGCACCCACTTATAGTCATCAAATTGCATCTGTGAGGCTGGGGCTCTAACAACTTTCTCCCCCGCCTTCTCCTCAATTTGCCATGTCAAGGTAGATCCCTGTATTGATTCCTGAATAGTTTCTGTATTAATATTCACTTTTTGTCCAAAATTAGTCACTTTTTGTTCCAAGTTATCAATTTTTATAATCGTCACATCCGTCTTCCTATGGAGCTGTTCCAGTGGGCCATTAATTTTACATAATGCAACCACTAAGGCTTCTTCTGTCAACATTCTTAACAGTCCAAGGTCAATCCCAGGTTCTCACGGTCTTGTCTTACAGCTGGAAATTCCCCACTCAGCTCATGTAACAATTTCAAAGGCTTCCTCTAGGGGGAAACAATTTCTATTTGTATCAATCCTTTTAAGCACAATTCAAACAATAAAGTTAGTTTCAATTTTCAATTACATTTACTCCTTCTTAAACGCAGAAGGAGACAATGGAAACAATGTATTTCTCTTCTTTAACTTACTGTCAACAAACGATCTATTCACAGTCAATGAACATATCCAAAACTTCAGTCCTACTAGCAGCCCGTTTCCAGGTAATTTGATTTTCTTCACTCTCTCCTGCAGGCTTGCGCAGTCTAAAAATTCCCCCCTCTGCTCCTGCTTCCAAGGGGGGTTTGATGATTTTAGCCGATGGAAGTTTAATCCTTTATCAAAAGCTTTCCAAGACTTTACCTTGCAGCTTTTTTTGCTCCAGTCTATTTACAAAAGGGGAAGGCGGACTTCCTGTTTGAAACCTCCCTGTTTCGGTACCAAATTAAGAGGTTTAAAAATCCAATTTCCCATTCTACTCACGGGTAGTTGTTTTAAAATCGAATTGTCCACAGGAAAAAGTCAACGCTCTCCGGCAACAGCAATGCGGATTCACTCTGTGAAAGAAGCAGTCAATTCGCAGCACCGCGCCACTCACCCCACGTCGCTCCGGATCCCAGAAACCGGGTTTCCCCGTGAGTAGGGGAGGCGCAAAAGGTGCCAGCCAAATCCCACGCCTGTGATTTTTTGTGGGTCCCCGCCTTCGCCGTGGCGGTCAGACCCTAATTTCCACGAAGCGAATTCCTCCTGGTCAGAGGAATTCAGCCATTACCAGAGGCGCTAACCCGGAAGTCCTTCAGTTGCTTACTTTAAGTGTTTCCTAAATGAACATTATCTCCTGACACATCATTTGTTGCAATGACTTTGTTCTGTAAAACAAATCTTTCTTATTTGTCCAATTTCTGCCTGAGTCTCCCAACTACCCAAGTTTAAATGTAAAGGTAAAGGGACCCCTGACAGTTAAGTCCTGTCATGGATGACTCTGGGGTTGCGGCGCTCATCTCGCTTTACTGGCCGAGGGAGCCGGCTTACAGCTTCCGGGTCATGTGGCCAGCATGACTAAGCCGCTTCTGGCAAACCAGAGCAGCACACGGAAATGCCGTTTACCTTCCCGCCAGAGCGGTAGCTATTTAGCTACTTGCACTTTGACATGCTTTCGAACTGCTAGGTTGGCAGGAGCAGGGGCCGAGCAACGGGAGCTCACCCCGTCGTGGGGATTCGAACTGCCGACCTTCTGATTAGCAAGTCCTAGGCTCTGTGGTTTAACCCACAGCGCCACCCTCGTCCCTTTACCCAAGTTTACCCTCATACTAAAACCAGAAGATAACCCATCTTGGTTATTATAGCGTATACCAAGGGGGTTTGCTGTACCCCACAATTTAAAAACCAACACTTTAAAAAATGTTTTGTCTATTTCCTTTATAAAAATATATCCTGAACGTTTAACCACTAAGATTCCAGGGGTATCACTTCTGTTATGGCCCTCAGTTGCATTAGCATGGACAACTGTTGTCTCGGGTCACTGGGTGCTATCCAACAGTCAATGGTACGGTGGTTAGAGTGTTGGAACAGGACCCATGAAGCTCACTGGGTGACCTTGGACTAGTCACAGTGTCTCAGCCTAGCCTACCTCACAGGGTTGCTGTGAGGATAAAAGGGAGTTGAAGAGAATGGTGTGCCGCACCTTGTGCTGCTTTGAGGAAAGGAGGGATATCACTGCAAAGAACAAACAAATAAATACATTGGTGCCCTTCTGTGAGTGCAAAAGGCTTCTGTTCCAATGGAGGTGTCCACTGACAATCTTTGCCAACTCCTCTGCCTCCCTGCAGCTCACAACACTCCTTCCAAAATCTGTTGTGGAAGGTCCTGTAACCCACCAAAATAGATTTTTATGTGTGGGAAGGTTCTGGGGGCTGCAAAGAGGAGGGAGAATTACCAATAATAATCTCCTCTCTTCTTCCATTAGTAGGCACCTCTGCTGAAGCCAGCAGTGCTAGGAGCACCAATTGGATTCTACCCATTGGAGATAAAAGGTAAAGGTAAAGGACCCCTGACAGTTAAGTCCAGCCATGATGACTCTGGGGTTGTGGTACTCATCTCACTTTACTGGCCAAGGGAGCTGATGTTTGTCCCCAGACAGTTTTTCTGGGTCATGTGGCCAGCATGACTAAGCTGCTTCTGGCGAAACCAGAGCAGTGCACAGAAACGCCATTTACCTTCCCACCGGAGCGGTACCTATTTATCTACTGGCACTTTGACGTGCTTTCGAACTGCTAGGTTGGCAGGAGCAGGGACCGAGCAATGGGAGCTCACCCCATTGTGGGGATTCGAACTGCCGACCTTCCAATCGGCAAGCCCAAGGCTCAGTGGTTTACACCACAGCACCACAAGCAAAGCCTACTGAGAGTGGGGGCAGGATAAAGCCCATGCAGCAACTTTTTCACTAGCTGTCCTGGACACATGCTGGGAAAGGTTCATGTTTCCTGATTAGATGGGGGCAGGAGTTAAAAAAACAACTCCAGTGTTGTCAGCATCACACAAGGTCACAGTCTCCTTGAGGGCAAAGGAAACAAATCAAAGTTTGCTCCACAGCCGTGACTCTGTCTCCATGTTCGGTTCTAAACTTGCATAAGAGCAAGCAATCAATATTCAGTTTAGAAATAATTGATAGGATGATACAGCTGCTCATGCCAAAGGATTAAGTCTCAACCAATAGTAATAACCCTAAGGCTTTTTATAATGTAGAGAATCTTCTTCTGGGTAGGAAATCATTTCTCTAGAAGGAGAAATTCTGACAGATGGCATTAAGTTGTCAGAACCTACACATATATGGCTGTGATAGATGAGTTCTTCCATATGGATTTTAACTTCCTTGGCATGCTGGGTTTTCTGATGGCTATCAGGTCAGATGATGTGCCAAATTCTGGGAGAAATAAAGACTCTCTGTGTAGCAAAATGTGCGGAGAGTTTCTCTGACAGAGACACAACCAGAAGCCGCTCCATGTAGAGAGTTGCTGGTTGGAGCATTCTCTGGCTCTCCTCTGACTTCCCGTCTGCTGCTCAGACAGGGTCTCTAACCGGGGCCCCACATTGAGGGGACCCAGCCATGTGACTCCACCTGGCATGCACCGGGTGGGGGCAGGACATGGGGAGGGTGATCTTCACGCTTCCTTGTCCCAGCCCCTGCCTGGCTCCTGGACTCCCGGGCAGAGGCTGGGACGAGTGAAAGCAAAGATCGCCCTCACTTGTCTCAGCTGCCATGCAGCTGATGGGTGCTGAAGCCCCTTCTGCCCCCTGTACCCAGAACCCCTGTGCTCAACTTTGACAACTTGGTTGTAAAATTGCAGAATTAAAGACCAGCAGGGGCTAAAAGGGAACTTGGCAGTGGTCATATTATTCAGTGCTTGTTTGTTCAAGAGGGGTAGTGATTTTATTTTATTCACTCATTTCATATACTTATACAGTGGTACCTCGTTTTGAGTCTGCCTCATTGAAGTCTGCCTCATTTCGTCGAATATCCACAGCAAACCTGGAAGTACCAGAATGGGGTACTTCCAGGTTTGCCGCTCGCGCATGCACAGAAGCACTAAATTGCGCTTCTCGCATGCGCAGAAGTCCAAACTGCTCTACACACATGCGCAGAGTGGCACTTTGTCGTGCGTCCTTTTTGCCTAGTGTCCGGGGCTCCGAAATGGATCCCAGTCACAAAACAAGGTACGACTATATACCACAATGCCAGAATAACCTCTAAGTGGCTTACAAACACAAACACACACACACACACCTGCATTGCAAGGCAGGCAATTTACTATGGTCACAGACCAGTAAAAATTCAACACAAATACAGGACACACAACATTTAAAAGCAAATAATGATACATTTTTCTTCTCTCAGGAAACCAGCAACATTTTCTTTTTGATCTGTACTGAGGTTAGGGGAAAAAACTGGCAACACTCTTGGTGACATAACAGGACAGGTTAAAGAGTCTGGAAACTAAGCCTTATGAGGAACAGTTGAGAGACTTGGAGGAAAGAAGGCTTAGAGGTGATACGATAGCCATCTTCAAATGTCTGAAGGGCTGTCACAGGGAAGATGGAGCAAGCTTGTTTCCTCCTGCTTCATAGGGTAGGGCCCAAACCAAAGGATTCAAATGACAAGAAAGGAGATCCTAATTAAACACGTGGAAGAACTTTCTGGTGGTAAGAGCTGTTTGATAGTGCAGTGGACTACACTGGAAGGTGGCTAGCCATCTTCCAGGGGTTCCTTAGCTGTGATTTCTACATTGCAGGGGGTTGGACTAGAGGACCCCTGGGGTCCCTTCCAATTCATAATGATAATAATAATAATAATAATTTATTTATTTATTATTTATGCCCCACCCTGTGGAATGCCCTCCCACCAGATGTCAAAGAAATAAACAAATATCGGACTTTTAGAAGACATCTGAAGGCAGCCCTGTGTAGGGAAGCTTTTAATGTTTAACAGACCACTGTATTTTAATTATTTGCTGGAAGCTGCCCAGGGTGGCTGGGGAAACCCAACCAGATGGGCGGGGTAATAATAATAATAATAATAATAATAATAATAATAATAATAATAATAATAATAATAATAATAATAATAATTCTGGTTCTCTCACTAAGGTTTCTATTTCCCACCCAAGGATGGGTGAAAATTCACATACACCCTTCCCTGATACTTTTCTTTCTCTCACCAGGCAGGCACAAGCAGCAACGTTCCTGCAGGCATGGTCATCACTTGACACCTGTGGCTTCAGGCGACCATCTGCATGCATGAACAAGCAGCCCCAGATCAAGAATCACATGGACAGCTTCCATGGCATCTCCAAGGCAACACCCTTCCAAAGAGCCTTGGCACTGAAGCTTCTTTTCATTCCATCTGTCCCAGATCTAATTAAATGGCTTGGCAGTCAGTCCAGAATGGCCAAAGGGAGATACTCCTATGTACAAGGCACAATTTAGGTTTGGAGAGGATTAGGCACAGTGGTAAAGGAGGGGAGGTCTATAAGCTGCAATTGGGCATAATTTCTAAATGGAAGGGCTGTAGCTCAGTCGCAGAACCCATGCTTTGCTTGCAAAAGGTCCCAGGTTCCAATCCCAGCATCTCCAGGTGGGACAAGACTCCCTTCTGAAGGTCTAGATCAGGCTTCCTCAATCTTGGGTCCCCAGATGTTTTTGAACTACAACTCCCATCATCACTCACCACATGCTGGCTAGGAATGATGGGAATTGTAGTCCAACAGCATCTCAGAACCCAAAGTTGGGAAAGGTTGGTGTGGATAATTGCTGCCAGTCTGTGGAGACCAGTGCTGGAGAATCTAACTTGGCCTGAAAGGCTATATCCCCCAAACCAGGACCACCAGTCCCATATCTGACATCATACGTAACACAATGTGTGAAGCAGGTAAAGATGTGGCTGTAAAGGTACCACCAGGAGCTTAAAGCACATTCTTTACTGCTCCTCAGCAAACAGGGCTTGCTAATCAGTCCCGACAGCATCAAGCTCCATAAATGATCCATTTTTAGGTACGCTCTGCATTCAACCTGTGCCGACAAACCAACATCCCTCCCCCATAAGCTGGCTTTGCAGACACCTTTGCTTGTCTGCAGGGTGCAGGGATGTTGATTTGGGGGCATGGCTTGAATCCAAATTATACCTGCAAACACAGAAAGCAGGGCTTGCAGTCTGCACCAATTAGCTGGGTCACCATTTGCAGTCAGGAAAGGCCATGGTTCAATATTAAAAGCATCTGCTTTGCATGCAGAAGACCCCTGGTTCAATCTCCAGGAACGCTGGGAAAGCCTTTCTGCCTTGAGAGTCACTGTCAGTCAGTATACACAGTTCTGAGCTAGCTGGACCATTGGATTCGTTCGGAATAAGGCAGTCGGACTCCTGTATTCCTGAAGTGGTCACCTGGTGTCATAACAATGTTAAGTTACTAACATATGGGAAGCTCCACCCATTTGTCAAAATGGCCAGTGGAGGGTGGGGGGGTCAGTATGTAGCCCTCAGGCTAGATCCTGGTCCTCAGCCCTGGTGAAGGCAACCCTAAGCTGGATGGACCAATGACCATCTTACCTGCCCATTGCGTGGTTCAGAAGCACTGATTGACATTTCCCGAGAGGCAGGCAGTCAAGAATGGATATTGCCTTCATGCACTCATTGTGGGGATCAGAGAGGCATATCCATGGCCATGATGGGAAGCACTGGACAGGCATTGGGTCCAATCCAGCCAGTAGAGGCAGGTTGATTGGGGCGAATGCAGGGCTGCCCTTCCAAACACAGTCTGTTCTTAGCCAGCCCCCATCTGGCTGCCTTCTTACTTATAGCGAGTATGGGGTGGGTCTGCCTGTAATTGGCTCTTGCTCCACCTACTGTGGAGGGATGCGGGTGGCACTATGGGTTAAACCACAGAGCCTAGGGCTTGCTGATCAGAAGGTTGGAGGTTCGACTCCCCACGACGGAGTGAGCTCTCATTGCTCGGTCCCTGCTCCTGCCAACCTAGCAGTTCGGAAGCATGTAAAAGTGCAAGTAGATAAATAGGTACTGCTCCGGTGGGAAGGTAAACAGTGTTTCTGTGCGCTGCTCTGGTTTCACCAGAAGCTGCTTAGTCATGCTGGCCACATGACCGGAAGCTGTACGCCAGCTCCCTTGGCCAGTAAAGTGAGATGAGCGCTGCAACCCCAGAGTTGTCCTCGACTGGACCTAATGGTCAGGGGTACCTTTACCTTTTTACGACCTACTGTTGGTATCCCTGCCCTCCTCAAAGGTCACCAGCCACTACTCGACCAAAGAGGAAGATACATTGTCGGACTTCAAGGGTTGTGTCCAATCAAGTTACACCCACTGAGAATTATAACCACTGAAATCAATAGACTTCAGTTAGACATGTCCATTAGACATCAATAGACTTCAGTTAGACATGTCCATTAATTTCAAAGGGTTTACTTTGAGTAGGACTGGAACTGAATATAATATTTGAATTGTTCCGCAGGAAATGATCCATATATGGAATGAAACAAATAAAAATAGTTAAATGGAGAGCCGTTATAGAAATTATAGAAATGCTCTCCCCATGGAAGTTTGCCTGGCACCTTCATTATACACCTTTATGTTCCAGGCAAAAATGTTCCTCTTCAAACAGGTTTTTGGCTGACCAAAATCCTTTTAAATGTTTTTTTTTGGGGGGGGAGCTGGGGGGAGGGGCTTATTGTTCTGTTTTTATTATGACTTTGGGTTTTTATATTGTATTTTTATGCTGTAAACCGCCCTGACATCTATGCATGAAGGGTGATAAACAAATGTAATAAATAATAGTAATAATAAAGAAATAAAAATATTTTAAAATCCATCAATCAGTGATGGTCATTTGTCCTCCAACACACACACACACACAAATTTCACAGTGAAACACAGATGGAAAGCAATGTAAAAACTCAAGTATTTGAGTCCTGCGTTAGGCTACTCATTTCCTCCCAGCATCAGAATTGAAGCCATGATGGATGAGCTGCTAGCACTGTTTATTTGGCCCAGTTTCATAATTTGACAGTGTGGAAATATTGATCTGAGGCTGAAATTCAGACAGCACAATAAGGGCTGCCACAGAGCATCTACGTCACCTGCTGAAAGGCATCCTGGTTATGAAATTGCCAAGTTGATGGATGTGGCATCTGCATTGGAGCTGAAGGTCTGATTCCTTTCCCGTCCCATGCCTTCCCCTACCACAGACCTCCTGAGCCCATAGAGACACTACTGAGAATCACGAGAATGTGCTCTTCTTCTTCAGCACACCCTCCTCACCCTTGGAATCGTGAACATCACGGATTTGGTAGGATGCCTACCCACACACCCAAGCTGCTCTCACAAGCGACAAATGAGATTGAACCACCCCTTTGCATGTGTAGCACTGCAGGAACACTGCAAGAGACAGGCTGCATGTTGCTTCCCATGCATGGCCTTCTGGGTAGAGGAGAGAGATAGAATAGCAGGGAGAGTAGCAATTACTGCACAGAAAGAAGCTCCTGCTGCTTGATTAATATCTCACCAAGGTTTTACAGGAGATAATAAATGGCCCATGTCAGTGGCCCACAAACGTCTGGCTAGTCAGCCCAGCAGGGTGCATGCAAGCCTTAAAGGGACTCACACCAAGAGGAGCCCATTGCAAAGTTTAAGAGGCAAGATGTAGGAGATTCATCTGAGCTGTCACAAACTTAGGAGGCAAGCAAAACGTCAGAGCCTTACAAGGGACTGATACCTTTTGAGAGGCTGAGAGCTGCCTGGGCAAGAATAGCCAGAGGAGGGTAGGGGAAAGCTCTCCTATTGAGATTCTGTTTGCAGGCTGTGAAGGTGAAGAACACATTTTCTTTATACTGGGAGAGGAGCTGTTTTTAGGAAACCACCAAAATGGTTGAGCCTTTGAAGCTGTCTCCGCTGCTTTTTCCATCACCTTGCCGATTTGTCAAAATCCCCCCTGCCCGATGCCATTTTCACACCCGAAAATCAATTCCTCCTGAGCTCCCACAAACATTCTCCTCTGGTGGTGGGCAGAGATATGTGTTCTACAAAGAACAAAGGAAATTGCCTTATAATGAGTCAGATCACTGGTCCATCTAGTTCAATACTGTCTTCACTGATTGGCGGGGGCTCTCCTGCAAAATTAACTACCTATGTAGGGTACATTTACCCTGTATTAGTCCACATGGAGGAAGAAACACTTATCACAATACTCACAAGAGACTCTAGAGGTCACCCTAACAACCTTCAAGCATTTGAAACAGGCTAAGCAAATGGATCACTAATCAAATCAATTTCCTCCCAGAAAATTGATTTGGAATTGAAAGGGAAGGATGAGTTCAGCATGATTTGTATTGTTAAGCCAGAACATCAAGTTGATGAATAATGGTCATTATGCTGTGTTGTACAAGACGGAACTGTGAGATTGGAGGCGTTGCCTGTGCAAATGACTAGGGTTAACAAGGAGGAGATAGAGACCTCATCGTGTCAGAGCAAAGAATATGGATGTATTTAAGAAACTCAGCAGACGGCTTAACCTTGATTTGTACACATGGGCAGGTGTGAAAAGTCTAGAACAACAAGGCATGTTGGTAACAGACTGTGAGTCAAGTGGTTGAAATAAATTGGCATTATTTGGGCCCCATAATTAGTGTTTCTGTGGGGTCAAGCCACAGCCAGGATACCTGCTAACATTTACCCTGGGCAATCTTTAGAAGGGGTCTTACACTGTATTGCTCATTTGATAACGGCAACTATCATCACATATAACTGTAGCTTATGAAAAGGAGTAGAATGGGCAGATTTGCAAAGGTAACTGATTTCCCCTCCTCCTGGCTTCAGTATAGCAAATTGCAATTATATTTTGACGTGGACAAAGAGGTTTGCCATACCTTCATTATTTTTAAAGTAGATCAACAGGAGGGAACGATAATGAGCCACTGACCAAGGGATGCGATTGGAGGGCTAAGTGAAGAGCCTGTTTATGCTTGTGCGGGTGCATCGGGGGGGGGGAGTGCAAGATTGCAACCTCGATTGAGAGCATGGAGCCCCAAAACACGTGTTGGAGGGTATACACTGGTTGGGACTGATGGAATAGTACATCCAGCAATGGCAATAGGACTACAGGTTTGCCATCCCTGCTACAACTAAATATTCCTCCTACATTGGATGTGCTCTTTCTACAGGCCTGATGTATTCTGGGACTGAAGTCCTTCCCTCATGCATCACAGTAGACTCATTGATTGAATCCCTGCTGCTCTGATCACAAGCAGTGTGGTCTCAGTCCATTAATTTGGAGCATGGAAACTAACAAAAATCAATGAGGTGCTACTTAAAAACCCACTTTGCTCATGATTATAAATCCTGTGTTTAAATGTGTGCAAGGAACAAGAGAGAACATCTGAGTAAGTGGTAGAAAACAAACCAAGTCCATTGAGCCCTTTCTCAGATGTAACAGGGAAGAAGGATAGGGGCAATTACAGGTGCTCAGCTGAAGCTGAGCCAAGATACATATTTTCTGTGCCCTAGCTGGGCCCTGTGTGCTAGCCCAGTGATTCTCAAACTTTTGTACTGGTAGGCTACTGAAAATTGGTGGGGTTCTGAGCAGAAAACTTAAAACATCTATTTTTTTCAGGGCCAGTATCATCAACATCAGCACTGTATTATTACGAAAACCACAGGCCCTAAGCCAGGCCAATGAGAAGGACCATTTTAACTAGTACCTAAAGGTAAAGGGACCCCTGACCGTTAGGTCCAGTCATGGACGACTCTGGGGTTGCGGTGCTCATCTTGCTTTATAGGTCGAGGGAGCTTCCGGGTACAGCCTCCGGGTCACGTGGCCAGCATGACTAAGCCGCTTCTGGTGAACCAGAGCAGCGCATGGAAACGCCGTTTACCTTCCCGTCGGAGAGGGATACTTTAATTAGGGGAAAAAATAGTAGACTACATCAGCACTGTAAAGTAAAGATCATGGGTCCTATGCCAGAGTGTTGAGTATATCTGACCCTGCTTTAAAGAAATTGTCTTGGTGTCTGTTGTCAGATCCAAATGCAGATATTCTCAGCTGCTCCACCAACTTTCCAGGGACCTTCTGAATAAGTTCATGGACCACCAGTGGCCTGTGGATCACAATTTGAGAACCTCCTTGGTGAAGTATCTAACTGGAGACCAAAACAGGTTCATTGGTTCAACACTTGAGGAGAGAAGAGGAAGAAGTCTAGGGATGGACCCACACTGCCATTTTGAATTCCCAACAGGATGGAACCTAAACTCTGATAGATGTGAGATTTTGCAGTTGACAGTGACGTATGGGTCTAGAAAAGTCTGGGAAGTGAAGCTTAGTGAATACTAATGGGGATTTTATTTGCTTTATCTTGTGATTCCCCCCCCCCCCAATTCTCTCATGCTTTATTGCCTGGTTGATTTATCACTTCTCTCCACTGTCGAAAGCCAAATTGGGCAACAGTGTGATGTTCTGCTGCTGAAGTCAGCTGTTTATGAGTTTCAGCAGATGTTCCTGTTTGTAAGATACTTTGGGAGAGAAACCTTGCCTCATCTTAGCTATGCATCATTTTGCCCTTCCTTCCCTACATTTCCTCAGTCAGTAGGCAAGTGCTTCTCCTCTGAAGCTGATCAAACATGCAAACTGAGATTGGGTGAGGTGCACTGGAGAGTTTATGCTGCTATGTCCTTTTTAAAAACATCACACAAGGGTCACTCTGTAAAACCTTTTTCAGGACACAAGAGTTTTTAATGGGTAACCTAGCTACCACTGGCAGCTCATTAGACAGGAAGGTTGTGGAAAGAATTGTGCACCAGCAACAGCAACAGATTGGTTTTGACGCCAGGCGACAGAGTCAAATTCCTGTGGCTGCTTGAACAAAGCACACTGGAATTAGCAGTGTCGCAGAAGTTGGTAATTACCTGCTTTGTCCCGTGAAATTATCTAGCTTGTAGTGTTCAGTGAGATTAGGAAAGCAAGTGTGCTTTAGCACTCTCTCTCGCTCTCTCTGAACAGTATAAATCTCTTACATAATGAGAACCAGCATTGTGCAGTGGTCAGAAGAGTGTTCCTCAACCTGGTGCCCACCAGATGTTGTTGCACTCCATTCAACTTGGCCCAGCATACCTGAAGGAGCATCTCCACCCCCATCGTTCTGCCCGGACGCTGAGGTCCAGCGTCGAGGGCCTTCTGGCAGTTCCCTCACTGCGAGAAGCAAAGCTACAGGGTACCAGGCAGAGGACCTTCTCGGTAGTGGTGCCCGCCCTGTGGAACGCCCCCCCCCATCATATGTCAAAGAGATAAACAACTACCTGACTTTTAGAAGACATCTGAAGGCAGCCCTGTTCAGGAAAGTTTTTAATGTGTGACATTTTAATGTGTTTTTAATCTGTGTTGGAAGCCACCCAGAGTGGCTGCGGAAACCCAGCCAGATGGGCGGGGTACAAATAATAAATTGTTATAGTTATTATTGTTATTATTGTTGTTGTATTGTTATTATCAACTCCCACCAGCCTTAGCCACTGTGGCAGATATCCGGGCATGATGGGAGTTGGAGTCAAATACATCTAGCGATATCACCAGGAGGGAGAATGTTGGGTTGGAATGTTGAATTACGACATGCCCTTGGTTCTATGTGACAAGTGCTGGGTTTGAGAGGTGACGTTTTCTCCTTTCCACTCCTGTGATCGCGGACGAGAATTTCAATCTGGGAATCCTGAACTAAACATACATTTGTGTTGCTGTTGTTATCCCTATGGTTAATGTCATTAATTTTATTAGTATACTGTTGTTCTTGATAGTATTGGCATTGGTGATGATATTGTTAATGATATTGTTATAGATATTATTCATCTTTTAAACAACAACAGTAAGAGCAGCAACATGTTGCTCTATGGAACAAATGCCGCTGCCAAGCTACTTTGGGAGAAGCAATGACCCAGAAAGATCCCATTTGGGGACTGCCGCCCTGTGCCAAATTAAATTAGTTTGATAAAATATCTCTGTTCCGTGCAGATAGGGCTCCAAACTACCCTTGGCAATGTTCTGAAGGCCTGCTGTGTGGCATGTGCCAAAGGAAGACTGACAAACGGGAGCAGAGCAGCGCAACCTTCCATACCAAGTAGGTCGCAAAAGTAATTCGGCGTGGGGGGGGGGAGTGAGGCCAAAAGGAAGGGGGAGGGGGTTTATTGATGGGGGGGTGTTCTTGTTTTTCTTATGTATGTTGTGTTTTTGTCTTGCATTTTAATGCTGTCAACTGCCCTCAGATTTATGGATGAAAGGGTGGTATACAAATTGAGTAAATAAACTTTTTTTAAAACAAACCCTCACCCCTGTTGTTTGGCTAAAAAAGCCACTTCGTAGTCAGTCAAAACATTTAAACTTGTGAACCCCTCCAAAAAGATATACATCCCTTTGTAAAGATGAACAGGGACTGAATGTGCTAAACCATATTCAAATATGGCTTCTGCCACTTCTGACTAGTCATGAAAAGGAGCTATGCTAGAGGCTCTCTCTTCTTTACAGCAGGGGTGGGGGAATCTTTGCCACCCCACCCCAATGTTGCTGAGCTACAACTCCCATCAGCCCCAGAAAGCATGGCAAATGTTCTAGATGGGAGTTGTAGTCAGCAGCATATGGAGCAGGGCTGTCTTTAGCATATGCTCTGCCGGAATGCAAAGATGATGATGATGATGATGATGATGATGATGATAATTATAATAAGTTATTTATACCCCGCCCATCTGGCTGGGCTTCCCCAGCCACTCTGGGCGGCTTCCAACAAAATATTAAAATACAGCAATACATCAAACATTAAAAGCTTCCCTAAACATGGCTGCCTTCAGATGTCTTCTAAAAGTCTGGTAGTTGTTTTTCTCTTTGACATCTGGTGGGAGGGCGGGTGCCACTACTGAGAAGGCCCTCTGCCTCGTTCTCTGTAACTTGGCTTCTCGCAGCGAGGGAACCACCAGAAGGCCCTCGGTGTTGGACCTCAGTGTCCGGGCAGAACGATGGGGGTGGAGACGCTCCTTCAGGTATACTGGACCGAGGCCCAGCACCCCCAAATTAACTTTTATTGAGCTTTTTTGGGGAGGGGGGAAGCCACCTGTAACAAGAATGAAGCAGAAAAACTGCTTTTGTTTCCTGACTCATCAGGAATATTTGACACTACAGAGTCACTGCCGTCGATCGAGATGCGCCCCACCTGAATTTGGTGCCTGGGTGCCCCACACCCCTTGCACCCCTGGGTAAAGATGGCCCTGATATGGAGAGCCCAAGGCTCCCTTCACCTGCTTCACAGCCCATAAGGTCTAAAAACATGTGTTTGTGCTTTTTTTTTTAAAAAAAGCAGACATTTTGAGCAAGCTAAATTCTGTGCATTTCCTGAAGACATATAGCCCTGTTCACTATATAACAAAGACAAAAGGTTGTCTCCAATAGTTGTCCTACTCAGAGTAGACCCATCAAAAGTAATGGACATTGACTCACTTGGGTCCATTAGAGAGTGTAGCTTAGCTGGATATAGCTCAAAGAGATTTGCAGTTCTATTTATCTAAGTAGATTTCATCAAGTGTGTTTATTTGTGTGTAGCAGGGACGATGACGTGACAGCCTGCTTATTGTTTTTACTGAGGATGTAACTATACTTGACATTGCCCATGAAAGCCCTGGCTTCCTTTTCAAGGATATCTATGCTCCCCCCCTTTTTTTTGGGCAGACTCCCAAAATGTTTTCTTCTTCCCCTTTTTGGTCCTCTGCCCTTTGCTTGTATTGCAAACTCTCTATTGCAAATCCTACTAATGGAAATGAGATCCTTTGTGGTCAGATAGAGGCTGTAAGCTGCTCACAACAACAGATGTTTTCTCTGTCCCCAGAATGTCAGAGGTTTGTTGCATCCACTCGCAGATCCCTGCTGCAAACCAGGCATGGAATGCCTTTAAAAAAATCTCTCTCTCTCTCTCTCTCTCTCTCTCTCTCTCTCTCTCTCTCTCTGTGTGTGTGTGTGTGTGTGTGTGTGTGTTGGGGTGCAGTGTGTTTGCTTCAAAACCTGGATATCTTTTCGAGCTCAGAATTTAATCCAAGTTGGAGAGGTTATCAGATATCAAGCCCTCTGACAGAAAACTTAGGGGGTGAATGGCGACTAAAAAAGAGCAGAAAAGGGGGGGGCACTGAAAAATAATATTGAGGCATTGACATGTTGACGTTGTTGTTGTTGTTGGATAGAGGGGAGAGATCCCTGAAGCTTGCATAAAAATAACTAACTAACTAAGGGAGCATGCAGAACAGGGCCTTTTCAGCAGTGGCTCCCAAAATGAAAGCCCAAGCCTTCATCATTCTTGGTCATTGGCCATGCTTGCTCCAAGGGCTGATGGGAGTTGTAGTTCAACAGCCTCTGGAGGGCCAGAGGTTCCCTACTCCTGCCTTACAGCATCATGCATTCTGAAGTGGCCTTTAGCAGTTAATTACCATATTTTTCGCTCTATAACACGCACCTGACCATAACACGCACATAGTTTTTAGAGGAGGAAAACAAGAAAAAAAATATTCTAAATGAAACAGTTTGTGGTTCATGCTGTGGCCACAGACATATGATCTGATGGTGAATTTGGGGTGACCCAGTGCAAAAATCCTGAGGATCCATGTGGATCCGTGCTTTGTAACCACGTTTTAAGTGGGGAGGGAAGGAAAAGCACTCAAGGGGCAAGGAGCACGCATGGGGTGTGTGGAGAAAGATGCTGCTAATAATGAAGAAGAAGGGTATAAAGGGAGAAGGCTCCTCTCCTCTCCAACTTTGCTCCTTTAAAGCAAGCAGGCTCTGCTTTTCTCCCTCCTCCCCGCTCATCCCCGGCTTAGCGAGCTGAAAAACTTTGCTGCTATTTAGCGAGCTGAGTGGGGAGGAGAGAGGGACAGAGAGCCTGCTTGCTTTAAAGGAGCCAACCAGACAGGAGCCGCTTACACTCGTGTAAGCGGCTCCTCTCCTCTCCTGCTTTGCTCCTTTAAAGAAGCAGGCTCTCTGTCCTTCTCTCCTCCCCACTCAGCAGCTCTTCTCCTGCTTTCCTGTTTCAAAGCGAGACCCGGAGGAGGGAAGGAAGGGGAACCATGGATTCTCCTCACAACTTCAGCAGATCCCCACCACCACCACCACCACCTGTAGGCATTCGCTCCATAACATGCACAGACATTTCCCCTTACTTTCTAGGAGGAAAAAAGTGAGTGTTATGGTGCGAAAAATACGGTATTATCTGAGCTGCAGAACTGGCATGATGACATGGTTTCAGAAAGTTTGTGTTATGCTGGGTTACTGTTGTTTCCTTGCAGCTTTTTATAATGTTTCAAAGTGAGATGGATATTCTGAATTGCTGTAGCTTATATTTCAGTATGTTTGGTATGTAGTTTGTAAACTATTTATGAAGTTTTTTCCCCCTGCTTGAAAAGAGGTTAATAATAATACTACATGCAAATCAACCCAGTGGAAATTGCACATGCACAGCAGCCACAGATTGTTTAGTGTCAGTTGGAAAACTGTTAATTTCTGCATTGTATTTGAGCTTTCACACAATGTGAAAACCACTTCTAGAAAACTAATGGAATATAGCATAGAATTTTTGCATGCAGTTTTGCCTGTTATACACATTTTTGCAAAGCAATCCTCCCAAATATAATGCATTTTGGCAGGTTATTTTCATTAGCAATTACATTTTGCATTTTTGTTCACATGAATTGGCTGGAGAAGCACACAACAAAAATCAGAAAAAGTGCAAATTTCAAAGGGTGGTTCTGTTTGCCTTTAATTGAAAAGTGAATCGAATTTCTCCTTCCAAGATGCCCCACAGCAACGTCACACTGAGGTTGTTCTAGGGCAGGGGTAGGCAACCTAAGGCCCGGGGGCCGAATGCGGCCCAATCGCCTTCTAAATCCAGCCCACAGACGGTCCAGGAATCAGCGTGTTTTTACATGAGTAGAATGTGTCCTTTTATTTAAAATGAATCTCTGGGTTATTTGTGGGGCCTGCCTGGTGTTTTTACATGAGTACAGTGGTACCTCTAGTTGTGAACGGGATCCATTCCGGAGGCCCGTTCGCAACATGAAAAGAGCGCAACCTGCAGTGGCGCATATGTGCACGCACGGGTTGCGATTCGCCGCTTCTGCACATGCGCGCGATGTAATTTTCACGCTTCTGCACATGTGCGAGCGGCGAAACCCGGAAATAACCCTTTCTGGTACTTCCAGGTCGCTGCGGGACGTAACCTGAAAGAACATAACATGAAGCGGACGTAACATGAGGTATGACTGTAGAATGTGTGCTTTTATTTAAAATGCATCTCTGGGTTATTTGTGGGGCATAGGAATTTGTTCATATTTTTTTCCTAAATATAGTCTGGCCCACCACATGGTCTGAGGGGCGGTGGACCGGCCCATGGCTGAAAAAGGTTGCTGACCCCTGTTCTAGGGCATTGCCAGAAATTTATTAATGGCAGCTTTGAGCCGTCCCCATGTACATTGGAGCACTAGAAAAGGAAAGCTGGAAAAGTGGGGCTGGGCATGCATCCAAGCAATGTTCAGCCAGGTTGGGGGCAGCAGCAACTACTCAAGGGTGCCCAACACTGGCACTAGGCCTGCACCCATCAGGACGCAACACAGCGGGGGAAGAATCATAAGGCCACCTGGCAGAAAGGAAGAGAAGCTGAACAAGGAACATGCATCTGGATGAGTAGTGCAGTTAATGAAGGCTTTGCAACAGGGTCCCCTCCTCCCGCCTGGGATAGAATTAGGTACCATCTGTAGCCAAAAAGAAAGAAAGAAAACGGTTTGAGACCTTTGCCCACGCCCCACGGAACTGCACTATAAATAAACTGATCAGGGTTTCAGCATATATTACATGGTGCTACTTGCCTGCTTTAAAGAGAGAGAGAAAAAAAAGAGTCTTCAAGGCATTTTTTCCCCTGTACATGCTTTCCTAATACACAATCAAATCCACTTTCTTCTCATTTGCAAATTGTGGGGGGTGAGTGATAGATTGCTATTACCCTCCTCTTCCTGTGCCCCTCAAAGAGCTTTATTTTGCACGATGGCCCCATGCTAACTTGTAATACAGGAAGAGCTTATTGGAAAAGTGATAGACCAACCAGCAATGAGGACATCTCTCTCAAGAAACGTAAGATGAGAGCAATGGAGCCAAATGAACCAATGTTCTGTAAAGCCATTTGAAGAACAAGAGGACTCTTTGCTAATACACTCACCCACCACTAACCATTGTAAGTTGCCTTATACCATTGATGCTATCTATTCTGGCAGTAGCTCTCCAAGATTACAACCTTACAGTCTTCTCCAGGCCCTACCTGGAGGTGCCAGAGATTGAATCTGTGACCTTCTGCATGTAAGGCAGCTGCTCTACCACTGAACTAAAGTTCAAATTTACACTAAGTTCAAATTCTAAAACCATGCATTTTTTCTGTTTAGCAAAATCGTCATTTATAATAGGCAGGTTCTCCTTCACAGAGAGTAAAGATGTTATGCTGGGTAAGATTAAAGATCCTGTTTCTCACATAAGAATAGCCAAGGGTCCAGTAGCTTGTTCTCAGAGCAGCCAACCAGATGCCAAAGGGAAGCTCACAAACAGAAGGGGGCTCACAAACACTCCCGACATAAGGGGGGGGGGTTGCGGGCTCACGCCCACCAACATCCGCGTGGGGCTGGCTGCAGCCCCACGTGACTTGGGGAATCCTCGGGCCACGTCAGCCCCAGGGCCAGCCAATCAGCTGACTGCAGGGGCAGGGCTTGGGCCACTTAAGGTTGGTGCGGCCCGGGATCGCCCCTTTCCTTCTTTGCCCCAGCTGCGGTTTCCCACCCACCCTCCCTTTTGGTTTCCCTTCGGATTTTGCTATGGACCTCGGTTGGTCGCTGCAAGGGGCCTGGTAGGAATTTTTCCACTTGGCTAATTGGCATCGATTTAAAAGCCATTTGGTTTTTTCGTCTACCTCGTAGCAAATCGGCACAATGCCTTTGGTTTGGCGGTTAGGCATTGGTAGGGGCATTGTTATGCAGATGAGTTAGGGGGGAGGAGCGCCATCACCTCCCCCAAATATTTAAGGGTAGTCCGATAAAGGATTCTGGGGGGCGTTGCCTCGTCCGAAACCTATGGAGGCAAGGGTCTAAAGCGCGCCCCCGAGCGGTGACCCCTCGGGGAGTGCCTAGGGATGTGCATCTCAGGGGCTCCCCCTGCTGGAGTTAACCCTTCCGGTTCTCATACCGGATAGTCTGATAGGACCAATGCCTAAAGCCAAAGCGCTCTTACCTGTAACCAGTAAAGTTGTGGCCATTTTTTCGCCCATTAACCTAAAATCTTGGTGTCCTGTCTTTTTATTTATTCCAACTGGTGGGGGGCGGGAATCGCCACGCAAACAGAACCTGAGTGCAAGGGAGCCACTGGGAATGTTACCTTTCCTTGAGCTTGTCTACTCTTCTTTTAAAACCATCCAAGTTGGTGGCCGTTGCTACATCTTGTGGAAATGAACTCCATAGTTTAACTATGCACTGTATAAAGCAGTGCTTTGTTTGCCTGTCCTGCATCTTCCAACATTCACCTTCATTGGATGGCCCCAAATTCTAGCATTACCAGAGACGGAGAAACAGGTATCTCATGGTCGCTCAACAGATGCCTTCAGGAAGCTCCAAAGCAAGCTGTGAAGGCCACAGCCCTCTCTAGATGCTGGTCCTCAGCCATTTCCCACTTCAGAGAGACACTGCCTTTATTCAATGAAGTTCCATGAAAAATATAAGAAGGTCCCTGCTGGATCAGACAAAAGGCCCAGCTGGCGAGCATCCTATTGACTATGTGGAATAAAAGCTTGATCAGAATCAAAGCCTTTTCGCATGTTATGTGGTTATCAAACTGATACGATGGGAGCCTCATGTCCCACAGCAATGGCACCAACTCACCTGCTCCTTGGACTCTGCATTATTCTCTGACACATCACTGTTGTGGTCGAGTGTTTCCCACCGTTTCCTACGTTCTGCGTCACGTCCCACTGCCTTGGGTCACTTGCCTTTGCACTCAGGATATTTACTCCTTTCTTTACCTTTGCCCTATTGGGAAAAAAGAATTGCAGTCATCATCATCATCATCATTTTTTATTTGTATGCCACCTTTCCACAGTTAAAAAAACAATGCTCAAGGCGGCTTACAGCATAATAATTACAAAAGTCGTAAACAATAAATAAACCACATTAAAAAAAATACACAACCAAATGGGAAACAATTTTCACATAAATCAAAATCTAAAGCTAAGAATACACCATTAATATCACAGTTTAAAATGACATAGGTAAAAATAGCAGCAATTTAAACAAAAAACAAAACAAAATGGACCCCTCTCCGCCCAGCAGCAGCAGTCCTTTATAGAGCCCATCAGGCCCCACCCTAGGCCATGGGGTTGAGTGGCAGGACTGGGGCCCTCAGGCACTGAACAGGGGAGTCCTCCTGGGTGGTAGCCACAGCAGCAGTTCTTATAGGCCTGTCAGGCCCCACCCTGGGCCAGGTGTTGAGTGGCAGGACTGGGGCCCTCAGGCGCTGAGCAGGGGAGTCACAATAATATTGCAATCTGGCAAGGTATATACACACCCCTGCACACACAAACACACACCTGTATAGGAACCTAAGAATAAGCCTGAAGGTCAGGGTTGGGAAATACTTCTAAAATGGTCAAATGAGGCATTTCCTTCTGTGAGATACAAAACAGAAATACAGGTACCTTTACTAAAACGATCAGAAGAGGCAATCCCTGCTATATGAGAGCAAGCTGGAAGTGACTTCTAATGAGTTCAGAAGACTTTCCTGTTGTGTGACAGGGAAAGAGGAATTCAGGGAAAACAAATAAGGAAGCCACCATTTTGAACGGCATTACACTCCACCCTGACAAAGAGTCCTGGCCTGGAAGATATTGCCAAAAGTCTGTCTAGCTCAAGGTAAGCCAACATGGTGTCCTCCAGATGTTGCTGGCTGGAGTTGATGGGAGTCTAACAACATCCAGAGAGCATCACCTTGCCTAGCCTTGGCTTTTCCCAGCATCCTGTTTCTTACAGAGGCCCAGCAGAGAATTTATTACCTCAGACTTTTAAAGAAGAACAATCTGAGTGAGAGACTGCTGGTGTGCTTCTACCGAGGCTCCATAGAGAGCATTCTTACATACTGTATTTGTGCTTGGTTCTCCAGTTGTACAGCTAGGGAGAGGAAGGTGCTCCAGAAGGTCATAACCACAGCCCAAAGGATTATTGGTCATCCTCTCCCATCTTTGGAAGAACTGTACGGTTCCCGTTGTCTTAGGAAAGCAAATAACATCCTGCAGGATTCATCTCACCCGGGACACGGTCTGTTTGCACTACTGCCTTCTGGCAGGAGATATAGAAACATCAAGTCAAAGACAAATAGACTGAAAAACAGTTTCTATCCAAGAGCTGTGGCCTTTTTGAATGCTGTAACTCGATAGTGTGACCTGGGAGTTTGATGGGTGTGGTGTGGGTGTGGCTGGAATGTGGTTTGTTTGGTTGTTGTTGTTGTCTTGCTTTTGATGTTTTAAGGGATGGCATCCAATTTCGTTGCACTTTGTACAATGTTGCACTTGTGTAATGACAATAAAGAATCTATTCTATTCTATTCTATTCAGAGGCTTTTGGGAAGCCAGTCAGACCATCAAGCAATGAGCAATCTGAAGCGCAATGGCACAGGACAAGACAGAGACAAATGCAAGATGGCATTGGTTCAGAAAGCAGGCTTCAGAGCTCCCCAGGACTTTAATGGACTTTAATTGCTGCTCAGGGAAGTAATTTTTCCTTTCTCCACTTTAAACTTACTAATTCACTGAGAACTTATCAGCACTTTCTTATCTATGTTATAAGAAACACTCTGGGCAAGTTCTGTGAGAAGCATCCTGGGCAGGCCGCTAGCTGTTAATTGCCTTTTATACTTTGTTTTTTGACTGCCTGGCAGTCGTTACACAGAGAAGCTCATCAATAGAACAAACTGAGCACCTTTTCCCTTTCTTTTCTTGCTAAGGAAACCTCTCTTTGCTTACTCCTCACTGCATTATTATGCCTGCTTGTAAACGCTACAGGGATCCACAGGAGGCAGTCCTTTCACCAGTTCCCAAACAATCAAAAATGGAGGACAAATGCCCTGTGACCTTCATTGAATTAGCCTGAAAAGAAGCCAAGCAATTTCCAAACAAGGAGGAAATGTACGGTCCCACATCTGAGCCAATTCATGTACGATGGCATTGGAACAGGGGGTAGCTATCCTGCCTCCCTCCAGCTGTGGCAGGATTGTAGTTCTCATCATCCCTATCCATTGGACATGCTGGCTGGGACTGAAGAGACTTTGGGATCAACAGCATCTGAAGGGAGGCCTAGGCTAGCCACCCCTGTGCCAAAAGGAAGTTAGACAAATTCATAGAGCATGGGCTGTTCAATGCTTATTAGCTATATGGAACCTGATTTGTGAAGAAGCAGGATCTCACTGAACTCCAGGTGCTGTGATTAAAATAAAAGCATGGCAGGGGATATTCTCTTCTTGCCCTGGTTGGCTAGTGTGGGAGACAAGATAGACCAGGGTTGCATTCGGATATGGGGAATACTGTGTTGGCTTTTCTGATTGCAACGCCAGTGGTTCTTTCATGTTTTCTGGCATTCATTTAACACTGCAATACTGGCTGCATTATGGAACTGTGGCTTTCCGGCCGTTATCAACAGAAGTATAGCATCCCAACAAAGGTACCACTCTATTCTGCCTTGGTCAGACCACCCCTGGAGTCCTGTGTCCAGTTCTGGGTGCCACAATTTAAGGATATTGACAAGCTGGAACATATACAGAGGAGGGCGATATCAACAGAAGCATAGCGTCGCAATAAAGGGAAGATGACCAAGATGATCCAGGGTCTGGAAACCAGGCCTTACGAGGAACGGTAGAGGGAGTTGGGTATGTTTAGCCTGGAAAAGAGGAGACTGAGAGGAGATAAGATAGCCATCTTCAAATATCTCAAGGGCTATCATATGGAAGAGGGAGCAAGCTTGTTTTCCCCTGCTCCAGGGTGTAGGACCCAAACCAATGGCTTCAAGAAATGAGATTCCAGCTAAACACCAGGAAGAACTTTCTGACAATAAGAGGTGTTTGACAGTAGAACAGACTCCATTGGAAGGTGGTGGATTCCCCTTCACTGGGGTGGTTTTAAGCAAAGGCTGGGTGCCCACCTTTCAAGGATGCATTAGTTGAGATTCCTGCTTTGCAGGAGGTTTGACTAGATGATGTTTGGGGTCCCTTCCAATTCTACAGTTCTATGATTCTATGATATACCAACATGCCACACTAGATTTCATTTACCTCAGTGGGTGTGGTGTGACAAAACAATGAACATCATTGGATGACGTTGCTACTTGCTCACTGTCACACCTGTGTGCTTCTGCTCCCTCATGAAAGCAGCCAGAAATAACTGCATGGCCTTATACAACCTCCAGTTTTTGTCACTTCGCTCCTGTGATTTTCCATTCTAAGGGGGCTGCAAATGGATCCCACCCCCCGGAATTAAGCAGCACAGAAACGAGCACTAAACATGCACTACGTTCTATCAGTTTCCCTGAAGTGGCTCTTACATTGTATAAAATCTCAAATTAATGCATAAACTAACAGTTAGGGAAACGTCAGGCAAATGGAATAAACTGTAGTGTGAATGCAGCCTAGCCTGCGGTAGTGAACATGGCGCCCTCCAAAAATGGCAGGCTGTTGAAAACAAGGTGGATAAACTTGATTGGGTAGCCTGCATGGGGGTCATCCAAGACTTCCAACTCTTCCTAACCATTGACCCTAATGGCTGGCTGGCTGAGGGTTGATGGGAGTTGTAGTCCACACCTTATACTGAGTCCATCTAGCTCAGTATTACCTACACCGATTGGCTCTCCAGTATTTCAGGTAGGTGTCAATCCCAACCTTACTTGGGATTTGAACCTGGGACCTTCCGCTTGCAAGGCACACACTCTACCACTAACACTGAGCCCTTCTCCCATCTGGACACTGGCTATCCCTGGGCCAGAAAGGTCTTTATTCTGATCCATCAGGGCTCTTCTTCACGTTCCAAGATGTTGAGTAGCAGCAGATACACGAGAGGAAACTGCTGAAATGACTACTGACATAGACCCTCCCCACCAACCCTTTTCTTCCATCCAGACATCTCACACATTGGCTGCCCTGTGCTGCCTCAGAGAGATCCGTTGTCACTTGCAATTGGAGTTTGTATGGGGGGGGGGAGAGGCTACAATTTCCCCAGGAGTTGGAGATTGCTCTTTCCACCGTGAAGCCCGGCAGAGGTACGAGCTGGCTTTGCGGTTGATTAGGGAGGACGTTTTCGCTGGACAAGGTTAGTAGTACAATCCAGGACTGGAGGACAAAAATTTAAAAGGGGGGGGGGGGTGATACAAGAACAGCAAGAGGAATAAACAACTCTGGTGACAGAGCCATTCTGTTAATTAACCCACCGGATCGACCATTTTGGGGAAAGCAACCTGCCTTTACATGCACACACAGAGACATTATATAATGGCCTTCTGGAGGCAGGAAGAGTCCAGGAGTAAAGTAGGTTATCCAGAGTAAGGGAAAATCAATGCAGTGATGGCACTTAGTGCTGGAATGGGCGGCTGGAATGCCCCAAAGACTCGAGCTTCTAAATAAATATGTGGAATTATAATCTGCAGCACTCTCTCCTCCCTCCGCAGTATCTCTCTTTCCCTCTTGCAGTTTTATATAACAATGTCAACAGATGAGGTGGAATTAGGCCAGGAAGTGAAAGATGTCTGGGTTTCTGTGCTTATTTTCTTAAGCCAACTCAGCAGGCGCAGCAGCAGTTGTATTACAAAGGCATCCTCTTTGGCTAACCACAAGAACACGGGAAGCTGCCTTATTCTCAGTCAAGCCATTGGTCCATCTAGGTGAGTGTTTGTCTATACTCTCTAGACAGCTTACATTTGCAGCCCTACTTGGAGAAGCTGGGGCTTGAACTGAGGATCTTCTGAGTACGTTTCCAAGCACAATTTAAAGTGTTGGTGCTGACCTTTAAAGCCCTAAACAGCCTCGGTCCAGTATATCTGAAGGAGCGTCTCCACCTCCATCGTTCAGCCCGGACACGGAGGTCCAGCTCTGAGGGCCTTCTGGCAGTTCCCTCACTGCAAGAAGCCAAGTTACAGGGAACAAGGCAGAGGGCCTTCTCGGTAGTGGCACCCACCCTGTGGAACGTCCTCCCACCAGATGTCAAAGAGAACAACAACAACCAGACTTTTAGAAGACATCTGAAGGCAGCCCTCTTTAGGGAAGCTTTTAATGTTTGGTGCATTACTGTATTTTAATATTTTTTTGGAAGTCTCCCAGAGTGGCTGGGGAAGCCCAGCTGGATGGATGGGGTATAAATAATAAATTATTATTATTATTATTATTATTATTATTATTATTATTATTATTATTATTATACATGCATAGCGGATGCTGTGTCCTTGAGCTACGACCCATCCCATTTGTTATTCCCAAATGGTCATGAGATAACTGCTAGTGAGCCAAGGAGCTAGAAACATGTCATTTTTTACATGTTTTATGCTAGCTTTTCCTTTATGGCACAGGCTGTTAACCCACGGTCCTCCAGAGGTGGCTGGACTACAACTTCCATCTCCTCTTGCCTCTGGTCACGCTGGCTGGGGCTGATGGGAGTTGGAGTCTGTCCAACAACAGCTGAAAGGGCCACAGGCTCCTCGCTCCTGCATTAAGGGGCTCAGGGTGGTGAGCCTAGTCCCTCACACTGCCGTTTTATTCTCACAACAGCCTTGTAAGGTAGGCAAATGGAATTTCTTATGAATGTTTTATGTAAACCACTTGGAAGTTTATTATTACTATTATTAAGTGGCATATAAATTTTGCTAAATAATTATATATATATATCAAAATGTGAAAAGGCAGCTTGGTTGCATATGGGGATCTCCTTGCCCAGTAAGATGAATGGGTGATAGAATAATAGATGTTTAGAGTAGGAAGGGACTCCCAAGACCAATGCCTTGCGATAGAGGTAACACAGTTAAAGTCTCCCTGACAGATCCACCCAATTTCTGTTTTTTAAAACTGCCTATGAAAGAGTATTCACCACCTACCAAGGGAGTCTATTCCATGGTCAAACAGGTCTTACTGTCAAAATGCTCTTCCTAATGTTTAGTCAGAATCTCCTTTCTTGTAATTTGAATCCATTAGCTTGAGTCCTAGCTGCTGGAGTAGCAGATTTCTACCCCCAAAGTCCTGCTTCGATGGTATCACTGAAGCCAATTTTAGTGTTGTAAAAAAGTATATAGTTTAGGAACACGCTTAAGCAAATAAGGTTTTGCTAGTCATGCTATAGGTAAAAGGTAAAGCTAAAGGACCCCTGGATGGTTAAGTCCAGTCAAAGGCGACCATGGGGTTACAGTGCTCATCTCACTTTACAGGCCGAGGGAGCCGGCGTTTGTCCACAGACAGCTTTCCGGGTCATATGGCCAGCATGACTAAACCGCTTCTGGCACAACGGGACACCGTGATGGAAATCAGAGCACACGGAAATTCCATTTACCTTCCCACCACAGCAGTAGCTAGTTATCTACTTGCACTGGTGTGCTTTCAAACTGCTAAGTTGGGAGAAGCTGGGACAGAGCAAAGGGAGCTCACCCCTTCACATGGATTCGAACCACCAACCTTCCGATCGGCAAGCCCAAGAGGCTCAGTGGTTTAAAGCGTCCTCTTTGTCATGCTGTATTAAGAGCAGAAATCATACAATAGTAATCCTATTCATAATATAATATTGGTAATGATATAGTATTCATAGCTGTAATTGATATGTAACAATGGCAGCTACTGTTACAATTTCCTTTCCTTTACTCTCCTTTGACTGCTCAAGGCAGTCATGCCTGTTACTTAGTTAATGAGCCCTTGGCAGGGGATCAGTGATATGACTTTGAATTACTTTAAGACACCCAGAGCCTAGGGGATAAGGTGGGCTATAATATGACAGACACCTAAGATAGGGAGGAGAAACGCTGTAGAAGAGTGCTCTGTTGTGTCATAAGACCACCCCAGAAAAAAAATTCTAAACAGTTTTGGACTTCAACTTAATAAACACTGCCCCCTTTTGGCTGATCTCTATCAGCGTCTCAGATTATTTGTATCCCCCCCCCCCATTTCCCAATAACGCTTGCTATATAGCACTGCTGTTCTAAGATCCAGCCCCAGCTGCAGTATAGAAATTGACGTCCTGAATCTGAGAATGAAAAATGAATTTCAAAGGGGTTGGGACATAATAGCACACAACTGTGTTGTGCACAATTTTCTGCAGTGCTGAAAATTGACTTCCCATTCCCCAGCACTTTTTCACCCCCCTTAAAAAAAGAAAGAGGGGAAAAAATCACAGAAAAGTGTGCTTTCTGGCTCTCACCTACCTTCACTCATGCAGCCACGTCCGATTGGCTATGGAGCACTGTAACAGTAACCCATTTACTGAATGGTCCCGACTGGTTGAGATCACTCACATGCCTAATTCAACAGGCAAGGGCACTGATGACACCAAACAGGATAACCACAGAACTGTAGAAGGCACCACAAAGCTCATCTAGTCCAACTACCTGCAATGCAGGAATCATCCAAACTCTCTTTAAAAACCTCCAATGAAGGAGAGCTAACCAGCTCCCATTCCACTGTCAAACAGCTCTTACCACCAGATATTTATTCCTAATGTTTAGTCATAATCTCCTTTCTTGTAATGATTGGCTTGGGCCCTAACCTCTGAGGCACAACTCTAATTTTTACATCTGCAGGTGAGGTAGTGGATGTGCTGGACCGATGATGTCTTGCCTCAGTATGAGAGTCAACAAACTGAAGCTCAAGCCAGGTAAGACTGGAGCACTGTTCATGGGTGGTTCCCCAGACTAGATGGCTGGGAGGTGGCCTGTTCTTGATGGGGTTACACTCCCTCTGAAGGAGCAGGTATGTAGCTTGGAGGGTACTCCTGGATCCTCTGCTGTCGCTGAGACTCAGGTGGCCTTGATGGTGTAGAGTGCCTTCCATCAGCTTCGGCTGGTGGTCCAGCTGCACCCCTATCTGGACAGGGACAGTCTAACTTCTGGGTCCTGTGGTTTTAGCTGGATTCACCCAGCAGCAGGTAACAGTCTCCAGAGAGCAGTTCCTGTCTACAAATCCAGTCACCTGAAGTAGCATCAGACTCTTCAGGACCACAGAGAGCTCCCAAAGGGAGGCAGCTGTTGCTTTAACAGAATCCAGAATTTAGCTAAGCATCGAGCAAAGCATGGCCACTGTCAAGAGTACCAATGCTAAAGAGTACCAATGCTAAAGAGTGGGCACTTTGGTATAGAACACTTTCTACAATGAAGCTGAAAAGTCTTAAATTGTGCCTTTTGAAGACATCAGGGGTTGCTTTCAATTCCCTGCCCCACAACCCACACTCCTTTTGTTTGGATTGCAGTTATCCCTGTTATCACTCAAGCCAATTCAAGAAGCATTGACCTCGCTCTGCACTGACATCCTTTGACCTCAGTAATAGCTATACATAGCCAAATCTGATTGGCTATATAGTCTTGTGAAAAATGTCATCCCATTTACTATGTGATCCCCAGTTAGATGGGATCACCCATGTGACTCATTCAGGAAACACCACTCTCACTCTCAATTGGCTTAGTTTACCTTCAGCTATGCCATTGATCAGGGACACAGGTGGCGCTGTGGTGTAAACCACTGAGCCTAGGGCAGCGGTTCAAATCCCTGTGCCGGGGTGAGCTCCCATTGCTCGGTCCCAGCTCCTGCCAACCTAGCAGTTCGAAAGCACGTCAAAGTGCAAGTAGATAAATAGGTACTGCTCTGGCGGGAAGGTAAATGGTGTATCTGTGTGCTGCTCTGGTTTCGCCAGAAGCTGCTTAGTCATGCTGGCCACATGTCCTGGAAAAACTGTCTGAGGACAAACGTCGGCTCCCTCGGCCAGTAAAGCGAGATGAGCGCTGCAACCCCAGAGTTGTTCACAACTGGACTTAACTGTCAGGGGTCCTTTACCTTTTCCCTTCAGCTATGGCATTGACTAATTAAATCTGAGTGACTATGACTATGTAGCTTTGTGGTGTGAACCTGTTCACCAGAGAATTCCCAAGTGGTGCTTCTCTTTAGAATACTAGTAGGGGGTTGTGTGTTCTTTTAAAACAACAACAATCCTTGCAGACTAGAAATCAGGAGAATTTGTTTTAGTTTAGCTTTCTTCCCAGCATGCGCAGGGATTTTGTTGTTGTTGTTGTGAAGAAGCATTTAATTATGTGAACCCCGTACTTGCATTCTGAAATGGTTGACTACATCAGTAAATATATTTCCTGGTTTCAGTCCTGTTAATTGCTGATTCAGTAAAATATGTCCTCCTAATTGTTGCTGCTGGTGCTTCCTAGAAAAGTCAGAGGAGTGATCTTAGCCAGCAGGGAATCACAAAGCAAATAGGTTGATGCCACAAATGCTACCCTGAGAATGAGCTATGATTGAGTCACAGTATCACAGGGGGCAACTAAGCCAATCTGGAGTGAGAGCAAAATTTCCTGAAGTAGTAATATGAGCCAATGAGTGAACAGAATAACGTCATAGTTATCCTTTCTCCTTCTGTGATGGGACTCCTATTTGGGGACTTCCCTGGCTTTTTTCTGGCCCACGTAGGACCAGTCTGGATAGTTAGCCTTAGTGGAGACTTGACGTTTTTATCCCGCAAAAAGTTTTTGATTTGAATTTCTACTGAAATGAGGCTGCATTTTAATGTTGCATTTTAATTTTGTTTTTAAGTTGTATTTCAATCAATTGTTTTTATACCTGGTGTTAGCCGCCATGGGCCTGGTCTTGGCTGGGGAGGGTGGGGTATAAATAAAATTATTATTATTATTATTAATTATTATTATTATTATTATTATTATTATTATTATTATTATTATTGTATTGTGGAGTTAATTAGATTTGGCAATGTGCTAATATCACTGAGAACAACTGACGTCAATTCAGAGTAAAAACACTGCTACTTAAATAAGCAGAAAACTGTTTTGAAAACCCTACCGAAAAAGGAGGCAAAGCTGAAAATATACAGAAATTTCAACTAGTACCTTCATCTCAACATTACCTGCATTTTGGTTTGGTTAAAAAAACAAAAACAAAAACAAAAAACAACCTCATCCTCATTCCCCCCCTGTTATGATTAGTGCGCCTCATCCTCCCCCCCCCCGCTTTGCTCTATGCTTCACTGCCTGAACACCCATCCTTTGCCCCCTTCGCATTTGCTTTTGTGTCCCTCTGTGCTCCTTGCTTTACTGAGCATGCACATTTAGCCAGAACACATGCTCAGTCAGGCGTTAAGCCAGGTGCTTCTCCTGCGCTCGCAGCACCCAAGTGGGTTGGAGTCTAGGGAAAACACTTTCACTCTCTAATGCAAACCAAAGTAGAAACTAAAAAGAAAGTGTGTGTGTGTGGGGGGGGGGGGAGAGAGAGAGAGAGAGAGAGAGAGAGAGAGAGAGAGAGAGAGAGAGAGAACAGCCCTTGTTCCACATTTTCTCTGTTGATTCAAAATTTCAATTTGCAGTTGAATCACATACAATATCCTTACATAGAGATTGGATTTTTTTTTAAGACTATAATTTAAAAACAAGAATGGTCAAAACCTGGGAAGTATAAATTCAGTTATACAAGAGAAGATATTTATTCTGATATTTATTCGCAGTGGACTACGCTCAGTTATCTTAAGCTTGAAAGCCTTTGGAGATGTGGGTCTGTGGGTAGGTGGAAGGGTTAATATGGGTGCCATCATCCATCACCATTATTTATTTCCTGGCTACAAGCCTGAGGTGAGGAAGGATAATAAGATTATAAGCTTGGAAAACAGGGGTTGCAGCCAACTAAGGGCTCATCCAGACTTCCTTTCGTGCACTCAGGCATAGGTCTGTGTCTGAGTGGGTTTTTGTTTTGGTCCCAACACTTTTCCTGGGAAAACCCACATTTTACCACTGAATTGGAGCAAACTGCACATGGGTTTCCCACAGATTGCTGTTTGCAATCTGCAATAAAATGTGGGTTTTCCTGGGAAACACCCACCCACACCCCACAACTCACTCAGACCTGGACCTGGAAAGCCCAGATCTGTGCCTAGAAAACACAGAGCAAAGTTAAGTGTGGATGAGCTCTAACTTCTACTTAGAGGACACTTGTTGAACCAGTGAACCTACATTTGCCATATCAATTAATTTCAATGGGTCTACTCTGAGTAAAACTAACAATGGCTACAACCAGCAGATTCTATTGTTCAAAACTCTATTTTTACTTTCAGGAAGGAATGTCATGCCAACTTCAGACAAGGCAAAAACAAGCAATTAAAGGGTCTCTAGAGTTCTGGTGTCCAAAGAAATTTGCCTAGTTAAATGGGAAGGGGTGGGGGAAGAATCTCCTGACTCCAATCCACTTCTTATGCAGTAGAAATAATAATAATAATGATGATAATAATAATAATAATTTGTTAATTATACCCCTCCCATCTGGCTTGGTTTTCCCAGCCACTCTGGGCTGCTTCCAACAAAGTATTAAAATACAGTGGTCTGTTAAACATTAAAAGCTTCCCTAAACATACCAGAAGGGCTCTCATCTTATTTTTACACCAGCCTTCTTTCTTTATTAGATCTTCTCACACCACCTGGAATTTGTCATCATTCCTGAAATACTTCTACAGATCTGTGTAAGTGCATTATAGAATAATCTATTTTCTTCCGAAGTAAGAATCCTAAGAATTTAAAATAAGTTTCTAATCCTCATGGATATGTGAACATGTCATCCAAGCATTTGATGGGACAATTTTTTTCATACACACACACACACACGTGCGCACACACACACACACTTTTTCTCAGCAGAGTCTCAGACCAAGAGATATGTCTACACAATTGTTTTCTGATGACTAAGAGTATCAGCCGGTTTCTTTTTCCAACCCTGCCTTTCTAAGACGTATTCAGGATGGCTTCCAACAGTAAGACCACCATATACTAAAACTGTTATGGCTTGACCTGGTCACCCACAGAGGAAGGCCAGTCAGGCATTGCAGGACCACGGACAGTGCCAAGCAAGCAGCTTAATCCCAAAACAGTCCAAAGCAAACTGGGCCCTTAAAAACGTCTGTTGGGGCTCGGTTCGATGCCCAATACCTTGTGGGTTCAGCCTGGAACCCACAAGTTGCAGACTCCAACTGTCAGTCAAACAGGACATTTATTTAGGCACTGCAAGGCCGATGCGACACAACCTCAACCAACACGTAGTTGAGGGGTGGCATATCAAATATGAAAAAGCACAAGCATTGAATGTAAAAACGTGAAAAACTTCTGGGAAATGATACATAATGAGATGAAAAAGATGTTGAAATATACATTTATTAAGAAACCAGAAGTATTTTTACTTGGCATTGTAGGAGACGATATTAATAGACAGGATTGTAAGTTGTTTTTATATGCAATGACGGCAGCAAGAATATTATTGGCACAAAAATGGAAGCAGGAAGAACTACCGACGAAAGAAGAAGGGAGGACAAAATTGATGGACTATGCAGAATTAGACAAATTAGCAGGAAGGATTTGAAACCTGCGGGACCAGAGATTCTTAGAAGACTGGAGTAAATATATGAATTATTTGAAAAGTAATAGTAACGAACAGATTACGCTAGTAGGATTGCAAGAAGTTTTGTAAGGAGGACTATTTGAAATATTACAAATAAGACTATGAGGAGAATTATTAGTTAATGATAATTAAGAGTAATAGAGAAATTAAGAAATACAGAATAAGTGATAAAGAACGGAAAATGCATCAGAGGTGTTGACAGAAGTAAAAAATATTGTATAAGATAAAAAGGTAGGTTATATGAATGTTGGAAATGATATGTTAAAAACATAGATAGATAGATAGATAGATAGATAGATATAGATATAGATAGATAAATAGATAGATAGATATAGATAGATGATAGATGATAGATAGATAGATAGATAGATAGATAGAGATAGATAGATAGAGATAGATAGATATAGATATAGATATATATAGATATATAGACATATAGATATATATAGATATAGATATAGATATATGTATATAGAAAAAGCACAAGCATTGATACACTGACAGGCAAAGGGGCAGTTCTAGCTTCTTCCAAGCAGGGAGCAGGTCCTCCAGCACTCACATCAAGAGTGATTAAATACCGGTTTAATTACGAGGCATAGCAACTTTCTCATCTTTCGCTCCTTCGTTTGTCCTCAATGTTTATAAGCAATACTTCCTGTGTACTTTTTGTAACAGAAATTACCGGGGGGGGGGGGCACATCTTTAAAGTTGTTAAATGTTACAAATATTATGCCTGAATGTATCCTTTTGACTTGACAGCTCAGGGAAGTTACCTAGCTTTAAAAATCACATAAAATCAACTCCTTTGCCAGTTTCCTCCATTCCAATGCTATTTTGCCCTTGAAAAAAAGACCCCAGGAAGTGCCCAGAGGTGACAATTGCTGAGCTGATTGTTGGCCAAGGAAAGCCTAATCCGATCACCAGACTTGCCTAAGGGTCCAGACATGCAAAGGAAGTTCTATTGTACTTTGGGTGGTGGGACTTCAGAGGTGTTTGCCTATGCTAATTTTATACCTGGGTCTTGCCCTGGCATAATAATAATAATAATAATAATAATAATAATAAGAAGAAGAAGAAGAAGAAGAAGAAGAAGAAGAAGAAGAAGTATACCCCACCCATCTTGCTGTGCTTCCCCAGCCACTCTGGGTGGCTTCCCAAAAAATATTAAGATACTGTAATACATCAAACATTAAAAGCTTCCCTAAACAGGGCATGTTTTGCCTATACTAATCTGGTACCAAGGACTTGTCGGGACATGTTTGCCAAGGTTAAACTAGTGTAACCCCTGTCTACCCCTCCCCTTTGGTGACATGCCAGTGATGTAAATATGATGTACCAATGACGCTGTATGAACTGTATTCTGGGACATTGTGGGGAGTTTTAAAAGTCAATGTTGCCCCATGCTCTGGGTTCTTACTGCTGTTGGAACCTGTTGCGCAACAATAGAGGATCTAAGTCTACTGACTGCTGTTTTGCTCCAAATTACTTGGCTAGAATTTCCTTCTTTTAGTGACCACATGGACCAATGGTGGACTTGTACCCCGATGAGCTGGGCTGTTGAATCATAGAATCATAGAGTTGGAAGAGACCACAAGGGCCATCGAGTCCAACCCCCTGCCAAGCAGCAGAGTAGTCTCTCAACCCAGAATTTTCCTTAACAGTATCATTCCGTCCTTTTCCCATCATTCTCTTGCTAACATTCCAGCCTTCAGTAGTTCAGCCCTCCTTACACACTTTTCAATTTTCAATTTTATCCTTCCAGCCATACATCCATCCCAGATCATCCCCAGATTCTGACCCTCCCACTGAGGACAGCTTTGTTTGTTAAAGGTCCAACCCTGTGGACTGGGCACACCTTCTGTGCTCTATGACTTCCTGCCTGGTGTGCTCCCTAAGCTGTTGGATCAATGAGCTGCAGTGGGAGGCATTTGGCTCCTTGGCAGAAGGTGCCCTTGAAGGTCTTGCCTCTGCAGAACCGGGTGCTATGGGAGGTTGCTCTATGGGCGCCTGTCTGTCAGGCTCAGAGCTCCTCAGCTGGAGATTCTGCAACCTCCGACCCTGTTGTCTCAATCACTGCTTGAGTTTGGGGGTCATGACAATAAACAATCTCAGAGAGCAGATGAAAACGATTTAGAACAGATTCTAAAAGAAGAGACAGGGATGTAATCTTGACGAACAACACAATTCTGTGAAATAAAAATGGTCTCTGCTGCCCATCCAAAAAGCAGGCAGTGACAGATAGGCATATTTCGGTTTATGGTTTTATAAAAAGTCCTCATGAAAATCCATCACCACTTTTAGTGCTGATTCCACCTTAATATACATATGTCTGCACACTTATTATACACATTTTTATACAGCAGTTTTTCAAAATATAATGCATTTTTGTATGCTCTTTTCTCTGATAGAAGCATTGTGGTGCACACATTTCTCTAGTATACACACTTTTGTACAGGCTACTTGACTGGAGGACTGCATTGCAACATTCAGAGAACTACAAATTCCACACACAAAATGTGTGATCTGTGAATTGGGCCACGGAATTCAGAGTTCAATTTCAGCTCAGCTCAATACATTTCGGTATATCTGCCCTTCTGCTATGCTTCCTTCATAAGAAGAAAAATCTTTTTAAAGACAGTTGGCAATTTTACATCACATAAATCTTCCCCATCTTCCGAAGGGAATCATCTTCCAGTTTCCTGACTTCCCCTCAACCCTGAAGTAGTTCTGATTCCTCCAACATCAGCTCGGCTTCCTGACTGCAGGGATTCAAATCATTTTGTTTCAGCATGATGCCGCAAAAATGCAATTGCATGTGGCAGGGTCTCCGCACAGGAAAGCACCTGGTCCTGGGATCCACAGGCTGCTGCCGTAGCGGGAGAGTTCAGTTTGGGAGAAACAACCAACGTGGCGTATGAAATACAGATGAATCCATTTCAGCACACCGAACGATGCTGCATGCTCTAGGGGAGAGTAGTGCATGATGCTCAAAGACGGGAGCGGAACCAAAGCCCTACATTTGGCTATCAGGAGAAATTATGCAAATTAAGAACATGTATGCAGAATGACACAATCTATTCTTAGCACAGAATGTGAGCTCTCTTGGCCTGAATTTCATTTCTGGTAAGGCAAGAGGCACACACATTCATTCCCGATTCTGTGCTTGTACTTAGAACTGGATTTTTCCAAAGGCATGGAATTGATTTGCTAGATTTATATCCCACCTCCCTCCAAGGAACTCGAGGCAGCATGGATAGCAGCAATTCAAAGTGTTGGTGCTGATCTTTAAAGCTCTAAACAGCCTCGGCCCAGTATAGCTGAAGGAGCGTCCTCACCCCCATCGTTCAGCCCATACACTGAGATCCAGCGCTGAGGGCCTTCTGGCGGTTCCCTCATTGCAAGAAGTGAGGTTACAGGGAACCAGACATAGGGCCTTCTCGGTAGTGGTGCCCACCCTGTGGAATGCCCTCCCTTCAGCTGTGAAGGAAATAAGCAGCTATCCTATCTTTAAAAGACATCTGAAGGCAGCCCTGTTTAGGGAAGTTTTTAATATTTAACGCTGTACTGTTTTTAACACTTGATTGGGAGCTGCCCAGAGTGGCTGGGGAAACTCAGCCAGATGGGCGGGGTATAAATAAATAATAATAATAATAATATTTATTATAATTATAATTATTATTATTATTATTATTATTATAGCTCTTCCCTACTCTAATGTTTTAACGTGTTCGGAGCAGTGTAGGCTGGTCCATTAGTGGCGCACGTCTCCAGCAACCTCAGTCTGCCTCAGTCTGCTCAGAAAAACAGAGGCAAGGCCACCCAGTGAGATTTATGGCTGAGGTGCTGTGGGTTAAACCACAGAGCCTAGGACTTGCTGATCAGAAGGTCAGCGGTTCGAATCCCCGTGACGGGGTGAGCTCCCGTTGCTCGGTCCCTGCTTCTGCCAACCTAGCAGTTCGAAAGCACGTCAAAGTGCAAGTAGATAAATAGGTACCACTCCAGCGGGAAGGTAAACGGCGTTTCCATGCGCTGCTCTGGTTTGCCAGAAGTGGCTTAGTCCTGCTGGTCACATGACCCGGAAGCTGTACGCTGGCTCCCTTAGCCAATAAAGCGAGATGAGCGCCGCAACCCCAGAGTTGGTCACGACTGGACCTAATGGTCAGGGGTCTCTTTACCTTTACTATATTGCCCCCACTGGGTAGTTTTGTTTGTATTTTTTCTTCATTTTTTTGCACTTCTGCAGACCTTCCACACTGGTATTATTATTTTATTATTCGTTGTTATTATTATTTATTTATTAGATTTCTATACCACTCTTCTTCATAAAATCTCAGGGCTGTTGTCAGTGGCGCTATTTTAGCTGCAGTCCCATCGGCGCCACAGCAGCCAAGCTTGCTATTAGAAGGAATGACTTGGTCCAGCTTCCTGCCCCAGGATATGATCCAAAACCACTTTGGCTGAGAGTGGTTAGGAGACCCCTGCTCCCTTCAGAGCCACAATTCCCAGAGTTCCCTGGGAAGAGGGATTGATTGTTAAACCCCTCTGAGTATTGTGGGTCTGTGAGGAGTTCTAACAACTCTTAGCAGCCTTAACAAACTACAACTCCCAGAGTTCTTTGGGGGAACTAATGGCTGTTTAATGTGGCATCATAGTACCATTAAATGTAAGGTGTGAATGTGGCGCCGTGGCAAATCTTTTTCCATAGGAGGCATTTTTTTAAGCAGATGCACCCTGTCCCTCTTTCCCTATTTGACAAAGTCTCTTAAGTTAAAGGGGACGCGGGTGGCGCTGTGGGTTAAACCACAGAGCCTAGGACTTGCCGATCAGAAGGTCGGCAGTTCGAATCCCCGCAACGGGGTGAGCTCCCGTTGCTCGGTCCCAGCTCCTGCCAACCTAGCAGTTCGACAGCACGTCAAAGTGCAAGTAGATAAATAGGTACCACTCCAGCGGGAAGGTGAACAGCTTTTCCGTGTGCTGCTCTGGTTCACCAGAAGTGGCTTAGTCATGCTGGCCACATGACCCGGAAGTTGTACGCCGGCTCCCTCAGCCAATAAAGCGAGATGAGCGCTGCAACCCCAGAGTCGGTCACAACTGGACCTAATGGTCAGCGGTCCCTTTACCTTTACCTTAGGTTAAAGCGTTTGTATTAGCTTTGAAGCAAGGGAATTCCCCAGCCTACCCATACATATAAGAGCAAGGGCAAGTATAACGAAAATATATATATAAAAAATATGGAGTAACCCAATCCAGGTTTAACAGCAGCAAACACCCCTATTCCTTTCCCCTGTGCTGCCTTTTGTGTATAAAACCCATTTGTACACAAAACACGGGTGCAGACACAGAGAATGTCCTCGTTGCCGTGCAGTTGCTAAAGCTTGAACTATTTCTTATTGTTAGAGCCGATACATTCTGCTCTGCAAAGCTCATAACTTAATTTTTTTTTATTCACCCGAGTTAAAGCACAACTTAATTCACTTGTTAAAGAATAGAATAAAGAGATCTGCTACATTTTGAAGCATTATGTGTGACCATACATAAAAAATCTAAATGTCTCAAATGTTGAAGAGGATTTGCCACTACGGTGGCCTAAATGGATAGCGCATTTGGGGTCTTAGTTGCTGATGTGCGATGAAGTCTGAAAGGTGTGTGCACACATGGTGTTTTTTAAATCAATTCTTAAAACATTATGAACCAATAACTTAAATTTAGCAACAAACCACCTGCTTTTGCTGTACTCTGTAAAACAATTCCAGCTAATGAAAAAGCTCTTTTAGCCACACTTTTGTTCCCTAAATCTAAACAAGCATATCAATTTAGCCTTGGTGGCAAATTTCCACATTTTTTCCATCTGTTCATTAATAGATGGTGCATTAGGCAGTCTCCATGTTTTTGGAGAAAAGGATTCAAGATAATTTCTGGTCTTGGCTTCTTTTGGTTATGTGTGATAGAATGATGAAAAATAAAAACCAGTAAATATCAATAAAATGCAGCATTTACTTTTTTGATTTGTTCCCCTATAAGTGCTTTCAATGACCATCTCTCGATGGAGGAAGGAATGAATCTATAAATGTTGGTTCTCTTTGTGATCCAGCCTTCCTGCCCTCTTTCTGCTTCGGTTTGCCAAAGCCCCTGGTCAAAGAAAACTTGTCAGCATTTTAGTATACATTTCTCCTATTAATAATAATAAAAAATGTGTATGTAATTTTGCCTTATACTCATTTTTGGAAGTGATTTATCCTGAGATAACACATTTTTGTATGTTATTTTCATTACTATAACACCCACAGTGACATTCACAACATCCTTTCAAAGCACTATTTAAAACCCTCTTCAACAATCATGGCTTAATCCAAAAAAGTCATGGCAATTGTGGTTTATTGCAGGTTCTGGGAATTGTAGCTCTGTGAATGATCTCCTAGCAACTCTTGGCACCCTCAGCAAACTACAGTTCCCAGTGTTGTTGTTGTTGTTGTTGTTGTTGTTGTTGTTGTTGTTGTTTTAGGGGGGAGTCATGGCTGTGAAAGTGGCGAGATACTGCTTTAAATGTATAGCGTGGTTGTTACCATGTTTACACACTTTCCCCAAATACACACATTTCTGTACACAATTTTTCTCATTGAAGTACTGCCTCACACCATTTGGAGGTGAGTGGATTTTGAAGGATA
Organism: Podarcis bocagei; assembly: GCF_964188305.1. Taxonomy (NCBI): domain Eukaryota; kingdom Metazoa; phylum Chordata; class Lepidosauria; order Squamata; family Lacertidae; genus Podarcis; species Podarcis bocagei. Next base: position 7,008,199 of record NC_138142.1, on the reverse strand, counting down.
ACTGCATTTCAGTTCCTGCATTTTTTCAGGAAGTGCATCATGGATAAAGGTAAAGGTAAAGGTACCCCTGATCATTAGGTCCAGTCCCGGACGACTGTGGGGTTGCGCACTCATCTCGCTTTACTGGCCGAGGGAGCCAGCGTTTGTCCACAGACATCTTCCGGGTCATGTGGCCAGGATGACTAAGCTGCTTCTGGTGAACCAGAGCAGCACACAGAAATGCTGCTTACCTTCCCGCCGGAGTGGTACCTATTTCTCTACTTGCACTTTGACATGCTTTCAAACTGCTAGGTGGACAGGAGCAGGGACCGAGCAATGGGAGCTCACCCCGTCATGGGGATTCAAACTGCCAACCTTCTGATCAGCAAGCCCTAGGCTATGGATAAAGGTAAAGGGGACCCCTGACCATTAGGTCCAGTCATGACTGACTCTGGGGTTGTGGCGCTCATCTCGCTTTATTCGCAGAGAGAGCTGGCGTGCAGCTTCTGGGTCATGTGGCCAGCATGACTAAGCCACTTCTGGCGAACCAGAGCAGTGCACGGAAATGCTGTTTGCCTTCCCACTGGAGCGGTACCTATTTATCTACTTGCACTTGACGTGCTTTCGAACTGCTAGGTGGGCAGGAGCAGGGACCGAGCAACGGGAGCTCACCTCGTCGTGGGGATTTGAACCACCGACCTTCTGATCGGCAAGCCCTAGGCTCTGTGGTTTAGACCACAGCGCCACCCGCGTCCCTGCACCATGGATAAGGTTACGTTGAAAGGCAAAACAAGACCCCTTTCCCCACTCATCCAGTGGAGGCCGGTCCATTTGGGCAGTCCATTTGCCCCTCCAACCTCTTGGCCACCCCCCACCTGCCTACCTTTTTTACATTCAGTCCAGGGAGTAGCCTTTGCTGTCAGTGTCACCACTGTAGAACTCAGCAGAGAAGAGGATGGGGGCAAACCTAGAATCAGTCCGATTTGCCTGTCATTGGCTCTGGCTCTACGTACCAGTGGCATAGCGTGGGGGGTGCAGGGGGGACCGGCCGCACCGGCCGCAACATCTGGGGGTTAGGGTTAGGGGGCGCAAATCCACGGGTTAGGGGGCACAAATTACTTGCCTTGCCCTGGGTGCTGACAACCCACGCTACGCCACTGCTACGTACTACTGGACGCCCTGTCTTCCACCAACCCAGTCCCGCCACTGCCCTCATTCCTACCTCGATGACAGTGAAAATATTAACAGAGGCACAGGCTCACAGGTTGGATAGCTAGGAGGAGCAGTTCAGGGACTTGGCAGCAGACAAGAGGCAGAGCCACCTGTAAGGCAGTTGAAAGGCTCCATAACCCCGAGTCAACTGTTCCGCTCATTTGAAGGGTCTTTGATCAAACATACCAAGAGTTATGGGGCTGCACAACAGCAAGGGATATCTAGAAATGACAGCCACAAAAGGAGAGGACATGAATAATACAAAGGGGAGGCCATTATTTCCCGTGCTGCAGGAAAACGTTCCTGCTCCCTACAAAAGAGAGAATTTATCTTTCTTTGATCGGAGGCGACAAAGCCAGAATACTAATTCGTTCAAATGAAACACAGCAAAGGAAACGAGAAAACCGTTTGATATTTCAGCATCACGCACTCAGTCCAGTGAAGGGATTGCATTGTGGACAATTCTGGTTGTCTTGCTTTAAAAGGATTCCCTCCACTCCCATCCCCACTTCAATCAGCATTGCCTGGCATGATTTCAGCAATGAGTCAGTTATCCGTCAATTAAAATACCCTTTAACGTATGGAGCTCAAAAAGGAATATTAATGTCTCTTGATGGCTGGAAATCTCTCTCCCCTGCCTTTGGAATGTGACATCTTTGAACTACTGAGAAAACCAGGGAAATGGCTTCATTTGTTTGCATTTGGACACTGAGCAGCTACATCACCTGGCAACTAAAAATAATGGGAGGTATACAAAAATAACATCAATGCCTCTTGACGGATGGATAGTTTCCCTAATTTGGACACAAAGGACAGACATGAGTGTACATCAAATGTAAAACACTCTGTATGTACTATTATCTACCTCATTCCTCTTTGAAGCAATGTATATATGTGGAATGGAATGAACTATTCAGGAACAGAGCATAGATAAGCTGTCTGGCTAGCTGGAACCCTGAACAGGAGCTCTCCACATTTTGTTGAGGGTTGCAACCTGCCAATTCTAATCAACCGCCAACCAACAAGCTACATGGTGGCTTGTGCCAAGTTTGCCTGAAATGCTGAGATCAAAATTCTCTGGTGCTGTGATCAATCATTACTTGCTTTGCTGTGACACTGAACTGTCCAGAGCAATCCTTTGGTCTATAGGATGCTGCACTGGGTATGATAGCATTTCCCCCTGTGTGCTGACAATTACATTTCTTTTGTGAAATACGGCACCCAGCCGAAAGCATGAATAATGAGGAAAGTTGTAGAAAGGAAGGGAGATTATGACCCCTTCCAAGATTTCACAGGCAAGTATAACAACATGCTTGTAGCAACCCTTTGCTGGTATTATTATTATTATTATTATTATTATTATTATTATTATTATTATTATTATCATCATCATCATCATCATCATCATCATCATCATCATACCCTATCCCATCTGGCTGGGTGTACCTGGCCACTCTGGGCGGCTTACAGCATATATTAAAAAAAATGTAAAACATCAGACATCAAAAATTTCCTGATACAGCGCTGCCTTCAGATGGGGAAACCCAGCCAGATGGGTGGGGTATAAATAATAAATTATTATGTCATAGCGAGGATCAGGGCCACTGCTGTACTAGTGGACAGACCCAATGGCATAATGTAGTACCCTGGGCAGAAGAGGCATGCCCTGTTGTGTGGCAGAGAAAAGTGAGAGGCCCTTCTAAGTTGGTCCCTACTCCCCTCTTTTTTTGGGGGGGTAGGTATTTGTATTTTAAAAGGTACATTAAGTGGGAGGAATTAAGGAGTGGAAGGGAGTAACTGGTTTGTTCAGTTTCGGGTCATGGTTTTAGTATGTATTATGCATTTTTATTTTGTATTTTTATGCTGTGAACTGTCCTAAGATCTATGGATGAAGAGTGGTATACATTAATTATTAATTATTATTGGTTATTGATTACAGTGGTGCCCCGCAAGACGAATGCCTCGCAAGACGGAAAACCCGCTAGACGAAAGGGTTTTCCGTTTTGGAGTGCTTCGCAAAATGAATTTCCTATGGGCTTGCTTCCAAGACGAAAATGTCTTGCGAGTTCCTGCAGGTTTTTTTTCCTCACCCCCCCTTTTTCCCAAGCCGCTAAGCTGCTTATCAGCTGATCCTAAGCCGCTAAGCCGCTTAACAGCTGATCCGCTAAGCCGCTTAACAGCTGATCCGCTAAGCCGCTTATCAGGTGAGCCGCTAAGCCCGCTAAGCCGCTTATCAGCTGATCCGCTAAGCCCGCTAAGCCGCTAATAGCGCTAATCCGCTAAGCCGCTAATGGGCTTGCTTCGCAAGACGAAAAAACCGCAAGACGAAGAGATTCGGATTCTTTTCGTCTTGCGAGGCACCACTGTATTATTTCAGAAGGGACCACAAGGATTCATCTAGTCCAACTCTCTGCAGTGCAGGAATCTTTTGCCCAACTTGGGGCTCGAATCCACAGCCATGAGATTAAGTCTTATGTTCTACCAACTGAGCTATCCCAGTATAATATTAATATTGATGATATTGATATTGATAATAGTGCACTCCTTGGACCCTGCAGAGCTGATTCCTACCCTGGTGGGCTGGGCCCTTAAAAATAAAAGAACAGAGGAGCACAAGGAGATAGAGTCTTGCAGATCTGCCATTTAATTCCCCACAATGCCTCCTAAATCACCTCACTCCTACTGGGGGAAACTCTTCAAGATCCCCACAATGTTCGCCAAACCTCAGGACTCTCACTAGGCCCCACCCCCACTGGTCTTGCTTTGCACCTTCTCTGAGTGTTCCTGCTTGGCTAGAATGCGTTTTCAAACTTTGATAATACTTCTTTGTTTCCCTGGCTGGAAGGGTAAAGAAAGGTGTGTGAATGCCTCCAGAATCTATTCTACTTCATGGAGATAAAAATTGCATTTGTTGCTCAAAACCCACTTTTGCCTCTGGCCCTGACCATTTAGAAAAACACAGAATAGTAGAGTTTCAAGGGTCCTGGGTGTGTGTGTCATCTATTCCCTACCCCTGCATTGCATTGTTGGCAACGTGGCCCTCTGAAAGTTGAGCAGAAGGGAATGTGACCCTTGAGCTGAAAAGAAATCCCTTGAAATAAGCAGTTGCATACAAACAACAACAACAACAACAACAACAACAACATGATGCTTCCTTAAAATGCCATCCCTTTTAAGCAAGTCAGAGTCCAACCTTCTCGTTGTCTATCCCAAACTCCACAGAAGTGTCTCCCATTTCCCTGCCTGTATTTGAGCCAAACTGCATTCTAAATGACCCTGTCTAATAAAAGAGATCATTATTTTTTGTTATCAACCAAAAACCTCCTTTAACAGCCTCATAAGAGCCCTCTAACCACTTACTATAGAACAATTACATCGGCCGGACATAAATTTTGCCCGATGGTTTTTACTGCCACTCTAAGCCAATGAAGGAGTTGTTTTGTGAAGGGAACCATCTACTTCCAAGTTCAAAGGGTGGGGGAGGCTGGTCCTGCCTTGCTTGATATCACCCAGAAACACTAATGGGATCCAGGCAGGTTTATGGGACAAAGAGCAGGCCCCTTTCCCTTAGGCTGTTTTCAATTTTGCTTTCAGATAGACATATGTGCCCCATTTCCTGAAGATGAACCTAGAGTAGGTTAACCCATGAGTGGGGGGAATTGATTTTGTTTGCATTTTAATGACAGGCTACCTAATTCTCACTTCCTCAAACCAATATAGGGACCGGAAAAACAATCCTTTGAAATTCACACTTCATGCCAGACTCTGAGATGTAGTTCTCCAAATGATCCATGTGATAATGCAAATACTAAATGAGAGGAAAATATGCATATGCATGCATATGTGACTGAAAATAGCATGCAAAGATGAACCACGTTTGGTGAAATGGCTTGCAAAATGTGCTAGGCTGGTGGTTTGAGCCCACACAGCAATGGCTGTCTGCAGGACTCCTTGCATTGCAGGGGGTTGGACCAGATGACCCTCAGGCATAGCTGTCAACTTTTCCCTTTTCTTGCGAGGAATCCTATTCGGAATAAGGGATTTTCCCTTTAAAAAAGGAGAAAGTTGGCAACTATGCCCTCAGGGTCCCTTCCAACCCTACAATTCTATGATTAGGAGAAAATTGCACTTAAAAAAACAATAGCAAGCTTTGCAAATTTCTATGGACATGTGGAGAACTGAATTTAAGACTAGAAAAATGGAAAAAAGAAAAAGAGAGAGAATCTGAAACTGACCGTCTGTCCCTACCCAGAGTCTTAGCACCTCATTCCATTGCATCTGTGGACCTGGCCTCCCACAGCCCCTGCTAAATTGTAAATACTCAAAATCTAACTTCAAGGGGAAAACTTGGTACAAAAGTGCAGGTCACAAATTGCTATGGAACTGAATTCAAGACAGGGGAAAGGAGGGACTGAGAGAACAAAAACTGACAAATGTGTGCCTCTATATCCCTGGGCCTGAGGTAATAATAACAAAGCAGGCTGGAGCCATCCTTTAAAACCAGGAAGAGAAAATTTTGGACTTCCAGATGTTGTTGTACTCATCCCAGTCAGCATGGTTGATGGTCAAGATCAGGGGTCAGTAAACTTTTTTAGCAGGGGGCCGGTCCACTGTCCCTCAGACCTTGTGGGGGGCCGGACTATATTTTGAAAAAAATAATGAACGAATTCCTATGCCCCACAAATAACCCAGAGATGCATTTTAAATGAAAGCACACCTTCTACTCATGTAAAAACACACTGATTCCCGGACCGTCCGTGGGCCAGATTGAGAAGGTGCCTACCCATGGTCAAGATGTTGGGAATTGTATTTCAACAATATCTGAAGGGCCACAGGTTTTCTCTCCCTGCTTTTAAATAACCAAGTACTCCCTCCCTTGAAATTCAACCTGCGGCCCCACAAAGATTTTGTGTGTATCCCTAGACCAGCTGCATACACCAGCTTCACTGACCACTTGTCTCAGCTTAATCAGCCCCTGCTTCCCTCTAGGTGATGTTATCATTCTGTTGAGATGCAAGAAAAGAATAATCAGCTCCCCCAACTGCCTTTTTCTTATTTTTAAAGTCACGTTATTTCTGTAGCATGTTCCGTTCTGTAGCAAGCAGAATAACACCCCTTTGTAGGATACATTTTTGGACTTCATTTATTCCTCCTCATCACTCAGTGGATCCACCTTTGGGGAATCCATTGGTATTTTAATTTTTGCCTCACCATTCGGGAAGGAAAAAGTGGGAAGGACCACCTTGGAGCTCTCTATTGATCTCTCGGAGGATAAGCCCAAACCGAAGCTGAAATGAGAAGTGCTAGAGTGGGTAATATGCCTCTAAGTGGTTTTCTATTGCTCTCGACTTCTTATTACCAAACTCTCTGGCTCTCCAGCATCGCAGGGACTCCCAATTCTCTCCCTGCTTAGTTTTCCAATCAGTGACTCAGAGAGCAGGAAGTAAAGGAACCGCAAGGCACGCGTCTCTCTGACACGGGCAACTCTGCCAGTGCCGAATCAAAACAGACCACATGGAATTTGAGCTGTTTATGCATATGGTTAGGCACTGGCACCAAGAGAGATGAAAAATATCAGTGACCCGATCACCAGAATATCTTATTTTCTCCACTTGCCTTTTTAGTTTCTCTCTCCTTGCAAAACAGCAAAGCCTGAACGCCAGGACAGCCTGAAATAATGGGTAGAGCTGACTTTTTAGAAAGGCCTCTAGACTACAGTTCTTCATCCTTGGCCCTCCAGATGTTATTGGACTACAACTACTATCATCCCTCACCAT